>NC_134691.1:25675020-25991101 GCF_050947455.1 Rhinoderma darwinii
CTCACTCACCTCCTGACGGCCGCAGCTATGGATCTGTGAGCACTGGTCCCCATCTCCTCCTCAGGAGACGCCAGTGCTCACTTTCGCTACTCCCGGCTGGTTCCTCTCTTAAAGGGCCAGTGCGCGCACCTGAGTTAAAGTGCCAAATTAGCCCATGAGCACCCTGGAGTATAAGAGGGGCCCAGACCCTTCCTGACTTGCCTGAGCTTTGCTGTCATTACCCTAGTCTGTCTAATGCCACACAGCCCCAATTGTATATACTGCCACACAGCCCCCCTTTTATATACTGCCACACAGCCCCCTTGTATATACTGCCACAAAGTCCCCTTTTAAATACTGCCACACAGCCCCCCTGAATATACTACCACATAGCCCCACTTGCATATACTGCCACACAGCCCCACTTGCCTACACTGCCACAAAGCCCCTCTTGTATATACTGCCACACAGACCCCCGTATATACTGTTACACAGACCCCCCATATATACTGCCACACAGCCCCCCTGTATATACTGCCACACACAGCCCCCCTTGTAGATAGCCACACACAGCCCCCCTTGTATATAGCCACACACAGCCCCCCTTGTAGATAGCCACACAGCCCCCCCCCTTGTATATAGCCACACAGCCCCCCTTGTCGATAGCCACACACCGCCCCTCTTGCAGATAGCCACACACAGCCCCCCTTGTAGATAGCTACACATGACCCCTCTTGTAGATAGACACACACAGCCCCCATTCTAGATAGCGCCCCCCATTCCCTTGTAAGTAGCTTCACACAGCCTCCCCCTTCCCTTGTACTTAGTGCAAGCAGAGCGGAGAGCGGTAGCCTACTGCTACAACTCTCCACTCTGCCTGACACGACTCACCATCAGGAGGAGGAGGAGGAGGTGATCATGCGGCGAAGATCAGATCACTTTTGTCTGGGGTCGGTGACGGCACAGGACTGGACCAGTTCAGTCACCTGATCTCATGCCAGGTGACTGGATTGGTCCCCACCCAGCACCGACCTCACTTGTCAGGTGGGGGCCGAGGAAGGAACATTGCAGGGCAACACCTTCTTTTGGACTCAACAATGTAAAAAATCATACTCACACAGGTCCGACCTTAGGTTGGATGGTGCCCTGTGCGGGATTCTCTATTGCTTCCCTCCACAAACCAAAAAAATTAACCACACATATGTATTTATGTACACACACACACACACACACACACACACACACACACACACACACACACACACACACACACACACACACACACACACACACACACACGAGGCATGTATACACACATAATGGGTCTTATACAAATACATATAGGTAAATATATGGACATACAGGCCCAAATATATATACATATATATATACACAAAACAGATAGTTACCTGCAGTCCTATATAACACCACAGATAACACAGTGATAACTCTCGGAGTATAGATAATGTAGTAGATGTTACCTGCAGTCCTATGTAAAAACACAGATAACACAGTGATAACTCTCTGAGTACAGATAATGTATTAGTGTACCTGCAGTCCTATGTAACACCACAGACAACACAGTGATAACTCCCTGAGTACAGATAATGTATTAGTGTTACCTGCAATCCTACGTAACACCGCAGATAACACACATAGTGATAACTCTCTGATTACAGATAATGTATTAGTGTTACCTGCAGTCCTACGTAACACCACAGATAACTTACAGTGGCACATGCAATATTGTTGGAATGCACATCCGCCATACATACACGGAGAGTGTTAAGAGCTTAAAGGGATTGTCCGGGTTTAAACTTTTTATGTGGCAGCAGGAGAGGAGGGCTTCAAATAAAAAAGCATCTCATACTTTCCAGGGCCGGTGTTTGCACTAGGCAAACCCAAGCGAGTGACGGGGCCCACTACCCTTGGGGGGGCCCACTCGGCCGCCGGGTGCTGACGCTGCCGTCGTCACGGCATCACTGTAGATATATGGACAGTGATATCAGGAGCAGAGCAGGAGAACCGGGGCAAAGGGCTAGTAGTGCTCTGCCCGGGACTATGGCTCTGGAGCTGCCTCGGAAAGCACTGTGCTTATATGGACAGTGACATGAGGGGCTGCTCCTGAAGCAGAATCCCCACTCAAAGTGTCAGCAATGCTCTGGCTGGGGATTCCACTCCTAGAGGAAGGGTCGCTGTGTGGCACTATCAGTGAGGGTGGCTGTGTGGAACTACCAGGGAGGGAGGCTGTGTGGAACTACCAGGGAGGGGGGCTGTGTGACACTACCAGGGAAGGGGGCTGTGTGACACTACCTGGGAGGAGGGGGCTGTGTGACACTACCTGGAAGGTGGGGCCTGTGTGGCACTACCTGGGAGGGGGGTTGTGTGGCACTACCTGGGAAGGGGGCTGTGTGGCACTACCTGGGAGGGGGGCTGTGTGGCACTATCTACGAAGGGTGCTAAACAAACTGGTGGCCTAACTTCTATATGGGGGCACAAACAGGGCCTAACGTCTATATGGGGGCACAAAGTGACATTTTCTGCCATTTTACTGCCACCGTGAGTTCCCCCACAAAGGGGCCTACTAAGTCTTGTGTCGCCCAAGGGCCCACATAAACCTGGAGCCGGCCCTGATACTTACCGCTCTCCTCCCAGACGTTCCTGCGCTGGGGGCTTCTGTCATCTCTATTCTGTGTGTACACAGAGTGACTGAAGCAGAGAAATAACGTCGACAGTACATCACCACCGCAGCTAATTACTGGTCTCGGCTGAACGCCGCTGAGGCTATTAATAGGCTGCAGCGATGGTGTACGGTCAACATGAAGTCATCGCTATATACAAACAGAGAACAAATCTGACGGGTGCCCCGAGAACCTTTGGGAGGAGAGAGGTAAGTATAAGTTACTTTTTTTTATTTTAACTCCTCCTGCTGCCTCAACAAAAATGTTTCATTTGTATTCCGGACAACCACTTTAAAGGCTATGCACACCTTTGAAATCGTTTTTTGTTTTTTTTGTTGTTAAATAATCTGTGTTTTGTGCAACTTTCTAAATAAACACTTTTTATTCAAAACTATTTTTACTTTTTGAGATACAGCTGCTTTGTATTCTGTATACAGAGCAGCCATATCTAGCGCTGAGACCTGAATCCGTCAGGCCAGTGGGACTGACAGGTTCAGTGTCAGCAGGTCCTGTGTCTCTGACACGCAGGATCCACCTGTTATCGATCACATCTAAGTTATGAACCGTCGACACGCAGCACCTGGTGACACTGAACCCGTCAGTCCCACTGACCTGACGGACTCAGGTCTCAGTGCTAGATACGGCTGCTCTGTATACAGAATACAAAACAGCTGTATCTCAAAAAGTAAAAATAGTTTAATAAGGCTCAGTTCACATGTGCGTCAGGGCTCCGTTCAGGCGTTCCATCTAAGCTTTCTGTCAGAACGGAACCCTGACTGAATCAACACTGTAGTCAACTGTGCTTTTGATTCCGTCAAAACTACGGAACCCTTGCACAACGGAGATAAACGCAAACCATTTGCACTGGATCCGTCACCATTGAAATCAATGGTGATGCAAATGGAAACCCATGGTTTCCGTTTGTTTCGGTCAGAGCTCCGTTCTGACGGAAAGCTCGGATGGAATGCCTGAACGGAGCCCTGACACAGATGTGAACGAAGCCTTAAATGTAATTACAAAGTTGCACCAAACACACTGATTTTTATAAAAAATAAATAAATAAAAATAAAGATTTCAAAGGTGTACATAGCTTTTTCACGTAATCTGAACAGGGTTTAAAAGGGCAACAAATGCTAAATGTGCACTACGAGGGCACTGAATTCTGTGCCCATTTGACATTTATTAACACTTTAGTGCCTTTCAGTGCCACTATGGTGCCCATTTGCCACTTATTGCCCCTTCAGCGTCCTTCTATTTGGTGGCCCCTTCATGACCATTTGCCATTTACTGCCCCTGAAGCCTTTAGCATCTTTTATCACAGAAGAACAATAACAGGGCAACAAAATGGCAAATTGGCATCAAGGGGGCACTGAATAGAAGGACACTAAAGGGGCAATAGATGGCAAATGGGCACCAAGGTGGCACTGAATCCTCTGTCCATTTGCCATTATTGCCCTTTTTAGAACCCCATCAGTTCCCACATTCAAACAAAGTCCAGTCAGCGACTTACCTGCTTGGCTTCTGGCAAACACTGCCTGCTGGAGATGGAGCCGACCTGGAGAAAACGCTGCCTCAGTGTCTCCACCAGCCCTGGAAATGCACAGGAAGCGCGGTGTCTCCTCCCTGTCTTGCGTCCTGAATTATGTCATCACGCCTGTCTCTTCATTCAGTGCGCAGGACAGGGTGAGCGGACGAGCAGTGGCCAGGGCGCGGAGCAGCCACTATGAGGTCGGTGCAGTAAGTGAGTGGCACCTAACCCACTGGCGCCCGAGTAGTGGGCATGGCGCTGAGCATGCACTCCCGGTGGCGCCCCCCTTACAGTGCGGCAGGCAGCGCCCTGTGCGACCGCACTGGTCGCACGTACGTAAGGCCGGCCATGGACTCACAGTGCCAGCTTTGTACTTGAACCATCATTTGAATCTTTTTATTCTATTAAACATGTTTCCAACATTCGATCTGAGAACGCTGAACCCTCTCTCATGCACCTGAGTTTTCTTGAAATGTCAGAGTCATGGCCACAGTGCTCCTTTTCTGCTTCACATTGCTAATAGAAAGCGAGCACAGCCATTAAAGCAAACTTTATTGCCTGTGTTCTATTATGTTTGGTGTACAGATGTTACTTTTGAAAACACTGTAAATTAAACTTTTGTAGCTAATGGAATAGAAGAAATAACACATACTCCAGTCATTAAGTCATTGCAAAGAATTATTGTTAAAAAATGAGCAGTAATATCTGTTTCTCACTGGTTCTGTCCTATAGTGTAATAAAAAACAAACGGGACTGGTGTCAATTAAAATAATCATCCTAGTCACTTCAGTTTATAGACATTGTAATTTGTTTCCCATTCTATGAACACAACACTTTAAACATGGGAAAGTTATCGATGTATTACTTTCTGTACTTTCATAGGACCAACATATTCCACGCCACTGTACACACTGAAGTACACATATGCTCTAGGGCAGTGGTTAAGCAACTGGTGGCCCGAAGCAACTGGTGGCACTCAAAGGCTCAACTTTAGGCCTCATTTACACGAGCGTGTGCGTTTTGCGCGCGCAAAAAAACGCTGCGTTTTGCGTGCGCAAAAGGCAATTGACAGCTCCGTGTGTCATCCGTGTATGATGCGCGGCTGCGTGATTTTCGCGCAGCCGCCATCATAGAGATGAGGTAGTCGACGCCCGTCACTGTCCAAGGTGCTGAAAGAGCTAACTGATCGGCAGTAACTCTTTCAGCACCCTCGACAGTGAATGCCGATCACAATATACACCAACCTGTGAATAAAAAAAGACGTTCACACTTACCATGAACTGCCTGCTTCCTCCTGTCCGGTCTCCCGGCCGTTGCCTTGGTGACGCGTCCCTCTCTTGTCATCCGGCCCCACCTCCCAGGATGACGCGGCAGGCCATGAGACCGCTGCAGCCTGTGATTGGCTGCAGCCTGTGCTTGGCCTGTGATTGGCTGCAGCTGTCACTTGGCCTGAATTGTCATCCCGGGAGGTCGGACTGGAGGAAGGAGCCGGGACTTATCGGTAAGTCAGAACTTCTGTTTTTTTTTACACGTATATGTATATTGTGATCGAAAGTCACTGTCCATGGTGCTGAAACAGTTTAAGTCTTTGAGCACCGTGGGCAGTGACTGTCTCCTGACGTCGCGTACCCGAACATTTTTTGCCGGGTTCGGTTAAAACGAGTTCGGCCGAACCCGGTGAAGTGCGGTGCGCTCATCTCTAATTTGACACTCCGTTTGGATGTTTGTAACCAGAAAAGCACGTGGTGCTTTTCTGTTTACATTCATCCTTTTGACAGCTCTTGCGTGATTTTCGCGCATGCAACGCAGGACCGTCAGTGTGGCATGCGTTGTTTTCACGCACCCATTGAAGTCAATGGGTGCGTGTTGCGTGAAAAACGCAAGAATATAGAACATGTCGTGAGTTTTACGCAACGCACTCACGCAGCGCAAAATTCACGCATCGTCTAAACAGCCCCATAGACTATTATAGGTGCGTACGACACGCGTGAAAAGCACGCGCGTCGCACGCGCGTATAATACGCTCGTGTAAATGAGGCCTAAGGCCCCTGGTTCCCTCTTTGATCTCTGTACAGCACACAACTCCCTGACTGTACTCCACTTCTTGGCTGCACTGACTGCTCTGTGTAAGACAATGGGGACCCTTTGTCTTTAATTTGCAGTGGAATAGTGCTTTCCTGGGCTGTTTCTGTATCCCATATAGACTATAATGGAAAATGACCAATCACGGGCAACCACTTCCCTTCTGCAAATGGGGCACAATGGGCATTTAATGTAATGTCTGGCCCTGAGATGGAGTAAAGGGCCACATCTAAGGCCCCTTATAATGTGATAGATTGACCACTACTGCTCTAGTGGCAATTTCTAGGCCAATTGTTGTCTGGTATTAAAAAAATGGTGTCTACTTTTCACCAAAAACATCAACACAATGCAATACCAGACACAGCCTATAGGCAAGAGCAGCTCTGTTTTTGGACAACCCCTTTAACCTAGCCATGATTTTGGGGTATGTATCAAAACGTTATATGTATATGTATAAATATATATATATATATATATATATATATATATATATATATATATATATGTCACAACCACAGGGTATGTGGACCCACTAGGCCGCTCCGTCGTAGCGGAGAGGCAGCTGGCCTAGTCACAGTCTATACAAAAATTCTATAGCAGTTCGCAACACACGTGTACCTGAACTAGTCCAGACAGTGGCTGTGGCTTCAGCACGGATGGAGGTAGGTGCAACAGGTTGCCCCAGACGTGGCTGACAGTACTAGATGTGGCAGACGACACTGGACGTGGCAGAAGACACTGAACATGGCAGACGACAGCAGGTGCAGAACGGCATGACTCCAACACTAAGAGGCTCAGAAACGAGAACACAGCACGGGATACAGGATACGGGTAACAACTGGAAGGGGAAAACACTAAGGGACCATTTGCAATACAGACTTGGGATACACTAGCAATACTCAGGTAGTCCAGGAATCATGTGTAGTTGATGATGATGATTGTTTCACATGTGCACGCGCTGGCCCTTTAAGACCGGGCACGAGCGTGTGTGAGCACCCTACGGGACAAAGCGGACAGGAGCAGAAGTGAGCACTGGTGTCTCCTAGGAAGGAGATGCGAGCCAGCGCTCACTGATCCATGGCATGCGGGCGTCGGGAGGTGAGTAAACCCGACGGCCTCTCTTACTCCTCCTCTTCTTGGGACCAGAGCGAGAGAGAAATTTCTTAATGAGAGCAGGGGCACTGAGGTTCTCTTCTGGCTCCCAGGACTTCTCCTCAGGACCAAACCCTCCTCAGTCCACCAAATAGAAAGTCCTTCCTCCTACCCTTTTGCAGTCCAGGATCTTCCTCACCTCAAACACATCAGAAGAACCGCTGGGAGCAACTGCGGAACTGGAAGTCTTACTGTAGCGGTTCAGGACCACTGGTTTCAGGAGGGACACATGAAAGGAGTTGGGGATTCTGAGGGTAGGACGCAACCGCAGATTATAGGAGACAGGGTTTATCTGTTGCAGAATCTCAAAAGGACTTAGGAACCTGGGAACAAACTTATATGAAGGCACCTTCAAACGGATGTTCCGTGAGGACAGCCAGACTTTGATACCTGGAAGATACTGAGGCGGCTCTCCTGTCGAACCTCATGAGTGTGCTCCTGGATTCTCATGTTAAACCGAGGGGCTAAAAGGATGAGGGCATCCAAGGTAGATGGAAGGTCGCGGGCCGCCAGTTCGTCCTTGATGTGAGAGGACAGTCCATGCCAGAAGGTTGCCACCAGTGCCTCAATTGTTCCATGCAAGCTCTGCTGCCAGGGTACGGAAGGAGATAGCATACTCCCGTACTGTGGAACCTTTTTGCTTGAGGTTCAACAGAGTGGCTGCGGCAGAGGATGTTCGGCCCGACTCCTCGAACACGGCATGAAAGGACTGCAGGAACAAGGCTAGGTCCGAGGATACAGGTCCTTGTTGTTCCAAGATTGGGTTCGCCCATGCGAGGGCCTTGCCAGCGAGGAGGGAAATGATAAATGCTACTTTGGCCTCCTCGGAGGGGAAGAGATGAGCCCATAGCCTAAAATGAACCATGTATTGCTTAATAAATCCTCTACAAGCTCTGGGATCACTGTCATAACGAGGAGGCAGAGGAACTGTGGATCCGGAACAAACAGGGAGAGCAACGGGCAGTGGCAAAGCAACAGCCCCTGGAGGAGGAAGCGGAGGAGGAACAGCAAGTTGATTCAGACGGACCATGATAGTATTTACCACCTCAAGGAGTTGATCCTGACGTGTGCGTAGGTCATGCATCTCTGTGTGTATTTTCTGGACTGGTGTCTTGGGTTGGCCAGCAGGTTCCATGGCCTGAGCGTACTGTCACGATCACAGGGTATGTGGACCCACTAGGGAGCTCCTCCGTAGTGGAGAGGCAGCTGGCCTAGTCAAAGTCTATACAAAAAGTCTATAGCAGTTCCTAACACACGGGTACCTGAACTAGTCCAGACAGTGGCTGTGGCTTCAGCACGGATGGAGGTAGGTGCAGCAGGTTGCGCCAGACGTGGCGGACAGTACTAGACATGGCATGCGACACTGGACGTGGCAGAAGACACAGGGCGTGGCATAAGACACTGGACGTGGCAGACGAGCAGGTGCAGAAGGACACGACTCCAACACTAAGAGGCTCAGAAATTAGAACACAGCACGGGATACAGGGCACGGGTAACAACTGGAACTGGAAAACACTAAGGGACCATTTGCAAGACAGACTTGGGATACACTAACGCTCAGACAAGGACCAGAAGGTCAGGGCGCTTTTATAGTCCAGGGAATCATGGGCAGTTGATCATGATGATTGATTTGTGCGCGCGCTGGCCCTTTAAGACCGTGCACGAGTGTGCGCCCGCACCCCACACTCACAGACCCATGGCTGCGGGTGTCGGGAGGTGAGTAAAACTGACTGCCCGCGGCCATGTACGCTACAATATATAATTATATATATTTATGCAAACATGAGAAGAACATACAAACTCCACAAAGGTGTTGCACCAGTTGGATTAGAGTCCAGGACCTAAGTGCTCCTGGGTTGTATTGCTAGCTACTGAGAGCATGTGCCCCCTACCACCCAGATGACAAACAAAAGGCATATGAATGCAATAGATGTTGGTCCGTATTAACAACAGCAAAGAGCCAATACAAAGATCAGCTCTCACTCAGGGGGACATTTCTCATTTGTGCATTGAGCACAAAGCTGCCAGGTGAAATATCTTGTTCCCATATAATCAGACGTTTAGGCCCCCTTAGGCTCCCTCCCATCTTCCATCTGGTAACACATATTATATATTTTTGGGACAACATAACGTTTTTTGGTGGAAGGGAGTTCACATGTTCATTATGAAGCACAAAGATAATTAAGATTTTGTAATCTGTGAGTGGCTGTGATAGAAAGTTAGAGAATATAATATTATCTTTAAGCATCTTTTCAGATCCACACCATGTATTTCATGTGTAATTCATGAGGGAAAGAAGAACTAATTGGGGCCTGTGAAATGAATAGGTCCTATGTTTTCATTTTATTGTCTATTATATTAGTATAAGGCTGAGTTCACACGACCTATTTTCAGACGTAAACGAGGCGTATTATGCCTCGTTTTACGTCTGAAAATAAGGCTGCAATACGTCGGCAAACATCTGCCCATTCATTTCAATGGGTTTGCCGACGTATTGTGCAGACGACCTGTAATTTACGCGTCGTCGTTTGACAGCTGTCAAACGACGACGCGTAAATTGACTGCCTCGGCAAAGAAGTGCAGGGCACTTCTTTACAACGTAATTTGAGCTGTTCTTCATTGAACTCAATGAAGACCAGCTCAAGATATACGAGCGTCACAGACGCCTCGTATATTACGAGGAGCTGCATTTACGGCTGAAACGACACAGCTGTTTTCTTCTGAAAACAGGCTGTCATTTCAGCCATAAAATCACAGCTAGCGTGTGAACATACCCTAAGTGTAACTGTAAGGGAGTCCATTGCAGTGGCAGGGGACCGTTGACTGGTGAGTGTTGGCCCTTTTTTAAGTCATGAGCCAGGGCCCATTACTACACTATTACTTGAGCTGACTTGATGGTGGCCTTGATTGCACCGATGGTCCGTTGAGTTAAATGGGCACCATTAAATATTTTGTCCCTGCAAGGGAAATGAACAGTTGTTGGCTTTAAGTAGTTGCCCCTGCAACTCATGAAGATGGTAATATATATGCTGAAGGGGCAGCAGAGGTAAACTGGTTAGGAGTGTTAAAATAGCAGAGGAGACCTGAGGAGGAAGTGGTGCGCACCGTTATTTCCGGGAGTACACTTCAGGTGCACTTCAGGTGAACGTCTGGCAGTAAAAAGAGTAGGAGCTAAATGAGAGAGATAGAGCTGAGAGTCCCTATGTCAGAGGGATTGCGCTGCTAAGTATCTACCAGCCAGAGCCCGACATAAGGATTCAATAAAGGAAGCCAACCTGCTTGCTTGAAGCCAACAGATGGACCATTCAGAGTGAGTACTGGAACACTGTATGGACAGACATTTGAAGCGAAATCCTAAAGAGAATTAATAAAGACAGGGCCCCCGGGGTAGAAAAAGTGAGGAGTCACCAGGGGGTTGAATATCATCATATTAAAGTGAAAGACTGTGGTGCATTAAAATATTACAGAAATACTATACAATACCACAGCTCCGGAAGACTTAGAAGAGAAGTTATAGACATTTATGCTAGTTCTAGATCAATATCGCATGTTATTATCATACAACTGTTCCAAGTTTGTATGCAACTACTGTCCAATTAAAAGCAAGAAGAATTGGTATATCCGTCTCTGACTCCATTATTATGCATATTACACCCCTTCCAGCACAGCACATCGGTGTGGGACCATTCATATCAAAAAGGGTTCTCTTAACTAGACAACCCCTTTAAGTGAACTGCAGTAACAGAAATATAACTACTTTTATTTGAGTGGAAACCAATGGATGGTAATAGGTTGGATAGTAGCGATATATATCAGATCCTGAGCGCATGAATAATCCTCATACCAGATCTAGACAGCAGAAACTTTCCACTGTGTTTTCCCCACAAAAAGGAAAGATGACATTTTACATTGACGTTAAAAGGATCATGGAGAAAAATTTGACGTGATCAAAAAACTATTTTTATTTTTTGCCTTCAGTTTTGCACCCGTTTTACTTTTCATGAATAAAAAATGGAGCAAGATGCCTAAATACGTAGACACAGTTGTCATTCAGGAGTCTGTGAGGATAGGGCGATCACCCAATGGAAGCAGCTTGGTCATCACTGGTTATCACGGAGAAAATAAACAGATCTAAATAAGAAATGGCTGAATAGAATTTTTAACAATTTGACAGAGGAGGACGACCCAAGGATTTATATTTCCAGGTATATTTTTTGTTTTGTTCAATGTGGGATTGCTCATTAAATCAGCATTAATTAATTAATTCATCAATGAATGACACAACATTTCAAGGTTACTGTCATCGATTACAAGTAGTATTTAATAAGCTTGAGGGCTCTAAGGAGTATTTCAATTTTCTGTTTCCATGATTGCTGAATGGTCGAGTTCATCCTGGTGTGAGCCAATCAGACATCTTCACCTTGATGCACCACCACCCCTCTTCCCGTAATGCTGATTTACAAATTTGAGTGAAAAGATGCAGCGGCATTCCCCTCCTCCTCCTCCTCACTCTATACTATTTAATGTTTTACACTAGAAGGGTATTTTTGGGAGACAGAGAGGGTTTCTAAACATTTACAGAGGGTCTGCAGACAGGGAAAGGAGAACTACAGGCTTCTGAAGATGAGGAAATGTCACATTCATTAACATCACATATTACAACGTTCCATTTACTCACACGTATGACTGATGCATTAAAAAAATGGACGGGCTTGCTGAGTTACGCTGTTTCTGTACTCCCAACCACCTCATCAGACAGTGGCAGGAGAGCAGAAGGTACCGGACAAGGTAGGATGGGTTTCAGGAGGCCCCATTCTAGAGATAGAAGCTGGTCCAAGAGTTGAGAGGTGGGACCCACATCTATATCCTGTGGATATACCATAAATGTCCAAGATGTGAAAAACCCTTTAAGCTTAGAACAGGATTTCCACTTTAATGATATTTTGATGGCAATGAAGTGGTTAAGTGTATAAGCTATTTGTACTAAATCTTACACACATAAAAGAGAAATTGTGTTGATGATCCAGTGCCCACAACATCTTCATATATACATATGTATTGTTGAAACGGCACCAAGAATATTGTAACTGAGCCGAAGTAAAATCTTGGCTTATGTGATTGAAGAAACGTACAAATGACTCAAAACCAGGAAACAATTTGTTGGAACAGATGTTTGTGCATTGAGCGCAGACGTTTCATAACAGCTGAATGTGGTAACAGGACATACAAGATACGAATACATAAAACGATACAAGCTAAACACCCGGCCGATGCATGTGACATCTTATCAAGGTTCAATATTTCATACCAATTAAGGCAGTCGCCAACTACAATGCAGGTCGCCATATAGCAAACTAGCTGTACAAAAATACAATAAACACAAAGGGGCAGATTTAATACGACTGGCACTTCATACGCTTCATACACTTCACATCTACGTTGGAGACTCCGTTAGGGGCCTCTGTTGCAGATCCGGCCGAGATTACCAGAGATTACGGGAGAAAATAGCACACCATACTGCACTACTGTCTCCAGTAAAATCACAGAGGCCCCGATGGAACCCGTTAAAGTCAATAGGTTCCGTCGGCCACTGGCAGTGTCCGTTGTGCCACGGAATCATTGCTTCCATTATTTCCTTGTTTTGCTCCTCTGACGTAGCAGAACTATGGAACATATCAACGCAGGTGTGAACCCAGCCTTAGGCAAGGTTCACACAAATGTGGCGAAACTCAGACTTGTGAAATTTTTCACATCCGAGGTGCCCCCGTGCGGGTTCCGTTTTCACGGATCCCCATAGACTTGAGTCTATGGAGGGATCCGTAAAAACAGAACAAAATAGGAGATGTTCTATTTTTCAACGGACCCTTCACACGGTCCGTTGAAACAACGAACGGCCCCATTGACATACACGCGTCCGTGTGACGGCCGTTGTTTTAACGGCCATCATATGAACGTACTCTACGTTCGTCTGAATTTGGCCTTCGTATGAAGCCCGCAGGTGTTAGATTTGGCTAATGTACTAGGAGGCACACGCCTATTAATAAATTTGTCACATCTTCTGCTGTCCATGCACGAGAAAGGGAGATGTTTGCCAGCTGTGTGTCGGGCCACCGGTGGTTCTATCTGCTTTTATTAAATCCCACCTACATTTTGCTACAGTGGCGTAAGCGACTGAGGTCTATGATCTTGTCCCTGACATCCTTAGGCTGGGTTCACACAACCTATTTTCAGACGTAAACGAGGCGTATTATGCCTCGTTTTACGTCTGAAAATAGGGCTCCAATACGTCGGCAAACATCTGCCCATTCATTTGAATGGGTTTGCCGACGTACTGTGCAGACAACCTGTCATTTACGCGTTGTCGTTTGACAGCTGTCAAATGACGACGCGTAAAAATACAAGCCTCGTCAAAAGAAGTGCAGGACACTTCTTTGGATGTTTTTGGAGCCGTTTTCTCATAGACTCCAATGAAAACAGCTCCAAAAACGGACGTAAAAAACGCCGCGAAAACGGCGCGAAAAACGCCGCGAAAAACGCGAGTTGCTCAAAAAACGTCTGAAAATCAGGGGCTGTTTTCACTTGAAAACAGCTCCGTAATTTCAGACGTTTTTGGTCACTACGTGTGCACATACCCTCAGAAAGCTCTTTGGTCTTGCCCATGTTGTAGAGGTTAGAGTCAGACTGATTAATTGAGTCTGTGGACAGGAGTCTTTTATACAGGTGACCATTTAAGGGTATGTTCACATGATGAGAGGCATTTACGTGTGAAAAGACAGACTGTTTACAGCTGCCTCGTTTCACACGTAAATGCTCCTCCTTGTAATTTACGAGGCGTCTGAGACGCTCTGAGATGCTCGTAAATCTTGAGCTGTGCTTCATTGAGTTCAATGAAGAACAGCTCAAATTACTTCTTTGCCAAGGCAGTCCATTTACGCGTCGTCGTTTGACAGCTGTCAAACGACGACGCGTAAATTACAGGTCGTCTGCACAGTACGTCGGCAAACCCATTCAAATGAATGGGCAGATGTTTGCCGACGTATTGCAGCCCTATTTTCAGACGTAAAACGAGGCATAATACGCCTCGTTTACGTCTGAAAATAGGTCGTATGAACCCAGCCTAAGACAGCTGTCTTTAATGCAGGCACCAAGTTGATTTGGAGCGTGTCCGGAGGAGGCTGAACTCTTAATGGTTGGTAGGGGATCAAATACTTATTTCTCTGTGCACAATGCAAATAAATATATATAATTTTGACTATGT
Organism: Rhinoderma darwinii; assembly: GCF_050947455.1. Taxonomy (NCBI): domain Eukaryota; kingdom Metazoa; phylum Chordata; class Amphibia; order Anura; family Rhinodermatidae; genus Rhinoderma; species Rhinoderma darwinii. The sequence goes on from NC_134691.1 coordinate 25,689,701, forward strand.
GATTTTCTGTTTTTTTTTTTTGTTTTTTTTATATAATCTATCTCTCACTGGTAAAATTAACCTAGCCTAAAAATTCTAGACTGTTCATGTCTTTGACAGTGGGCAAACTTACAAAATCAGCAAGGGATCAAATACTTATTTCCTTCACTGTATATCCTACTACCAAGCCAGTGCTTGGTATAATTTTCTATGGCCAAGATCAAACTTGGTTTTATGATGTGGAACCAAGCCACATACTACCCCATACTTTAAAGAAACACTCCAGGCAAAACTAATACACTGTGTTATGATTTGTGCAGGGCCTAAGCGGCCGTTGTATGGCACGAATACTCAAGGTACACCAAAGAGAGAATCCCTGTGTCATGCACTCGACACAAAACAGTGTATCAGTTTACCTTGGAGCATTCTTTTCAAGACTATAAACACCTTTAGGGGCATTTTTTTCTTCTTCACTGAAATGCATGTATTTTTGGCAAAAAAATATTTTTGTAATTGGGTTTCATTAAAAGATTTCAACCTTTGGCTTCCGCAGCTTCTTTGCATTAAAGTCCATAGGAGGTTGCAAAAAGCCGATCACAGCCAAATTCGTCAGAGAACACGCCTGACAGCTCGGACTCCAGAGGCTTCTGCCTTCTTCTGAGCGATCATCTAAGCTCAATTTTGATCAAATCCAAGTTGATCAAAGTTGATTAGGTTGATCACTAAAAAAAGTTGTCCCATTGAAGCATATAGAAGTTCTAGGCACGTGGGGTCCTCCTTTTGGGTCTCCCCTATCAGCTACAATGGTTAGCTGCAGGAAGGGGAAGCTCCTACTCTAGCAATCTCAGTGCGATCCTGTAGTACATGTAGTAACAGCTGAACACTGAGAGTTTCAGCAGCGAGACCTGTGGTGATCAGCTGATCAATTGTGCCGCTTACAATCTAAAAATGTGTCCCCTTTTTTATTTTTATTTCCTTTTGCGTATATATTCCATAGCTCTGTATAGGGCTTGTTATCATTCACATCAGACTCTGTCCCCAATGCTCACATGTACACCGCGTTCCAAATTATTATGCACATTGGATTTAAGTGTCATAAACATTTAATTATTAGTTTTTCAATTAAACTCATGGATGGTATTGTGTCTTAGGGCTCTTTGGATCATTGTAATCAATCTCAGACACCTGTGATAATTAGTTTGCCAGGTGTGCCCAATCAAAGGAAAACTACTTAAGAAGAACGTTCCACATTATTCAGCAGGCCACAGGTTTCAAGCAATATGGGAAAGAAAAAGGATCTCTCTGGTGCCGAAAAGCATGAAATAGTGCAATACCTTTGACAAGGTATGAAAACATTGGATATTTCAAGAAAACTTAAGCGTGATAATCGTACTGTGAAAAGATTTGTGGCTGATTCAGAGCACAGACGAGTTCGTTCAGATAAAGGCATAATGAGGAAGGTTTCTGCCAGACAAATTAACAGGATTAGGAGAGCAGCTGCTAAAATGCCATTGCAAAGCAGCAAACAGGTATTTGTAGCCACTGGTGCCTCTGGAGTCCCGCGAACCTCAAGGTGTAGGATCCTCCAGATGTTTGCAAGTGGGCATAAAGCTATTATTCGGCCACCCCTAAACAATGCTCACAAGTAGAAACGGTTACAGTGGGCTCAGAAATACATGAAGACTAATTTTCAAACCGTGTTGTTTACTGATGAGTGCCGTGCAACCCTGGATGGTCCAGATGGAAGGAGTAGTGGATGGTTGGTGAATGGCCACCATGTCCCAACAAGGCTGCGACGTCAGCAAGGAGGTGGCGGAGTCATGTTTTGGGCTGGAATCATGGGGAGAGAGCTGGTAGGCCCCTTTAGGGTCCCTGACGGTGTGAAAATGACCTCTGCAAAGTACGCAGAGATTGACCACTTTCTTCCGTGGTACAAAAAGAAGAACCGTGCCTTCCGTAGCAAAATTATCTTCATTCATGACAATGCACCATCTCATGCTGCAAAGAATACCTATGTGTCATTGGCTTTACTGCTGCCCAATTCTAGGGCTGTCATTACAATTGATTTATATTTACTCATTTATTTATTTATCATAAAAACTGCTAGGATATGCCATCACTTTCTGATGGATGGGGGTCCAACTGCCGGGACTCCCACCATCTTGAGATTGAAGGGACCACAGCGCTGATTTAGTGCTAAGCCCCTTCACAGTTTTTCCCTGCAGTCAGACCCCCACCAATTGGAAAGTGATGGTATATCCTAGCAATGTGCCATCATTATCCATGATGGGAATAACCCTTTAAATTTAATATCCAATAGGAAATACTAAGGGAGCTATAATAATCCTGTAGCTCGTGCTCACTAGGAAATATGATATCACAGATCTGTATTCTCTCTGATGCTACAAATTATTCTCATTAGTGAAATGATCTGGAAAGTATAATTATGAATTGATATTTAAAGTGTTTTGCATGACTTCTATCTTCTTAAAAGATTCATTTCATATGCTTCCTCTGCAGGATCTTCAGGGAGTATGGGCTACAACGTCAGTACATTTATTATATATAATACTATTGATGGAAATTACTATTTGATGACTTGCAGGGTGATGCTTCCAGACTGGACCCTTAACTGTGAGTATATATCAAATATGACATTAGAAGGGGATTAAACATATAAAAACTGATGGATACAATCAGACCTCATTGACAGTATGCTCAGGAAATGTTACTTTGTAATTCATAACAAGGGTGTACTTACTATTTAGGCAAACCATGCAGCTGCTCGGGGGCTCTTGGACAGATAGGGGGCCCGGCATTGGTGCGTTATATCCCCTTTCCTATAGGCTAAAGAGAACCTATGGTATGCAGGACTTCTCGCTCTAGGGGAATTGCATTGTTAGAAAGAAGGATGGGGAAAGAATTGGCCCAATGGTCATAAAATGGGCGTGGAGTGGGTAACAACACCAGAATCTTCTGTGCTTGATGGCAAAACCCATAATAGGGGCACATTTTGGTCTGTGGATATGACTAAGAACCTCCTGTTCAAAATGCATAAGCGTCCCTCCGAGGCATGTTTTACTTGTTTTAACTTGATGAAATAAAGGATTTTGGTTTTATGTCTTGGAACGTGTGCTGGATACCAATATCTTCTTCAACCACTGCTTTACCTGTTGCCGATGGAGCAAGTGAATCCAATCTCCGACTACATGGTTTCCAGAAATATTGAGTGCGTGGTGGGTGGACCACATACGGATGTAGCCAAGTTTAACTTGACACTGATAACTTGCTGCAGCGTAATATCACACAACAAAAGCCATTGAAATAGTAAAGTTAAAGTTTATTGCCAATGTGTATTTAATGCATTAAAAGTCAATAAAAAGATGGCTACACCTGTACTATATTTGCATTACCCCTTTTAGAAACGGACTTTGGAGCCAATCGCTTACCCCTATGGTTTGATTAACCTAATATACGGTGTGTGTGTGTGTGTGTGTGTGTGTGTGTGTGTGTGTGTGTGTGTGTGTGTGTATATATATATCTCAGTTATACCTTAATAATGATATCTGATGTTTGTGCAAAGATAAAGTTTATAATGAAATTAAATTAAAAATGTACGTGTTCCTCTTTCTGTAGAGAATGGAGGGTGGACCCTCAGAATCATCTCCTCTGGTGGGTCCAATGAACCCCAGTCTGACACTGTAGCGATCCTTTCTATGTTACGTTGTATGGCAGACGCAGGCAGCAGGTTGATGATTTCAAAGGAAAAGCAGGAATTGTCTAAGTGTTGCTTGCTTTGATTACTATGAGAACAAGCACTTTTATACAGCTTGCACACGACCATATTGTTTCCCTCCCGTAAATACTGGCTGTAAATACTGGTCCTGTGTCACGCGTTTTTAACCCGTATTTACATACCAGTAAAATAGGGGGCTGGAAATGATGTAACAATCATATCCAAACCCCTTAAAAGGGTCACATGATCGCTCAGACGCCATTTTCTCTGCTTATCTTTGTTCAAAAATGTAAATCCCCTGACGTTGCCTAGCAACGCTCCCGTAATTATGGGTGCACACACGTAGCCACCCGTAATTTTGGGAGCCCCATAAACTTCTATGGGCCTGCCTGTGCCGTAATTACGACCTGAAATAGGACATGTTCTATATTTTTCAACGGCCCGGGCACCTTCCCGTACGCAGACGGGAAGGTACCCGTGGCCAATCGAAGTCTATGGGCCTGTAATTACGGGCCGTAATTACGGGCCATAATTACGGGCATTTTTACGGTCGTGTGCATGGGGCCTAAGGCCAGGTTCCTGCGTACCGTAAAAGCTGCGGAATTTCTGCAGCGGAATTGTGTGCGAAAATTCCGCACCATTTACAGTAGCAGCAAAGTGGGTGAGATTTAGTAAATCTCATGCCCACGCTGCGGAAAAAACCTGCAGCATAAACGTTAATAACTTGCCCTGCAGTGCGGTCTAATTCTGCTGCATATCCATTTATGCTGGGTTTTGTTGACTTTCTGTTGCAGATTTTCCCCATTGAACTCAATGGGGATGCAAAACCCGCAACAGAAAGCCAAGCGTTGCGACTTTTGCGGCATAATCGCAGCATTTACATGGCAAAAATCGCAACGCCGGAAGAAAAAAATAAATCATACTTACGCAGAACACCCTCCTTTTTCCTGCAGTCCGGCCTCCTGTGATGACATTGCATCCCATGTGACCACTGCAGCCAATCACAGGCTGAAGCGTCACTTGGCCTGCAACGTCATCCAGGGAGGCCAGAGCGGAAGTCAAAGGAGGGAGGGGGTAAGCGGAATTTCCGTCCGAAAAATCGCACCCCAATGTGGTGTGATTTTTCTGACAGAAAGTCCTGCGGGTTCCAGTTCGGACACGTTGCATGATTTTTACGCAGCGTATCCGTCCCGTGGGAATGCGGCCTAATACTATTTAGTCTTCAACTTATATTATGAAAAAGGGATTCTGATCTCTATATAAATCAAACACAAAGCAAATTGTTTCCCTACCAATTAATAATAAATATTCTAATATGATGACTAAACAAAGTCGGGGAACTCTGCTGTGCGTTGTGGCCTCGTTCACATTGGTGTTGGAGGCTCTGTTAGGGGCCACCGTCATAGATCCGGTCAAAAACGCCGGACAAAATAGCGCAGCATGTTGTACTATTTTGTCCAGTAAAATGCCGGACACCATGGCGGAAAGCCAACAGAACACATTAAAGTGAATGGGTGCCGTCGGGCGCCGATGGTTTCGTCATGCAACAGATTTGGTGCTACCAGTATTTTCATTGCTCTGCTCCTATGACAGAGCAATGAAAAACCAAACACAAATGTGAACGGGGCCTATTATGTATAGTACGTATATAGACAAGGGCATCACGGAGATAACTAGAGGTCATGTGCCGTCATTATCCCACATGCAAGCAGCAAGGAAAAAGATGATAATTACAACTACATTTATTCAACTGTACAACTAACAACTTATCACTTAACCCCTTCGCACTCATCAATATTTCTAATCCAATGTTTCAAGAATAAAAATCCATTAGGGAATTTAAAAAAAATTAATTTTAAAACGCAGGAAACAAATATTTGAACCTTAAAATGCTGTCTAAAAAAAAAAAAAATCAACATTTTTACATTCTCCTTCAAAGTTTCAACTGTGAAGACCCCAAAACAAAAATCTTTAACAGATTATCATGCTTGTCATTGACTTACTAGAGGCTGGGGTGAGCTGGAGAATTGCCAGTTGTCTTTAATAGCTCTCAGGTGAAGGGGCCTGGCACAGAGCCCAGTATGGTCAATGCCATGTGTGATTGCGCTGTCCTTCCTATAAGAAAACGAATTAACAGCTTCACGCTAGTGACGGGCGAACAGAAATTGCCATGTTAAGGCTTTGCGGCAAAGCCAGGTAAACCGGAATATTTTTATTCACAGACAGCATGCAGAGCTCTTGAAAAATATATATTAAAAAGTTGCAGAACTTTTTTTATTACACAATGATTAAGCTTTATTAACATAAAAGACAGAATTCTAAAAAGAGGAGCTGTAGTTCAGTCTTCATTGTCCTATATGAAGAATTATTTCAAAAGACAACACAATGAATTATATCGGCAGCGTGTTGGCTTAGTGGTTGCATAGTTGCCCTGAAACAAGAACTGTACATGGGTTGCAATGTGCCCCCTACCTACTGGGCCACAAGGTTGCACATATGGTATGACCGCCAACCCAGTTTGCCCTTAGGCTGATGACAACAAGGGTAAGAATTACATTATGTTCTCCCCCTTTGTGCCAGTGTTTCCTCCTACATTACAAAAATCTACAAATAGGTCAACTGGGTTTCTATGAAATTGTTACATAGTTACATAGTTACATAGTTACATAGTTACATAGTTCGTACGGTTGAAAAAAGACACATGTCCATCAAGTTCAACCAAGGGACAGGAAAAGGGAAGGAAAAATTTCTACACATAGGAGCTATTTTTTTGTTCTAGGAAATTATCTAAGGCCCCATGCACATGACCGTATTTTTGTCCACCCGTAAATACTGGCGTTAATACGGGTCCTTGGTCCCACGTATTCGACCCGTATTGCACCAGTATTCACGGACCCGTGCCCGTAAATACGGGTCCGTTGTCACCCGTATTCCACCAGTATTTACGGGCACGTTTTTGGCTGTAAAATTGCACTGCACTAATCGGCAGCCCCTTCTCTCTATCAGTGCAGGATAGAGATAAGGGGCAGCCCTTTCCGTAATAAAAGTAAAAGAAATCATACTTACCCGGCCATTGTCTTGGTGACGCGTCCCTCTCTTGACATCCAGTCCGACATCCCTGGATGACGCGGCAGTCCATGTGACCACTGCAGCCAGTGATTGGCCTATGATTGGCTGCAGCGGTCATATGGGCTGTAACGTCATCCCAGGAGGCCGGACTGGAGAAAGAAGCAGGGAGTTCTGGGTAAGTATGAACGTCTTTTTTTTTTTTACAGCTTTATCTATATTGTGATTGGTAGCCACTGTCCAGGGTGCTGAAACAGTTACTGCCGATCGTTTAACTCTTTCAGCACCCTGGACAGTGACTATTTACTGACGTCGCCTAGCAATGCTCCCATAATTACGTGTGCACACACGTAGTCACCTGTAATTACGGGAGCTCCATAGACTTCTATGGGCCTGCCCGTGCCGTAATTACGGCCTGAAATAGGACATGTTCTATCTTTTTCAACGGCACGGGCACGTTCCCGTAAGCATACGGGGAGGTACCCGTGGCCAATAGAAGTCTATTACGTAATGACGGGAGTTATTACGGTCGTGTGCATGGGGCCTAAGTCTTTTTTGCAGCCATCTCCTGTCCCTGCTGTGACCAGCTCCTGTGGTAGGCTATTCCATAGATTCACAGTTCTCACAGAGAAGGCTTGTCACCTCCGCAGGTTGAACCTTTTTTTTTCCAGACGGAGGGAGTGCCCCCTTGTTTTTTGAGGGGGTTTTACATGGAACAGGATTTCACCATATTTTTTGTATGTGCCATTAATATATTTATATAAATTAATCATGTCCCCCCTTAGTCGTCTTTTTTCAAAGCTAAATAGGTTTAATTATTTTAATCTTTCCTCATAACTTAGATTCTCCATGCCCCTTATTAGCTTCGTTGCTCTTCTTTGTATTCTTTCCAACTCCAGGGCATCCTTTCTATGAACTGGAGCCCAGAACTGAACTGCATATTCTAGATGAGGCCTCACTAATGCATTGTAAATTGGTAATATTATATCCCTGTCCCGCGAGTCCATGCCTCTTTTAATACACGACAATATCTTGCTGGTCTTTGAAGCAGCTGATTGACATTGCATGCTGTTATTTAGTTTATGATTTACAAGTACACCCAGATCCTTCTCAACAAGTGACTCCCACAGTGTAGCTCCCCCTAGGTCATGTGATGCATGCAGGTTTTTCGTACCCAGATGCATAACTTTACATTTATCTACATTAAACTTCATCTGCCAAGTGGACGCCCAAACACTCAGTTTGTTTAAATACTCTTGCAATTCACAAACATCTTCCATAGACTGAACTATATTACATAGCTTGGTGTCATCTGCAAAAATAGAAATAGTGCTATTAATCCCATCCTCTATATCATTAATAAATAAGTTGAATAATAGTGGTCCCAGCACAGGACCCTGGGGTCACCACTTATAACTGGGGACCATTTAGAGTAGGAATCATTGACCACATCTCTCTGGATACGGTCCTTGAGCCAATTCTCAATCCAATTACAAACGATACTTTCTAAACCTATAGTCCTTAATTTACCCATTAGACATCTATGAGGGACAGTGTCAAATGCCTTTGCAAAGTCCAAAAACAGTATATCCACAGCGGCCCCTCTGTCTAGGCTTCTGCTCACCTCTTCATAAAAACAAATCAGGTTGGTTTGACAACTTCTGTCCTTAGTAAAACCGTGCTGGCTGTCACTTATAATACTATTTTTTGTCACATACTCCTGTATATAGTCCCTCAATAGCCCCTCAAACATTTTCCCCACAATGGATGTTAAGCTTACTGGTCTATAATTACCCCGGGGAAGACCTAGAGGCCTTTTTGAAAATAGGCACCACATTTGCCCTGCGCCAGTCCCTTGGCACTATACCAGTCACTAGAGAATTTCTAAATATTATGAAGAGGGGGACAGAAATAACTGAACTAAGCTCCTTAAGAACTCTAGGGTGTAACCCATCTGGTCTCGGGGCCTTGTGCACATTTATTTTATTTAGCTTGCACCATATCTACATTCATCCAATTCAGTATATCAACTGATATATTAACAGCACTGGCACCGGCTACATCAGCTGCTCTTTCTTCTGTTGTATATAGAGAGCTAAAGAACCCATTTAGTAACTCTGCCTTCTCTTGATCCCCTGTGACCAACTCCCCATTACCACTATCTAGGGGTCCTACATGTTCAGACCTTTGGCTTTTTTGCATTTATATACTTGAAGAATTTTTGCAGATTGGTTTTACTATCATTGGCCACCTGCCTTTCATTTTGTATTTTTTCTGATTTTATTACCTTTCTACAGATTTTATTAAGCTCTTTATAATTTACAAAGGCTACAGCTGTAACCTCAGATTTGTATTTTTCAAATGCCCTTTTTTTGTCATGTATTGCCCTTTTTACAGAAGGTGTAAGCCATGTGGGGTTTAATTTTAGTCGTTTATATTTGTTACCTATAGGAATAAATTTTGCACTATAATTATACAAAGTAGATTTTAAGATTTCCCATTTATCATTTGTACCATTATTTGACATTAGTTCTTCCCAGTCTATATCCTGAATTGCAGCCCTCATCCTGGGGAAATTGGCTTTCTTAAAATTAAATGTTTTTGCCCTCCCAGCCTGTGTTTGTTTTTTACAGTATAGGTAAAATGTAACTATATTATGATCATGGTTACCGAGGTTTTCTCAAATATTGACATTCCCAACAAGCTCTGCATTATTAGAAATGACCAGATCCAACAAAGCTTCACCTCTAGTCGGGTCTTCCACAAACTGGCCCATAAAATTTTCCTGCAACAGGTTGAGCAAATTTCTCCCCTTTGCAATTAAAGCCGAACCATGACACCAATTAATATCCCGGTAATTAAAATCTCCCATTATCACTACAGTACCAGCCTGTGCAGACCGCTCCATTTGTTTATATATTAGACCTTCTATCTCTTCCGTTATATTGGGGGGGGGGTCTATATATTACACCAAAAGTAAATTTTTCAGTGTTTACCTCCCTTAGTAATTCCACCCACAAGGTTTCAACCTCCTCACAATCTTCACCCACTATTGTCTCTTTCACATTCACCTTCATATCACTTCTCACATACAGACATACACCACCTCCTTCATATCACTTCTCACATACAGACATACACCACCGCCTTCATATCACTTCTCACATACAGACATACACCACCGCCTTCATATCACTTCTCACATACAAACATACACCACAGCCTTCATATCACTTCTCACATACAGTCATACACCACCGCCTTCATATCACTTCTCACATACAGTCATACACCACCGCCTTCATATAACTTCTCACATACAGACATACACCAGCTCCTTCATATCACTTCTCACATACAGACATACACCACTGCCTTCATATCACTTCTCACATACAGACATACACCACTGCCTTCATATCACTTCTCACATACAGACATACACCACCACCTTTCCTATTTGTCCTGTCTTTCTGAAATAGTGTAAAACCCTGTAGATTTACAGCCCTGTCTTGTGAAGAGTGTGTGAATGAGGAAATTTAATTATTAAAGGGGTTTTCCTGGGACCAAAAATTGCTTTGCATTCATATATTCATGTAAAACTAATTCACTTACTAATGTACCTTAATTAAAAATTCGGTACTAAATGGTGCCGTTCAAACCTGGTGAACTGTTCCCGGAAGTCCTGGAGCTTTTCTAATATTAATGACGCGCCGACACAGCACCACGTGACTGAGGGCTTGCTTCTTGTGCTGTTCGTGTTGGCGTGTTATCAATGGCATGACCGCAAAAGGCAGTCACATTGCCTATTGCTGGAGTCCCCGAGCAGAGCTTTAGCTAGCGCTTTCCTCGGGACTCCAGCATTGCTCCCAACGTTTGGTCAGTGACTTCAGGGGTTTCCTATAGCTGGAGTTCCCGAGCAGAGCTTCAGCTGATGCTCTGCTCGGGGAGTCCAGCACTGCTGCCAACGTCACTGTCCATATAGACACAGCCTTCCCAAAAGATTGGAAGATGTTTTAGCTGGAAAGGGGGAACCAACTCCATATTAATGTCTATGGATTTAAAATGGGATGTTATAAAAGCTCCTGTAGGTGTAATGTGTAGGTGTCCCAATACTTTTGTCCATATAATCAATATACACACAGTATATACCTTCTAACAAAAAGGGATTGTAATAAGTGTACAATCCCTTTACGAGAACCTGCAAAGTCCTTTATGTGTGTTTCATAGGGAAAAAGCAGTGACGTCCGCTCACTTATTAATTGATTATATCAAACAATAGAGAACGTACAATAAGAAAGTGAATAAGTCTAGAAATCTGCAGCTGGCAAAGCACAAAGTACTTTCCTGTCCTGAGTGGTAGCGATTGAAAGACCTCCTTTATTATAGCTCTCTATAATCATTTCCAGGAGCGTCTCGCAGAGTTTTTGGAAGTGGCTGCTGTTTTGGGACCCCTTGCAGCAGCGTTGACTAATCTTTCTCCGCATTTGGACCAAATGTAGCGAGACCTAAAGGAAGAAAGTTATTCATTCAAAGATGTCAGCACATCTTCATACCTAAATCATTCTTCTTATCCTGTCACCCCCTTCCCCCACAAGAGGGTATGAGGCCCTTGGAAGGTTTGCCTTTTACAAGCACGTAGTACATTTATTATACCACGTGAGCTTTATGCCATATGTTTGATTTAGTGCAATCCCAAGAAGAAAGCAAATCTTGGAATGAGTTGATGCTTTCCCTACCCGCAGTATAGTAATACATGGACGCAATCATACACTCCTCAACATTGAAATTGCAGCGCCAAGAAGGAAAAGTTTTGGAATTGTGGAAGAAATCGCAGGATCAATAGACATGTTAATGATTTGCAAATGATAAAAAAATGGAAACAAACTATTCCAAACATCTTGACTTATTCAGTATCGAGTACAAGCGCCACGCGCAGAAATCCACGCACTTACACGTCTTGGCATGCTATCAATGAGGTTATTAATGGTTGTCTGATGAATGTTATGCCACGCTGAATGCACTTGGGCACGCAAATCATCAAGACTGTCTGCTGGCAGCTCCCTTTGCAATTGCCGACCAATGACGTCCCAGATGTGCTCGATGGGACACAAGTCCGGAGACGCTGCGGGCCAGGGTAGCATGTATAGGTCACGCAGACTGCTCACAGTAGTCCTGGCGTTGTCCGGTTGAGAAACGGCTTCTGGGACACTTTGGAGAAATGGTCGTACCACTGGTACCATTTCCAAATCAATGTAATGCCGAGCTGGTAGGGCCAGTTCACACTGAGTTTTCTGACATGTTTTTTGACGCGGAAAACGCTCCAACAAACGGCCGAAAATGCCTCCCATTGATTTCGGAGGCGTTTTTTTCCCGCGAGCGGAAAAACCATCTCGCGGTAAAAAGAAGCGACATGCCCTATCTAGATGCGTTTTCCGGCTCAAAAAAACCCATTGAAATCAATGGGAGATGGAAATAAACGTGGTTTTTTTACGCATTTTTTTTGCCGCTATTTTTGCCGTGTTTTTTTTCCGCAATTTTATACGTGTTTTTCGCCAAAAAAACGCTCGCGGTTACTCTTTCTTTATGTTGAAGAGATGGCTAAAAAAAAAAAAAATGCTGCAAAAATCGCGTCAAAAAACGCGTGTGGTGCAAAACCACTTAAAAAAACCTCCGTGTGAACATACCCTTAGTGTGCCTGAAATGAAGACTAGAGGGGTCCGGCTACCGTACATTATGCCACCCCACACCCTAATCCCGGGAGTAGGACCGGTGTGACAATCTCTTCATGGCGTTGCCCACATGGTCTCCAGACCATTCTCCGGCTATCATTGCGTCTGGGACAACTGGTTGCCGTCCTAGGCTTGAGATGTCACGTCCAATTTCACTTGCAGTACAGAATGGATCACTGTGCGAAATTTTTCCAATCAGACGATCCGTCGGTGCAGAGGTTCGCCTCCGCGCACTGCTTGTTGTCATTTCCATTCATTGTTGTTCTCCCAACCTCCGGGACACGTAAAGTTGAACAGTGCTGACATCTCAGACTAGGCGTGTAGCGATCTGCCGGAGTGATAAACCAAGGTCTCTCAGCTCAAGGATTCTATCTCTCTCAGTTTGGGACAAGTGGCTATAACTGCAACTTCGATAAGCAGGTGGCATCGCACAATCATCCCACACAACTTGATTTTTGCGGTTTCATGTGGCTAAAAAACTTTACTTTCAATCTGGCTTTTATGCCCCTTCCACATGCCACAGATTGGAGTTCGGTGCTTAAAAATTTGATTATTTGCAGATCGTAGCGACACCTGATACTTCCTCGATTTGCATAACCTTACGGATTGTCCTTCTTGGTGTTGCAATTTTAATGTTGAGGGGTGTATGTGAAGGAATAAATTCAAAGTTCCATGTTTTGTATTTTGTGTCAGTATACACTGCACAGTATGATATTCATTTTTGTCTTTCAGTTTGCCTTGTAATAATCTGCAGATTACTTCGTTATTTCTTCTTGGCAGTAAAACAGTTCATGCAAATAACATTTAGTGATCACGTGCTTAGTACAAGGGAATTCACTCATTTCTGTATTTATCAAGGTCAGAGGGAGGGATTCTCCCTTTGCAGATTACACTCTATGAGTTATGCTCTTTGTTCTATGTGTCTTATAAGTATACACTGTATATGATAATAAATTGGAGTCTTTCCTTTTGAGAATTTGGTCTCAGAGTGATTTTGACTCACCGAGCTTGTATATATATATATACCTTCTTCTCATTTGGAAACCACAGTTATCAAGGCATAGTGGTACCGTTGTGACCACATGTATGACCACAGAATTGCTTGATTTCTATTTGTATTGGTTTTTTTTAATGTATTTTTTAGGATTCTGCAGCATTCGATCACAAGGCGAGATTAAAGGATATTATCCTAGAGCGTCCACCTTCTGTCCAGCGAGGTTTCAGGGCAGTGGAGACTGAGAATGGAGCTTTTCATACGTGTCTCCTACCCCATCGTAGAATTGCATATGCACTAGGAGTGGGCCTTGAAAAGTGGATCACTGATAGGGTGAGTTTGAGTGAAGAAGAAGGGAAATGTGGGTGGCTAAGTCTCCCTGAGTAGTGGTGTGGGAAGGTTAATCAGCTTCAGGGGTGCGAGTAAGGGGACTACTGTGAAGTGTGGAAGAGCGAGTGAGACAGCTGCATGACACTAATATTTGGGTACTGCTATCAGATGGGCACTGTACGGTGGTATTATTTGAGCACTGTGTAATGGTATTATGCAGTCACTGCATGGTGCTATTATATGGGCAGTGTATAGTATTATTATCATGGCACTGTACGATCATACGGAAGGGTCACAAATTTAATCTAGGAATCTCCCCAGCCTTTTTCCAACTCTGGATCATTTTCCATCATGATCTAGGAGCATTGAGATCTAACATGATCAACTCTAGCTGTGGGGTCAGTAGCTAGCTTGTTGCCCCCTTAGCAAGCTCACCAACAAACTTTTCCAAAAAGTATAAAAAAAAGTATAAAAATCTACAGACAACCACAGGTGGGATGAGATGGAAGATGTGCTTACATTTTTCGAGCATGGTTGAAACTCGGAACGTATAAGAAGAACATTTCCTTTTCATTTGTTGTAATCTGTGTTTTTTTTTTTTTTTTAGAAAAATGATTTACTACATGACCACCATGTTAAAAAATAACATAAGGGGGTGGAGTCTGACACTAGTGTGGGAAACATATTATTTACATAACAGTTACGAGTTGCTACAATGTAGAAATCATACTGTAACAGTGAATACATAGAGCACCACACTTTTCAAGTGTACACGGTTCACAACTGGACGTTTTTTGGTACATTAACTCACAACTGGATATTATGTGATTATACTGGCAGTGAGTGTCTTCTTCTCTTCCACAAATAAAATGAAATTTTACATTTTGGTGAAAAGCTAAAAACTTTTACCCGTTACTATTTGTGTGATTTTCCCAGTAGCGATATAAGCTCCATTTACTCTAATGCTTCACATATAGAAACCTTTTGTGAGTTAAGCTCATGGTTGACTGATTTAGTTGCATGTTCTATATATACAGATGGTGTTTGAGGGGTAAGTGACTCTGAGAATTGTCAGTTATGAGATGAGGTTCAATTTTTCTTGAAAAACGTGAAGCCTTGAGGCAATGAACTTGTAGTCTGGAGCATACGTATAGCCAGAAGTATTGTTTATTATGGTTTTAAAGATGTATTTCTAAGTGGTATACATAACTTCAATCTGATGTGTAAGGGGAGACTAATGGCATCTCAATGTGGAATAATATAATGGAAGTCCATTGAGGCAAGAATAACTAAATACCAATGGGCCCCGTATTTTCAAAATGTTAACCCCTTGAGGACCATGCTAATTTTGGCCTTAAAAACCAGAACATTTTTTTTCTTTTTTTGCAATTTTTTGCAGTTTTGTTTATTTTTCCTCAAAAAATGTTAACATTACTTTATTTATTTTTTTTATTTTTTTTAATCCCATAGGGGATATTTCTATTTCAAATTTTTAACTATAATGTACTGGCATATATCTATAATTAGGTCCAGAATAATTTGGACAGTGACACAATCTTCATGATTTGGGCTCTGCTGCCATCACATTGGATCTGAAATGAAACAACTGAGATACAATTGAAGTGGAGACTTTCAGGTTTAATTCAAGGGGTTGAACAAAAATATCCTGTGAAACCTTTAGTAATTGCCACCATTTTTCTACACAGACTCCTCATTTCAGGGGCTCAAAAGTAATTGGACAAATTAACATCACCAGAAATATAATGTTTTTTATTAATACATTGTAGAGAATCCTTTGCCGGCAATGACGGCCTGAAGTCTGGAACCCATGGACATCACCACACGCTGGGATACCTCCTTTGTGATACTTTGCCCGGCCTTTACTGCTGCGTCTTCAGTTGTTGCTTGTTTGTGGGTCTTTCTGCCTTAACTTTTGTCTTAAGCAAGTGAAATGCAGCTCGATCGGGTTGAGATCTGGTGATTGACTCGGCTATTGCAGAATATTCCACTTCTTTGCCTTATAAACTCCTGGGTTGCTTTCGCAGTATGTTTTGGGTCATTGTCCATCTGTCCTGTGAAGCGACATCCAATCAAGCTTGCTGCATGTGGCTGAATCTGAGCAGAAAGTAAATCCCTGAACACTTCAGAATTCATCCGGCTGCTTCTGTCTTCAGTCACATCATCAATAAACACTAGTGACCCAGTGCCTTTGGCAGCTATGCATGCCCATGCCATCACACTGCCACCACCATGCCATCACACTGCCTCCACCATGTGTTACAGAGGATGTGGTGTGCTTTGGATCATGAGCCGTTCCAAGCCTTCTCCATACTTTCTTCCTCTCATCATTCTGGTACAGGTTGATCTTAGTTTCATACTGTTTCAGAACTGGGCGGCTTCTTTAAATGTTGTTTGGCAAAGTCTAATCTGGCCTTTCTATTTTTGGGGCTGATTAATGGTTTGTGCCTTGTGGTGAACCCTCTGTATTTGCTCTCATGAAGTCTTCTCTTAACGGTAGACTTATATACTGATACACCTACATCCAGGAGAGTGTTCTTCACTTGGGTAGATGTTGTGAAAGGGTTTTTCTTCACCATGGAAAAGACTCTGTGATCATCCACCACTGTTGTCTTCCGTGGACCTTTTGGAGTTCATGAGATCACCAGTGCGCTTTTTTTCAAGAATGTACCAAACTGTTGATTTAGCCACTCCTGACATTTGTGCTATCTCTCTGATGGATTTCTTCATTTTTTTCAGCCTAACGATGGTGTGTTTCACTTGCATTGAGAGCTCCTTTCACCTCATGTTGTGGGTTCACAGCAACAGCTTCCAAATGTAAATGCCACACCTGGAATCAACTCCAGACCTTTTACCTGCTTAATTCATGATGGATTAACAAGGGAATAGTCCATGCAGTCCATTAAATAGCTTTTGAGATAATTGTCCAATTACCTTAGGTCCCTTGAAAAAAGAGTCAGCTACATATTAACCCCTTAAGGACGCAGCCTAGTTTGGGCCTTAAGGCTCAGAGCCCATTTTTGAAATCTGACATATTTCACTTTATGTGGTAATAACGTCGGAATGCTTAAACCTATCCAAGCGATTCTGAGATTATTTTCTCGTGACACTTTGGGCTTCATGTTCGTGGTAAAATTTGGTCGATATATTCAGTGTTTATTGGTGAAAAATTGCAAAATGTAGAGAAAATTTAGAAAAAATAGAATTTTTCAGAATTTAAATGCATCTGCTTGTAAAACAGATGTTTATACCACCCAAAATAGTTACTAGTTCACATTTCCCATATGTCTACTTTAGATTGGCATCGTTTTTTGAACATTATTTTATTTTTCTTGGACGTTGCAAGGCTTAGAACATAAACAGCAATTTCTCTTTCTATGTATTAGAAACCCCCATAAAAAACCCCATTTTAAAAACTAGACCCCTCAAAGTATTCAAAACAGCATTTAGAAAGTTTTTTAACCCTTCAGGCATTTCACAGGAATTAAAGCAAAGTGGAGATGAAATTTGCAAATGTCATTTTTCTTGCTGAATTTCAATTTGATTCAATTTTTTTTGTGTAACAAAGAAGGTTTTACCAGTGAACCACTACTAAATATGTATTGTCCAGATTCTGCAGTTTTTAGAAATGTCCCACATGTGACTCTACTGCGCTCGTGGACTAAAACACAAGCCCCAGAAGCAAAGAAGCACCTAGTGCATTTTGAGGCCTCTTTTTTATTAGAATATATTTTAGGCAGCATGCCAGGTTTGAAGAGGTGTTGAGGTGCCAAAACAGTAGGAATCCCCCAATAGTGACCCCATTTTGGAAACTACACCCCTCAAGGAATTCATTTATGGTTGTTGTTACCATTTTGACCACACAGTTTTTTCACAGCACCTATTTTAATTGGGCTGTGAAATCAAAAATTTTTTTTCCAATAAGATGTAATTTGTGATTAAAATTTCCTATTTTCACAGGGAACAAAATACCCCATTTTGTTGCCCAATTTGTCCTGAGTGTGGCAATACCCCATTTGTGGTGATAAACTGCCGTTTGGGCCCATGGGAGGGCTCAGAAGGAAAGGAGCGCTATGTGTTCGTTGGAGTTCAGATTTTGCCGTTTATACAAACGGTCAAAACTGGTGTCACCTCGGGGTGGGCACGGCTCATTATCAGTATAATGTAAGAAGCGAAGTATTGCCTAATTTTTTATTTTTTTTAGGTTCCAGTTCAGTTCTGAAGTTGCTTTGAGGGACCTATATATTAGAAACCCCTAAGAAACACCCAATTTTAGAAACTAGACCCTTCAAAGTATTCACAACAGCATTTAGAAAGTTTATGAACCCTTTAGGTGTTTCACAGGAATTTAGAGCAAAGTAGAGGTGAAGTTTACATTTTTTTTTTGTCAGAAAATCCTTTTTATACCTTTTTTTTTTATAACACAAAAGATTTTATCAGAGAAACGCAACTTAGTACTTATTACCCAGATTCTCCAGTTTTGAGAAATATCCCACATGTGGCCCTAGTGCGGTAATGGACTGAAGCACCGGCCTCCGAAGCAAAGGAGCACCCAGTGGATTATGAGACCTCCTTTTTATTAGGCACCATGTCCGGTTTGAAGAGGTCTTGTGGTGCCAAAACAGTGGAAACCCCCCAAAAGTGACCCCATTTTGGAAACTAGACCCCTTGAGGAATTCATTGTAGTTTTCTTGGGGTGCATGCGACTTTTTGATCAGTTTTTATTCTATTTTTAAGTGGCGCGGTGACTAAAAAACAGCAATTCTACTATTGTTTTTTTATTCTATTTTTTTTACAGCGTTCACCGTGCGCTATAAATGACATATTCACTTTATTCTGCGGGGCACTACGATTATGGCGATACCATATGGTTATAGTTTTTTTACGTCTTATGGCGTTTGCACAATAAAATACGTTTTGTAAAAAATAATTTACTTTTTGTGTTACCTTATTCTAAGAGCCAGAACTTTTTTTTATTTTTCCATCAATAAAGCCGTGCGAGGACTTATTTTTTGCGTAACGAACTGTAGTTTCAATCAGGACCATTTTTCGGTACATGCGACTTTTTGATCTCTTTTTATTCCATTTTTTGGGAGGTGAAGTGACCAAACAATTGTGATTGTGGTTCGGTTTATTATTATTTTCTTTTACGGCGTTCACCGCGCGGGATAAATAACGAAATAATTTTGTAGTTCAGGTCGTTACGGACGCGGCGATACCAATTATGTATAGTTTATTTGTTTGTTTATATATTTTTATTAATAATAAATGACTGATAAGGGAAAAAGGGGGATTTTTACTTTTATTACTTTTAAATCTTTTATTTTCTTATTTTTACACATCTTTTTTAACTTTATTTTTACTTTATTATTTTGTCCCACTAGGGAACTTGGGGGCAGGAGGCCTTGATCGCTATTCTAATACACTGCACTACATGCTTAGTGCAGTGTATTAGAGCTGTCAGCTACTCACTGACAGCAAGCATAGTGGGTCCTGACTTCGTCAGGAACCACTAGGCTTCCGTCGATGGCATAGCCGGACGCCATTGTTTGGTGTCCGGTTGCCATAGTCACAATCGCCAGCCGCTATCGTATAGCAGGCTGGCGATTGTAGCTTAACCCCTAAAAAGCCATGATCGCTATTGAACACGGCTTTTCAGGGGTTAATCAGCGGGGACACGGCGATCAGTCCCCGATGTAGGAGCTGCGGCAGCTGCTGTACGAGACAGCAGCTGTCACAGCTCCTGTAAGTGTCGGGAGGACGGCCGAAACGGCCATTACTCCCGAGATGTACTATTAGGTCATGGAGCGCGAACGCTATGGTTACCATGACCTAATAGTACGTCCAGGAGCGGGAAGGGGTTAAAGAGCTGTAATTCCTAAATCCTTCCTCAAATTAGGATGTGAATACCCTCAAATTAAAGCTGAGAGCCTGCACTTTAAGCCCATATTGATTATATAACTGTATATTCAATATGTTTTGGTAAACAGCTAAAATGCCAAAACTTGTGTCACTGTCCAAATAATTCTGTACCTAACTGTTTATGCCAGTATATTAGCCTGTGTGCTGACAATACACAGGCAGTTATTAGGGCATACGGAAGTTTGACATAGCAAATGGAAATACGGTCAGACAGCCCTGGGGTCCTTTAATAGACCTTGGGCTGTCTGCTCATACTAGGTATGGGCCTCGATCAGAAAATCCAATTTTTAAGGGGGGTTCCCATCAGTCTCTCTCTTTAAATGCCGTGATCAGTGGTGACCAAATGTATTTCATGGGTTAAATGGCTCCTTTAATCTCCAGGTTTAAAGCAGGGGCTGCGGCTGTCTATTACAGCCATTGCTCTGATCCTGATCACACAGGCACACTTGCTGTTTCTGCAACTGACTGCCACTCAGAAAGACCATACTCATCCGGCGTGGTCAAGCAGTTAAGGCAAGACGCTAGGTCTGCAACGTGAGGCTGAGTTTACAATGTATGTGTATTTTCAGTTAAAGCGCTGAACGTATCAATATGGCTCCATTGACCTGAAATATGCCAAAAGAGTGTCTCCATTGCAAGTGACTTAAGTTCTCTGATGTGCTTTTAGTAAGATGTTTCCTATTTAAAGAGGTTTTTTCAGAGCTTATGACATAAATGACTGCTAGGTGGGAGGGTCTCATCTGGTGTCAACAGAATGGTGTAAGCACAAAAACCCATTGGAGGAATGGCATCTCCAAATTGAGATGTCTTCAGCTGGACTTTTGGGGACTAATTTTGTGTTAGAACCAGCGACCACCTGAGGATTTTCAAGTACTCTCATGGTCCAGTCTCTTGTCCCACTTTTGAGAACCCTACCTAGCGGGAGAACGGTCACCACTCTGCAAGCCAAGTAAGCCGGCAGCCAGATATAGCTATAGACTAAATGTAGAGGTGGTTGGGCATGTGCGCATAGACCCTTTTATTTAGTCTCTGACTGTCACCAGACACCTCGGTTTGTGGAGCGAGTGACCCCCTATCTCCAGAAAGGTGGGGTTCCTACAGTTGGAACACAAACCTGTCAGCCATTTATGGCCTATCATGTGGATATGCCATGAATGTCTAAAGTTGGAAAACTACTCTATATAAAAGTCAGCAGTAAAAGTTCTGGACAATTTCAATGGATATAATGTCTGCAACTGCCCAAAAGTTTTGGCATTTGAGGAGTTGTAGTCCTCAAAAACTCAACTATACAGTGTCCTTTCTCCATTCTCCTCCTCAGTGATATGAAGACCATGTTCCTGGCACATATAATTTAAAGAGGAACTTCAGAGGAACTATTCAAGGCTAATTTCTCTTAGAATATGTGCAGCAATCTTCTTTTTCTCATTAATAGTTTAGATGATTGTAATTTATAACCATTCCATCCTTGCTGTAATAGAAATGTGCTCTCCATGCACTATTTTCCTACTGGGATTGTGGAGAGCTTGGGCTGATACACAAAAGCCAATCTAAATAAACAGAGCTGCAGTATAAAGATTGTAGAAAAGCAGAGCAGCAACCTGGCTCTCTGGTGAGACTGGAGGAATATTTCAGACTATATCAGGCTCCAATAGACAATGAAGATAAGCCGCAGTCTTTGATCATTGCTGTACAATTATGAAGCAGAACTAAAAACAGCCAAAAAGCCAATACTGAAGAAAATACTTTTGGCGTTACCCAAATGTAAAAAAAAATAAACAACTTTATCTGAAGCCTGTGTTAGGGCTCTTGCCCACGTCTGTGTGTGCCGCCTGAGTGTCATCTGTGATTCGTGGAAACATGTTCTATCTTTCCACGGATGGGAGAGTCGGGTCCGTTTTCACCCACTGAAGTCAATGGGTCCATGAAAACTATCGGGTGCCACTCAGATGGTGTGAAAAACAGCCCGAGTGGCAATCAGTTGTGTGCAACGTCCCTTTGAGCTTGGAATATAAAAAACTGAAGTAAAAATTCATTGGCTACCCCACCTGCAATGTTTCTAAAAAAAATATTTGCCCCCTCTCTTTTGGACTTGGGATTTCTTTCTAGTGAATTAGTATTTAATCATATGGCATTGAATGACTATTTAATATCAGGGAAATTCTGTAGTGAATATTTATATAGTAAGGTTCAGATACATGACTGCATCATGATGGCTCATGGTCTATGTGGGCCCTTGGGTGACAAAGTCACAGTGTGCATGTTTATCAAGATCTCCACTGTGCCACTTTAACCCGTCAGTTACCGCCAATGGACTTTATTCCGATCCATACGCCTTTTCACGCCGCTGCATAGAAATAAATAAACAGAGCAGGGAGCCGTTAAATCTCTCTGCTCTTTTACCTTCGGTAGCTGAGGGCTGAGAGCAGCCCTGCTCGAATGGGCGAGATCGATATCAGTATCGATCTCGCCAGTTTAACCCCTCAGATGTAGCGCTCAATAGCGAGTGCCGCATCTCAGTGGTTTTGGAGAGAGGGAGCTCCTTCTCTAACCCCACCGGCATCCTGCGTAAGATCGCAGGGTGTCGGTGGTTTCGACGGCTGCCGTGGGGCCTAATAAAGGCTCCCAGGTCTGTCACTAGTTATGTTTTACACGGACAGGCACTAATACACTGCAATACAGAAGTATTGCAGTGTATTATAAAAGCGATCGAAGGATCGCATAGTGAAGTCCCCTAGAGGGACTAGTAAAAAAGTTTAAAAAAAGTTAATAAAGTTCATAAAATTAAATAAGTGAAAAAAATAAATGGAAAAACCCACTTTTTCCCCTTACAAAATGCTTTATTATTAAAAAAAAACAAACAACCCCGAGTACAAAGTTATTACATTATTTAATTGCACGGTGAATGCCGTAACAAAAAAGAAAAAAAAAAGAAAAATAGGCTGGTCACTAAGGGGTTAACCTAGTGGTCCCTGGCATCTGCCCAGGCATACCAGGCACTGGTGCCAGCCATGTTTACTTGTATTAATCAGGTTCATTTTGTCTGATATTTACTATATTAGAACCATTCATTGTGTCAAAAATGCAAACATTATAGATAATTGAAAATATTTTTTTCACGTACAAGATATGGCCAAAAGTATGTGGACACCTGACCAGCACACCTATATGAGCTTGGTGTATGTCCCATTCCAAGACCATTGAGGTTAGTATGGAGTTGGGCTCCGCTTGCAGCTGTACCAGCTTCCACACTCCTGGGAAGATTTTCTACAAGATTTTGGAGTTGTCTGTATGAATTTTTGCCCATTCATCCAGAAGAACATTTGTGAGATCAGACACTGATGTTGGGGGAGGGGAGTCTTGCTCACAATCTCCATTCTAGATCATCCCAAAGGTGTTGGATGGGGTTGAGGTCATGGCTCTGTGCGGCCAGTCAAGTTCCTCCACAACAAACTCCCTCAACAACATATTTATGGAGCTCGCTGTCATGTATAAAACTATCTGTGCAAAGACGGCATCCTATGACAGTAACACATTTAAAGGGGTATTTCCAACATCAAATTTATGCCCTACTGTTAAGGATCTGCCAGGCACAGCTTCTGTATCTACGCCCATAGGTAATCAGTCTGCACCTGCTTCTATGTCTGAGAGACTGACTCCATCTTCCACCACTCAGGATGGCAGGCTTAGCAGTGGGAGAGCCTATCACAGCCTGGCCAGACGGAGCTAGCTCCCGCCCTCTGTCTATTTATACCTGCCTTTCCTGTTCCTCCTTGCTTGTGATTCTTCTCATTTGGTTTCCTGGCCCTGCTGCAGCTTCTTGAACTATTTGACCCTACTTCATATTGACCCTGGCTTACTGACTACTCTCCTGCTCTGCAATTGGTACCTCGTACACTCCTGGTTTGACTCGGCTCGTTCACCACTCTTGTTGCTCACGGTGTTGCCGTGGGCAACTGCTTCTTTTCCCTTGCTTCTGTGTACCCTTGTCTGTTTGTCTGTCTTGCACTTATTGAGCGTAGGGTCCGTCGCCCAGTTGTACCCCGTCGCCTATGGCGGGTCGTTGCAAGTAGGCAGGGACTGAGTGGCGGGTAGATTAGGGCTCACTTGTCTGTTTCCTTACCCCCATCATTACACCTACTGTACCGGTTATTGAAAAATCTATAATCTTTGCAAATGGTGCCAATGATCAAAAATTTATTTTCAAAGATATGACCCAAATACCCCATGCTACTGTTTTGTATTAATTTGCACTAGTTATGTCCCCCAGTAGTCCTAGATGAGCCTGCGCACTTCAGCAGTTTGCTTCTTCCTCCTGTGCATTGAGACGGCGCATGCGCGGTTTTACCATTCTCACTGCACTGGGTGATCATGTGTAGTTTACTGGCGCTTGCCCTGTTGCTTCAGCTCTTCCTGCTGTCGGCTGTGATAGTAAAACAGGAGAGGGCAGGGTACGCTGGGAAATGTAGTTTTCAGTAAGGCAGCGGACAGTCACATGGTCTGAAGTGCAGGACCGCACAGTCTGCCATCCGACGATTCCAAAACAGTGGGATAATGATTTGCAAAGGGATATGTCATAGAATGTGCGTGAATGCACCGTTTTAATATATGCATATATAGGTGACTATGACAAAAGCATGGCATGTTGGGATGACCACTTTAAAGTCACCGAGCTTTTCAATACAACCCACATTAATAGCAATTTTTGTCTACGGAGATTGCATGGCTTTGTGCTTGATTTTATGCACCTGCTTGCAAAATACTGCAAATGACCATATATTGTACTTGCAGAAGAAGTTTATATTTATAATTAAAGTAGCTGCCTGGAATTAGAAAACACATTTTTTTCATAGAAACAGCGCCACTTTTTATCAATAGGCTGTGAACGAGGCTGAGCTGCAATACGAGGCAGCCCATGGACAAGAGAAGCGCTCTGTCTGAAGCAAAAAAAGACCCTTTCTCAATCAGTGTGATTGGTGCAACTTTCTAAATACTTTTTATTAAAAATTATTTTTACTTTTTGAGAGCTGCTTTGTATCCTGTGTATAGAGCAGCTGTATCTAGCGGTGAGACCTGACTCCGTCAGATTCGCGGGAGTGACGGGTTCAGTGACAGCGGGTCCTACAAAAATGTATTTAGAATTTTTTTTCAAGATGTTATTAACACACATAATATATACTTAGAAATTTATATCTAAAGTGGACGTAAAGGACCTAAAGTAAAAATGCTAATCTGGATCATCTTTTCTTAGAACTCTTCATTGGGCTGTTCCTCTTTTATACCTCCTGGAAATGTACCTTATCTATTTCCTTTGTCCATTCAGTGCTTTTATGTTATTGT
Organism: Rhinoderma darwinii; assembly: GCF_050947455.1. NCBI lineage: Eukaryota > Metazoa > Chordata > Amphibia > Anura > Rhinodermatidae > Rhinoderma > Rhinoderma darwinii. Next base: position 25,714,815 of record NC_134691.1, read on the forward strand.
CCACATGTCAGACTGATACAGCTGAGTCATAAGTTCTAGTGTATGATATTTTACATTCACTTTGTGTTATTAGTTTGATACAAATGCTTAAAATGGCTCCTCGAGCCTTCGATAAATACCATGTAACCATTTTCCCTCATAGCATCCTCTAGAATAACTTATTTTGCCATATAGAATGGATCAAAGTCCGAGGCTGGCATTGCGCAGTCGCATTTTAATCTTCACGATACCACTGACATCTGGATTTCATGTCATTTTTGGCATGTAAGAGCTTTGCAAGGGGGATAAGGAGGGAGGCCGCTTGTGTAATATTGATTTTTTTTTTATGTAGTGCTGGAACACAGCAGATCAGGAAGAAATATTAAATGTGTACATAAAAATGTTATGGTCCTATTTATCTATAAAAAAAGATCCATCAATAGCATAAACCTCCCACTGACTGAAATGACCAAATATAGAAACGTCACTCAATAAAACACATTTTTATTTTATTCACTTTTGATAGATCAGTGAAAACAGATGTAAATTCCTCCGGCTTCTGAGCTGCAATTATTATTTTTTTTGCGGTGTGACGTCAAACTGACATTTACTCTGCCCTTCATAAATCTTTCTAGGACTCAGCATTTACCATCATTTCACACTACTACAAATGTGTGACATATGTCTCTACGTGCTCCTTCCCTCCCGCAGCCAGCCCATTTGTTTGGTCGGCAAATATGATAATACATTAATAAATTTACAACTGCAGCGGTCTCCACCACCCAGTATCAACGGGACCCCATGAACCTGAGTTGCTCTGGAGGTAACACCTTTATTATAATGCTGGTGACAGATAACATAGGATTCTCTAATGACAAAAGGTGATGTCACAGCTCCCCTCCACCCCTTGTCTGCACAGCACCTCTGTGTCAGCGCAGTTCACACAGCATGCCTAAAAAACTCACCCATAGAAGTTAATGAACATCTCCAGTCTACAGGCTTCCTATAGTTCAGGAGGCTGCTGTAAAGCTTATCTCTAAATGCTGTTAACATAGCAGCTGCTCAGGCAAGATGAGATGATGAGTCTAAATGTGAGAACTTTGGCAGAAAGAGCCTTAGAGCTTCATGTAACGCCTCTAATTTTAAACAAGTCTGTAACCATCAGGCCAGCATGGTGGATCATCAGTGTAGAACAACTTGGGAATTTGTTTAGATGGCAATTTGGGCCTCCCGCTTTCTCGACAATTTTGGAGGACACAGAAGTTAAATTCTCAACTAACTTACTTTTATGACCTGACTCATTGACGTGTAATAAAGGTTGTCATCAAACAATCTCTTGAAGATCAGATATGTCCAGTCATTAGTTTTATCTTACAACCAAGGGAGTGCTACTTGACTTTATCACACATTTCATTGACTTTGCAATCAAGATGTTTAAAAAAAATTGTAGTGTAATGTATTTGTTATGTATTTAGAAGATGCAACTGATTCTATCATCTGATGAAATCTTTTTTTTTATATAGAAAAACTCTGTAAACTAAATGCTTCACACTATAAAACACTCTAGATGAAAGGTGGCCTTGTAGCAAAGGTCAAAATGGGCTCCCATTATGGTGCCAGGTTTTGCCAACCAGGAGGGAAGAGCCAGGTGTTTGTTTTGCTATTGATGCCCTCTCCACGACCATTGGACTAATTTTCCAGACTCCTTAATTGCTAACACTGCAGTTTATCTTGAGAAGAAACTTCTGCCCAAGTCCACCTAATAGCAGTGGGAATGGGACCAATCATTGCGGGGCCCCCCCCACTCTCCAGGGTTGTTTAGCAGCCCCATAGTTACATACTTACATAGTTGATAAGGTTGAGAAATGACACAGGTCCATCAAGCCCAACCAATAATCCTACCGTGATGATCCAGAGAAAGGCAACATAAAGTGCATGTCACATTAGGGGAAAATTAATTTCCGACTCGACTTATGGCAATCCCTCCGTGGATCAACGTTCGTTCTCCAGAATCTAGTACCCATAACTTGTAATATTATTTTTTTCAATAAAGGAATCCAGGCCCCTCTTGGACTTGTTCAATGAATCAACCATCACAACATCGTGTGGTGAACAAGTCTATAGTGTCACTGCTCTTACAGTAAAGAATCCCCGTCTATGAAGATGGAAAAGCCTTTTTCCTCTAGACGTAGAGGATGCTGCCATGTCATGGTTACAGATATAGGTATATAACAATCATTAGACAGATCTTGGTACTGTCCATTCATATATTTGCCCATTGTAATTAGACTGCTCCTAAGCCGTCTATTTTTTCAAAATGGAACCTCTATGATATGAATGCTCTTGGAGGTAACATTATGCTGTGGGAATATTTACTTGCAGCAGTACATGGGAAACTTGTCATGGTGGAGAATAAAATAAATGCAGCCAAAACATGAAAAACCTGCTGCAGTCTGCAAGAGAACTACAAGCTGGGGGAAGACTTCTTGTCTAGTTTAATGTGCAGAAGAAAATATGCAGTGTTACCCCTAGAAATCAATCAGTCCTGGAAAATAACTAGTAAAAATCGTAATGCTTGTTCTGGCAATACTGAAACTTTTTGTCTGCACTTTTTTCTTTGCATTATACCCATTATATTTTGACCAAGAATCATGACAAATGACAAACTAAGCTCTGATACACCTCTACACACAAACACACACACACACACACACACACACACACGCGCGGACACGTATATATTTTACGGAGTTTGAGAAAAACGAGCTGCTTGACAATGGTGGCTTATTTGCTTTGCATTTCCCCTGATTTATGGTTCCATATCTGCTGTAATCTAAACATAGTCTATCACATTTACCTTTTGCATAGCCGTCTCCCAAAGGGGTTCCACTAGAGCTGGTAAAACATTCGGAGCGTGACATTATATTGAGATTATGTTACACTCTAGATACACATGTTGTTTAGATTGAACTAGAAATCAAGGTCCACGCTAAAGCTCATTTGCCAAACTATAAATTATTCCCACGTCCGCACCCAAATTCTAGATTCCAAAATAAAATTATCAAGTTAACAAAAGTCAACAGTTTTCAGATTTTCTTATTTTTTTGTGAAGCTGATCTAAGAGATTGAGCGTATCATCTCTCTGTGTGGTCTGTACATGAGATCAGGGGGATGTAAGGATTATGGAGGTGTTAAAGATGAGCCTGTACACAGGACATGTTCATATAACACATGAGTGCCATTAATTCCCTGTGTTATAGGGATACTCTTTGAAGCAGGAATATAAAAGTATCAGGGATAATTTAGTGCTGCGCTGGACTGGTTTATTGAGGATTTAATAAAAATATCAGATTCCAGCAGTATATTAAAGGGGTTGTACAAGATCGGAAGAAAAACTGTATACTTCTTTCCCTGGAAAAAGTGTCACTCTTTTCCTTGAACTGTGCTTGTTTTTGCAGTTCAGTCCCATTTACTCAAATGGAGGTCAAGAGTGGCACTGCTTTTGGGGATCAGGAAAGACCTCTTTAATTCCTTCTTACATTACAGTATATGAGACAGAGGAGTGGCCCTGCAGTATGTGGGCCCCCTAGCCCCGTGTCAGGAGATAAGTGATCATTATCTTCTTCTCTAATGACCCTTTAGCAAATCCTTCACCAATGTATCAATCTCACCACCACTATATTACAAACTACCAGTAATTGTAAAGGAAATCATTAATTTACAAGCACTCAATGTCAGGCAGCAGCTGCAAAAGCAAATAGGATTTTAGGGTGTATAAAAAGAGAGATAAAAACCTGTGATTCAAATGTAATATTACCACTCTATAAATCCCTTGTAAGGCCACATCTAGAATATGGAATTCCGTTTTGGGCTCCACATTGTAAAAATGGCATAGGAGAACTGGAGAGGGTTCAAATGCGAGCGACTAGATTATTAAATGGGATGGGAGGTGTCGCTTACAATGAAAGGCTAGAAAAATTGGGCTTGTTCAGCTTGGAAAAAAGACGTCTAAGGCCTCATGCACACGACCGTATTTTTTCACACCCGTAAATACTGGCGTAAATACGGGTCCGGTGTCACACGTATTCCACCCGTTTTGCACCAGTATTTACGAACCCGTGCTCGTAAATATGGGTCCGGTGTCACACGTATTCCACCCGTATTTACGAGCACGTTTTTGGCAGCAAAATAGCACTGCACTAATCGGCAGCCCCTTCTCTCTATCAGTGCAGGATAGAGAGAAGGGACAGCCTTTTCTGTAATAAAAGTTAAAGAAATTCATACTTACCCGGCCGTTGTCTTGGTGACGCGTCCCTCTCTTCACATCCAGCCCGACATCCCTGGATGACGCGGCAGTCCATGTGACCGCTGCAGCCTGTGATTGACCTGTGATTGGCTGCAGCGGTCACATGGCCTGAAACGTCATCCAGGACGTCGGCCCGGATGTCGAGAGGGACGCGTCACCAAGGCAACGGGCGGGAGACCGGACTGGAGGAAGCAGGAAGTTGTCGGTAAGTATGAACGTCTTTTATTTTTATTTTTTACAGGATAGGGGATACATGTCTTGTTTATGGCAGAGCGGGGAGATACCTCCCCGCTCTGCCATAGTTTTCATTGTAGTCCCGGCGGTAGTTACGCCACTGGGCTGTGGCCTGCAGACCGGGTAGTCCCCTGACCTCGCCTCACCTCGCAAACGCTCCCGTAATCACGGGTGAACACACGCAGCCACCCATGATTACGGGAGCCCCATAGACTTCTATGGGATGCCCGTGCCGTTATTACGGCATGAAATAGGGCATGTTCTATCTTTTTTAACGGCACGGGTACCTTCCCGTGAGCAAACGGGAAGGTACCCGTGGCTAACAGAAGCCTATGAGCCCGTTATTGCGGGTCGTAATAACGACCCGCAATAACGGGTGTTTTTACGGTCGTGTGCATGAGGCCTTAGAGGGGATCTTATTAATATGTATAAATATATGTGTGGTCAATATAGAGAACTAGCACATGATCTGTTCCTTCCAAGGACTCTACAAAGGACAAGGGGACACCCATTGCGTGTGGAAGAAAGACGTTTCAGACATCAATATAGAAAAGGGTTCTTTACAGTTATAGTAGTCAAGCTATCAAATGCCCTTCCCCAAGAGGTAGTGATGGCAGATACAATGTCAGCATTCAAAAAAAGGCTAGATGCTTATTTATTTACGAATGGCATTGAGGGTTATAGTTAATCAAACAATGAATGACGGGTAATTTATTGAGAAAGGTTGAACCTGATGGACCTGAGTCTTTTTTCAACCTATGTAACTATGTAACAACGTGGTAGACAGTAGATGACACTGCTTGGTGTTGGTGCCCTCTTTGCTGTAGAGCCCCAAACAGGTTCACAAGAGTTAGTAAACATTGCAGGAGGAACCATGCCAGTGGGATGCCAGCCATTTAACTTTTTAATTAACAGGGGGTCATCAGCACTAAGATGGTATCCGTGAACTGGGAGAAGGCAATAATTCATAAATCCCATTACAAGGGGAACTTCAATACTTAATATCCCCTACAAACCTAAGCCACACCGTGCCTCATATCACTAGCCATTAGAATTCCCATCTATGTAATTTATGGCATATCCACATGTTATACCATAAATGCCTGATAAATGCTGGACCCTCACCTTTCGGGAAATATGGGGTTTTGTGAGCCCACCACCCATTGAGATCAATGAAGAGGTAGCTCTCTCCATTGAAGCCAATAAAAGTTACAGAAAGTACCGAGCGTGGCCACCTCTTAATTGATCTCAATGGAAACAGTAGCCCAACAGGACCCCCTTTCTCCCAATAGATGAGGGTCCCAGAAGTGGGACCTGTATCTCCCAGGCATTTATGGCTTCTTGTTGCCCACGCCACTGCATGGTTATTCCCTTTCCCCCCATAACCAATCTAGACCTAGCTTCTCCTTTACATCCCCCGATGTCGATCCCAGTGACTCACAGCCATAATGCCCCCTCCTGCTACAAAAAAAGACCAAAAGAATTAATACATTAGTTAAATAAAAATGTAAATGAAAAAAGTTAAATTAAAAAAAAGGTATGCATGAAAAATATAATGTACACAACAAAGTAATTTAAATAAAAATATATTACCCATACCTCACACAAAAACAGATAACATACACGTTTTTGGTTTCCCCCACATATAATTTCGAGGGCTTATTTAAACACACAAGCCACACCATACACTTCATTGTCTCATGTTTACTTGATAAAGGGGTTCTGTTTCCCCAAAAAGCGTTGTACCTCAAGAGACCCTCTCTCCTTTTTTATGTACATTTTATCATGATCTATTGTTTTAGACAATAAATTATAGTTTTTCAAAAAAACGTGTTGGACTTGTGGAAGTATTGCGCCTGGATGTTGTCGCTGTTTCACAGTGAATCTTACCTGGTTCCCAATGTTTTTATCTACCTGCATTCACTCCCCGGCAAGGTTGGCACCTGAGGCTCTAGGGCAGGGGTCAGGAACCTTTTTGGCTAAGAGAGCCGTAAACGCCACATATTTTGAAATATAATTCCGCGAGAGCCGTACAATATGTTTAAAGGGCCATTGACAGATCAATCGCTCCAATGTTCACTTAGTACAGCAAGGAATGCTCCTCCCTGCTGTATAAAGCCACAACTGGACTGAAACAATGGTAATTAGCAGTAAAAAAATTAAATAAATAACTTACATTGTGAGCTTGCGATGCATGACATCAGTCCAGCAGTCTGGCTTCTTCTTTTTCCTGCGCATGACTGGAAGCTGGCATTCTTCCCACCTGATGTTGAGAGAATGCCAGCTTTGAGGCATTCGCAGAAGAAAGAAGCTGGAATGTTGGACATGTCACACAACGCATTGTCAGTTATGTCAATTATCTATTTTATTATTTTACAGCGAATTATTGTTTAGGTCCAGCGGTGGCTTAGTGCAGCAGAGAGGAACACTCCTTTGTGTACTAAGTGACCGCTGGAGCAATTGTATCTGTCAGTGGCCCTTTTAAAAGTGTTGGTCTTACAAAAAATGAACAAAAAAGAGAGGCTCAGACCCATAGGGAACTAAAGCATTTACTACTTAAAGTGGTACATACAAGCAGGCACACCCAGCGTAATAAATAATTGAACTTTATTAAATAGTCTCACTGTACATAAAGTGCACACATTGACTTGTATTTAATTTTAAAGAACAACAAATCTCCGAACTCTTTTTTTTATAACATAATAACGTTTTAATGCTGTTGCTAACCAACGACGAATAGAATACTTCCTACCGTTAACGTCCAAGGGAGACACAAGGGAGGAGGCAGATGCCGCTTCACTAGGGGACGCAGGTGCGTGCTTGCAGACGGCGCGGCTATGCAGGGAGTTATGGGAAATGTAGTCCATGCTCCCTGCCGCTCACCACTGCCGCCAATGCTTATCAGGCCATCAAAGAACTACCAATATCAGCGTGCACCGCGGCCTGATGGAGCGCGGTGCACGGGCTGATGGAGCGCGGTGCATGCATCCTTCCCATAGACAGGTAGGAGCCCTGTCTGCGAGCCAGATACGGCCATCAAAAGAGCCATATCTGGCTCGCGAGCCATAGGTTCCCGACCCCTGCTCTAGGGATTACGGCACCGGCAGCATCCTTCCTAACCAACTGGCTCCGCAATAGAGTTGTGCCTATCCATGCACAACCCCTAACGGTGAGCCTCATTTTACTATACCTGACCGAGAAAGCCATTTCTAATCTGATGTATTCACCCTATGTAGCCCCTATTTGTTATCTCTGTTCTCAACCGGTCTTTATATACACGTCAACCTTTTATAACGGGGGCCCTACGATTTCAATGTACACTCCTATTTGTAACCAGTCTTCACTACTAGATGAGGGTTCTTAACAGGGGATACCCCTTAAATCACTCAGAATTCCTTAGTAGGGTAAATTAAAATTGTTTTTTTTTAACAGGATAACCCCTTTAAATTGAAAAAAAAACCATCTATTTGAATCCTCATAGAAACCATGTGTCACCATCATGACGTCTAGATTAGTCATTAATGGGATTGTTTCTCTCCATATGACAACATTTGCTGTGTCTGAGTCAGCATTACAGATTGGTATTTATTAGCACGTTTATAAAGTCCTTTACAAGCAAGAATTGACATTGACGTACGGGGATAGCGAATGGTTAAACAGACGGAGATCAGGACCAGGCATCAAACTGAATGTGGACTTTCACTGTAGCCTGTGATGACTTGTAATTGCTCTCAGGCATCTGTATTAATGATGCATTCTTCTAGAACATTACTGGAATAAGGGAATCTACCCGCTCTTCTATGGAAGTTACTTGAGAATGGATGACAAGCCAAGACTGTATCCAGCTGAGTGCTTTTATTTTTTGCACATTCAGATATTTAATAGTTTATAGGGTTTTATTATGCCTTTTATATGGAGAGTTACTCTTTATGGGACACCCGTAGCAACCTCAACACACTTAGGAATTTCTTCTGCTATAACAGTAAGCCAAACTCCACTCCCAAGCGAATCCTCGACCTTGTTTCTTAATATATCCTTAAAGCTATTTTTTTTTACAGAGCTCCAAATATTCTGCTTCCCTTCACAAAGCCGTAGAGTTAATGTGCACCTGTTATCTCTACTGACATGTATGTATTAGTGAATATTAGTTTTCCCCATAAAATAACAATTCTGGAGCATCCTTTCTTAGAACTGTGCGTTCTGCCGTACCTCTGTTATTCCTCCTATAAATGTATGAAAAAAATGACAACTGGGTGTTACTATTTCCAGTATAAGAAGCACATATCCCTACACAGTTTTAGTAGCGCCCAGTTGTCAATAACAGAGTTGTCAATAACAGAGGGCCGGTACAACGCAGAGTTGTAATAAAATAAATTGCAGAATCATTGTTTTATAGGGCATACAAGTATCAGGAGTGGTGATAGGCAGTGGCGGATTAAGTAGACCATAGGCCCTGGGCAGTCCCAAATTTATTAGTCTGAGAAAAATGGTTTGTCCGGGCATGGATCATTTTTTCACAGGATAGGTCCACAGGATAGGTCATCAGTATATGATCAGTGGGGGTCTGACTCCCAGAGCCCGCAACAATCAGCTGCTCGGCTGCCTTCGGTCTCCGGATGTCCATGCCAGAAGCAAATGGCTCCAGTCACAGTATAGCGGGTGTGCTGCAGAACTTCAACTCTGCTTCTATTCACTTGAATAGGAGCAGAACTGCAGTATTGCAGCACACCCACTATACTGTGACTGGAGCCATTTGCTTCCGGCACGGACATCCGCAGACCGGAGGCAGCCGAGCACCTGATTGGTGCAGGGTCTGGGAGTCAGACCCCCACTGATCATATACTGATGACCTATCCTGTGGACAGGTCATCAGTATGAAAAAATGATCCGTGCCCGGACAACCCATTTTACTCAGACTAATAAATTCGGACCTCAGATCAGACCCTAGAATACATACAGACCCCAGACCTTGTAAACTATTGCAGTCCCCAGACCAGACCCCCCTAAACAAATACATACCCCAGAACAAGCACCCTTAGTAAAAACAGACCCTTGACAATACCCCCTAAAAACAGACCTTGGAGCAGACCCCCTAAATACAGACTCCAGATCTGACCCCCTAAACTAATAATGACCCCAGACCTTACTCCCTAAACTAATACAGACTCCAGATTCCTAAATACAGACCTCAGACCCCCTAAACTAATACAGACCCCCTAAATACAGACCCCTAAATATAGACCCCCTAAATAGACCCAAGACCTGACCCCCTAATCTAATAATGACCTCAGACCTGACTCCCTAAACTAATACGGACCCCAGACCAGACTGCCTAAACTAATATAGGCCCCAGACCAGAAACCTACATGCAGACCCCAGACCTGACCCCCAAAACTAATACAGTCCCCAGACTAGACCCCTAAATACAGACCCCAGACCAGACACCTAAATTCAGCCCCCTGACCCCTTAAACTAATACAGACCCTAGACTACAAACCTAAATACAGACTCCAGACCAGACCACCTAAATACAGACCCTAGACCCCTTAAACTAATACAGCCCCCAGAACAGATCCCTTAAACTAATACAGACCCCAGAATAGACGCCCTAAATACAGACCCTTATACTTACATAGCAGCTCATTCTTCACTCTGGAGTCTTGCTGCTGTTCTAGGACCTGCGGTCATGAGACCTGCAGGTCTCCAAACAGTAACAAGACTTTAAGGTCATGTGACCTATTGTCTGTAGGTCCTTTTGCAGGACATAGACAATGCAGTTCTGGAATTTGAAAAGTGGGAAAAGGAGATATGTGCAGTTAAAGCAGGCAAATTCCAACGCGATGTCCAAGATTATCAACAGCATCGGGTTTATAGATGGCGTATGGGCAGGGGCCCATCTAGAAATACATCTCACTCTAGGTTATCCTCCACCTCATCTCGTACATCCATGGACGAGTCGTTCAGATCTAGAGAGACTAGAAATACGTCTGAATCTGGTAATATTCAGGGATTTCAAGGTCCGCGATGGCACTTTGACCCGCAAGCAAAACGCAAGAACACACTTAACCATCAACGGGATAAGAAACCTAGGAGTAATGTAGAGGTAATAAACCTCTCTTCACATGTCCTCTCTGATGCCCAATGTGAGGTCTTGGGTAAAGGTTTGACTTTTTCACCCACTAATTCCTTTAATTTCTTTACAGCTTTAAAAGATTTACATCTTTTTTCAAGGAAATTGGTTTTAAAGAAATTACATAGTAGGGGACATGAACCTCTGGAAATTACCAGTCAAATGGAAAGGGAAGCCTTGCTGGCACTGGAAGAAGTATTGCTGGAACAAACTGGTGAAGTGCCAGGTATGTTTCCATCAACTGTCGTGCCCAAATCCACCAGGTTTCCCCCCTTGTCCTTATGCCCTCAGGTGGAAATTTTTACTAAATTAGTAATTGATGACTTTAAAAAGCTGTCCACTTATAGGACCAATGATAAATTAACCTTAGATCAAAGGAATGCACTAAGGGAACTCCAAGTATTGGATGATTTGGTCTTCAAGGCTGCGGACAAGGGATGAAAAGTTGTGGTTTGGCCAATAGTGAAATATGAGAGAGAAGCTTTTAGACAGCTGCGCGATAGGCAGACTTATGCTAGGTTACCAGCTAACCCAGTATGTCTTTTTTCCCATGAACTACGTGGGATTTTGGATATGGCTTTCGATAGGGGTATTAACCCCAAAAGAATCTATGATGGATTAGTGACTAATGACCCTAAAGTCACGACTTTGTACCTCTTACCAAAGATACGCAAAAATCCCATTGACCCCACGGGACGTCTGATCGTGTCCGGGATTGACGGACTTTGTGATCCCGTTTGTAAATTTATTGACCTTTATTTGTAAACTATGGTGAACGACTTACCTTAATTTGTGAAGGACACGACGGACGTCCTTGGGAGGATCAATGGGATTCAAATTGAATCAGACATGTATCTTGTGACAGCGGATGTAGAATCACTCTACACGAGTATAAGACACCATGACGGATTGGAGGCAGTCCGCTTCTTCCTGGGGACCGGTAACCAGGAAGGCCAACTGTGTGATCTAATTTTGGAATTACTTCAATTCATTTTGAGTCATAATTTTTTCGTATTTACAGACTGTTATTATTTGCAGAAGCAGGGTACTGCCGTAGGTGCGGCGTGTGCTCCGTCCTATGCAAACCTGTTCCTCGGCTTTTGGGAGAGACAGGTTTTCCATGGGGACGGCGCCTGTGCCGCTGACCATGTGCACTCCTGGCTACGTTACATTGATGACATTTTCTTTATCTGGCAAGGATCGGAGTCTGGTCTGATGAGTTTCATTCAGCAGCTTAACAATAACTCATTCAGCATTAAATTGACATATAAACACCATCAACAACGTGTAGAATTTCTGGATGTACAGATCTTTTCAGATGGTCTGGGCTTCCTACACACTGATGTCTTTCGGAAATCAACATCAGTTAACTCTCTGCTGCATGCCTCATCAGCCCATACTCCGTCCACCATTAAAGTCATGCCAGTTGGTCAGTTCCACTGATGTCTGCTCCTCGGATGCCTTATTTGAACAGCAATCCAAAGATCTGAAATTAAGGTTTAGAGATAGGGGTTATAGCAATAGAACAATCAAGCTAGGTTATAGGAGAGCAAGAGCAACCCCACGCATCGATCTCCTGAGATCTAAACAACGTGTGAGTGAGCCAGGTGTACGATTTATATCTACATACAATGGACAGTGAAACAAGGTGAGGACCATCTTGGAAAGACACTGGCCCATCTTGAGATCTGAGCCACAACTGGCCCAAAATCTATCAGAAAGACCTATGATGACAGCCAGAAGAGCTAAAAATGTAAAGGATTTTCTCATTAAAAGTCACTACATACCACGTCAGGTATGTCCATTTGGTTCTTGTGGACCTAGAAAGGGATGCTACCCCTGTGGTGATTGTAGATCTTGTGTCAATATCTGTTGGGCAATTAACTTTTCTTCAGCCAATGGAACGAGGCACTTTGAAATTAGAGAATATATTTCTTGTAGCACGACACATGTGGTATATTATGCCACATGTGGTTGTCCCAAAATCTATATAGGACTTACTTCTAGAGAGCTGAGAATTCGCACGAGAGAGCATGTGCATGATATCATGGGGGCCAGTGAAATCGAGGACCTAACACAGCTAAAGACCCTGCCTAGACACTTTAAACTACACCACGGTTGCAATCCCAGAACACTATTAGTGCGAGGGATCGATAGAATATATTGTGGCATTGGGGGGGGGGGGGCAATGTGAAGAGGGTTTTGGCACAAAGAGAGTGCAAATGGATTGTCCTGTTGGGATCCATGAAACCCCATGGACTTAATGAAAAGCTTAGTTTCATTACGTTTTTATAATTTCTACCATTTATGCGTTTTTATTAATTGTGTTCTGTATTGTATGTATTTATTAGGTTCTGTGTTCTGTGTATTATTTATATATCCATCCTATGTCCGATAGCCTGAATAGGAGACATAAGATCTGAGCTCTTTGAACATCCCACGGAATGATATCGTCTGGAAAGGAGGATCCGCTGCTTTATTTTGGTAGCGCTAGTCAAACGGTTGCTTCTCCTCATTTTTTTCATTTTGTCCTTTTGTGTTTTATGTGAAATTGATATGCATAATGAAGTTGGTCTAATATGATTAATGTTATTACTGTTTTATTTTTGATTTCTTATTATTTTAATTATTTATTTATTATTATTTTTATTAATTTTCATCCTCTTATTGTGTTTAGTTATTAGTATTTATTATTTTTTTTGTGTGGTTCATGATAAATGCTTCACACTCCTTTTGGAGAATTCCCCTGTATAGTATTCAGATTTAACATTATATTTGTGTAGTTGAATTAATTCATATCACTTTCAAGAAATATGATTACGTATCTTTATAGTTGTATTTTTCACTTTGTAATTTTGTTTACTGGGTTTAATATTAACCCCTTAATGTATGTAATGTTTGTCATCAATTTCTTCACAATTACGTTTTCTTTTTATTTTCTCATATGTTTAGATAATTTTCACTTTTTGCAACTATGTACTTGTGTAATTTTTTTCACACCTATCCGGTCTAGTTTATTATTGCTTAATTTATTATTTTCTTTTCACAAAATCTCCACTCTACAGGGCTTTTTCTCCATATAATCAACTCCATATATATTCATTGTAGTATTGTTCCGGACACATTTTTTTGTAGTGATTTGTTCCCTGGGTCCATTATGTCATTCTGGTCTTTTTTACTTATAAATTCAAGATATTTAAGAATTTTGAGTCACATTATTGTGACTCATCTCTGGCAATGAGGTGTGCATGCTCGTAACTGCTGGCGGCGACGCATTGCCCTCTCTGCCTCCTTAGGCGCACTGCGCATGTCTGGAACTGCCGTTACGCATTGGGAATCCGGATGTGCGCTCCAGTGCTTGGAGCCGGAAGTAGGGCTTGCCTCATTTCCGGTTGCGCCATTGCACATGCGCCGCTGCTCACGTTAGAGTGATGAGACACATCTGGTACACTCTCCCCGCAGTATTTAAGGGCTGGGTATTGTCAGGACACAACACACACACCCTGAGGAAGCACCTACAGCGAAACACGCATTGGGGTTCATGTGGTAAAGCGAATATTGACCATCATCTTTTTTGCTGCTATGGGTAAGGCTGCCGTTTTGAGTGATATATCTATTCACTGACACTTTTTCCTATTTCCCCTTCTACTAATCAAGTATATTTACAGGGTTCAGGGATAAGCAATATGGAACCCCTATGGGTTTATAAATATATCTTTCAATTACCCGATACAGCCTGTATATCTATACATGTCATCTAGCAATTGTTATACACTGCATTCCAAATTATTATGCAAATGTTATTTTTCGCTGATTTTCCTAAATAGTCGATGCAAATGACAGTCAGTATAATCTTCAAGCCATCAACCGTTGGAGTATAATGCAAATTTTATTGAACAAATCTCCTAATGATAACAGATTTTTTTTTAGAAGTAAAAAACTCAAAATGCACTGTTTCAAATTATTATGCACAACAGAGATCAAAACATTTTAAAGCTTGTAAAGAGAACTAAAATGGTCATTTGTTGAATTTGCAGCATCAGGAGGTCATATTTAGAGAAATCAAAAGCTCTTTCAATAAAAAAAAAACTTAGCGGGCCAAGTTACATGTTAACATAGGACCCCTTCTTTGATATCACCTTCACAATTCTTGCATCCATTGAATTTGTGAGTATTTGGACAGTTTCTGCTTGAATATCTTTGCAGGATGTCAAAATAACCTCCCAGAGCTTCTGTTTTCATGAGAACTGCCTCCCACCCTCATAGATATTTTGCTTGAGGATGCTCCAAAGGTTCTGAATAGGGTTGAGGTCAGGGGAACATGGGAACCACACCATGAGTTTCTCTCCTTTTATGCCCATAACAGCCAATGACACAGAGGTATTCTTTGCAGCATGAGATGGTGCATTGTCATGCATGAAGATAATTTTGCTACGGAAGGCACGGTTCTTCTTTTTGTACCACGGAAGAAAGTGGTCAGTCATAAACTCTACGTACTTTGCAGAGGTAATTTTCACACCGTCAGGGACCCTAAAGGGGCCTACCAGCTCTCTCCCCATGATTCCAGCCCAAAACATGACTCTGCCACCTCCTTGCTGACGTCACAGCCTTGTTGGGACATGGTGGCCATTCACCAACCATCCACTACTCCATCCATCTGGACCATCCAGGGTTGCACGGCACTCATCAGTAAACAACACGGTTTGAAAATTAGTCTTCATGTATTTCTGAGCCCACTGCAACCGTTTCTGCTTGTGAGCATTGTTTAGGGGTGGCCGAATAATAGCTTTATGCACACTTGCAAACCTCTGGAGGATCCTAAACCTTGAGGTTTGCGGGACTCCAGAGGCACCAGCGGCTTCAAATACCTGTTTGCTGCTTTGCAATGGCATTTTAGCAGCTGCTCTCCTAATCCTATTAATTTGTCTGGCAGAAACCTTCCTCATTATGCCTTTATCTGGACGAACCCGTCTGTGCTCTCAATCAGCAACAAATCTTTTCACAGTACGATGATCACGCTTAAGTTTTCTTGAAATATCCAATATTTTCATAAATTGTCCAAGGTATTGCACTATTTCACGCTTTTCGGCAGCAGAGAGATCCTTTTTCTTTCCCATATTGCTTGAAACCTGTGGCCTGCTTAATAATGTGGAACGTCCTTCTTAAGTAGTATTCCTTTGATTGGACACACCTGGCAAACTAATTATCACAGGTGTCTGAGATTGATTATAATGATCCAAAGAGCCCTAAGACACAATACCATCCATGCGTTTAATTGAAAAACGAATAATTAAATGTTTATGACACTTAAATCCAATGTGCATAATAATTTGGAACACGGTGCATTTCGCTCCATTAATTTTACTAGGGTATTGCCCTTATGTATTTTTAATATATTGTTTGTTATATTTGTCTAATAAAAATGTTTCATATTTTTATATACAATTGGCTATTAGCTCTAGCCTTTCTTTCTTGTATGGTTCATTAGCTATGGAACTGCCTGCATGGTAAATTATGGGGGGATGTTTTTGCTATAAACAATACCCAGCCCTTAATAGAACTGCTTTTGGAGTTTATATATTGATTAATGCAGTTCTGTCGCGGTTTTTGACGCGATTTACGACAAAAGCTTGACAAAACTGCAATGTACTTTGGGCCCCTAATATGATCCGCCATTGGTAATAGGTCCTCTTTACGTGCTAAAATTCTGCCCACCACTAGAGGAATCTTAGGGTGTGACAGTATACTGTTGGTACGTTGAACTCAATAATAAATCAGTACGTAATAGTCTTCTAAGCTCAATCTAGTAGTGGTTGCAGGCAGTTAGAATTTTAGAATTTATCTCTATGTCTATGTAAGGGATTTAGAGCTCTGTATATATAAACAAAACAAAACAGAGCTTTAAACACTATAGATATATTAGAAGATAAAGTTAGCAGGTCTCTACAATTTTGTTTGGATGGTTCAACAATCTAATGCTTATTGGGACCACCAGACTTTCCCCAGATGGAAGATGTCAGGGGAAAGAGTGATCATACATGTAAGGCCGTCTTTAAGTTTGACTAGTCGCTTACACTACAATATTACACTCACAGGGGTCCTCGCAGCTGAGAATGTGGGTTTGTCAGTTTTTTAATACCCGAGAGCTGTAGTCACTGGATAGCTGGGGATCTTGGGCACATTTCTTTCTTTAAAGGTGGTGTGTCACCTATATCATTTTTCAGATCTGTTTTTCTTTTCTGGTTGTATATTTTTCCTGTTCTATTCCCTTTATCTGATTATGGGGCAGACATCTTGCCTGAGTGTAGTGAGCATGCTCTGTGGCAAGTGGAAAGCGCACTGTGAATAAAGTTGGAGGAGGGAGGAGGAGCTGTCTTCATCACCTATTGGCAATGGTATAATCCTGTGTTATCCTCCTTCAGCTTTATAATAAAGGTGCTACCTTGTTTGATGAGATGAGTGCTGACCCTACCCCTAGTGTATGCAGCACAAACTGAAAAGTGACGGCTTGAAATAGGAGGATATTGCTTTAAATAGTATTTCATGAACAATAAAATTGAAAACATTCATTATAAAATAAACGTCATTGAAACTGTAGTAGGTAAATGCGCTTTGCCTAAACAGGGACTTCATTACTTCATAAGATTTCTCGAGACGTAATGTGGATTTCAGGTTATAAATCTTATTTGGGCAAATATTACCCCTCACTGAGATTCATGACAAACCTCCAAGTGAGTTTTCCAGGACTTGTAGGAGTGAAGGATCTTACAGACGATGTTTCATGTTTTATAAATGACTCTGTAAAGGGTCTGTTATGTTTGCCTTGGCTTCTGTTGAGCGTTCTTAGGGGATGACGTCTCCTTCATTCAAGAAATTTGTTCTTCTAAGATGTTGTTTTACATTTTATCAGCAATTCGTATATTTTACACGGTTGTGAATTGCTTGGTCACATTCATCTCACTAGAAGTCAGAAGAAATTTGGAGTGCAGAGATAATGTAAATACAACAACGGGACTCATTTTCCAAAGATAAGATAATAGTGTTATAATGGGATCCATTGATACATTTGGGTAGATTTATTAACTCTTAAAGGATATGGACATCTTTGCATTGATTTTTTTTCTTTATTGTTCATTTAATTCCTAAATATAAAATTTCTAAAAAGTCTTCATTAAAAATGTCCTACCATTTTGCTGCTGTAGAGTCTGTGACGCCTTCACCTAGCTGACTGTCCTGTTGTTTCTGACATAGAGCTGACAGCACACTGCTCTTGTCGGGGCTGATGTCATCTGCTCTCTCTGCTCCTCTCATTGTAAAGCCCAGTTCACACAGAGTTTTTTGGCGCTGATTTGGACGCGGAATCAGCGCCAAAAATTGTCCAAAATCTCACCACGTTGATTTCAAAGGGAGGCAGAGGCGTTTTTTTCCCCGGGCGACTTTTAGCTGCTCCCGGGGAAAAAAATTCCTTTTTTGCCACGGTTCTGCCTCTGACCTCCCGTTGAAATCAATGGGAGGCAGAAAACATCTGCGGCACTAGTTTCCGAGTGTTTTTCGCAGCATTTTTGTCCAGGGTCCTTGCATTAGCTTCTATGGCCACGGGCGAAATACACCTGCAAAACCGCGGCAAAAAAGCGCCAGCAGGTCAAAATCTGCCTTAAAAATTCCTGAAGGAATACTGAGGCGGATTAATTCGGCCTGTGCAGGAGAAGGTTATACACGGCACATCGGAGTGTGGGGAGAGGGAAAAGCATCCAATTGTTCAGGGAGAACAGATCACACAGGCTGTACTGAACCACAGTGAAAATAAGAAGGAAAGCACAAGGAGAGGGATAAAGAGTCCCACAGGCTGTCAGCAGCAGAGCGTAGATATGGAGGAAAGTAGACTGGAATAGAGGGGGAGTCTTAAAGGGGATCAGTGTAAAGATAAACAGCACAGGAATGAAGCTGTGCTGATACAGGATAGTGAAGGCAGAAGCATCCTGGACACAAATAACTCATATCAAACATGTTTTACTGGAAGGGACACATCCACATGAGAAAAGTCAGAAGCCAGGAGCAGGTCTAAAATTGAGAATCAGGTGGTCTGAAAGGGATGAAGGAATGGAGATTGCAAGCTGAAATTTAGTGCAACTTTTCTAACTTCAGGCAGCCACTAACATATGTAAAAATATTTTTTTACGTGTCAAATGTGTCTATAGCCGTTGAGTATTGGTCTATTTTGAGTCTTCAGGACTAAACAATTTCTTCAATGATGAATTCCAAGAACCATTTCTCTCAATAGCTGATTTTGGGGAACAGTCTACCAGGCACCACTTTGTGATCAACTTATTGTTGGGGGACCCTTCTAGCAAAAGTGGATTGTGGTCTCCTTCTGAAAAGTGGGTGATATCTATCTATATATCTTTTTTTTCTCATTATGATTTTGTGTGACTGTAAATTTTGTGTGCCTTTTCTATATAATATGTTACATTTTTTTCATAAAATGTACAAAAAACAAAAACAATTTCTACTTGTTAAAACGGTCCCTTGATAATAAGCTGATCAGAAAGTGTCTCCCTACTGCGACCTCCAGCAATCAGCTGTAATCTGTGGGAAAAAACAGTAGTAAGTGTTAAATAATCGTGCGTTGCCCCCACAGGGAAAATTAAGTATTACACAGTACCCAATCATATCAATGTGTTATCTCTTCAATGCAGGACATGACAGGTCCTCCTCCACTTTCTACTCTGGCTAAGAGATGAGGATCCTAAACAGAGTACCCCCCTCTATTACCTCAGAAATCCTTAATATGGTATACAGTATACAATTTTTTTTTTCTGAACTAGACATCCCCTTTAACTAAAAATGTGTTGAATCCATGACCCTTTTTGATTATTAGTTTCATTATTCTCAATCCTCCTGGCCTCGTTTGTCTATTTCCTTCTTCTCTCATCCATCCACTTAACACTACTTAGCTGTACATTTATGCCTTTTCTTTTCTACATTCTTTTATATATGGAATTAGGATTGATGGGAGAACATATTGGACTTTGGCCAAACACCCGCACAATCCAATAGGTAATTTTACATAGCGTTAAGTGTCTCATTACGTCTTTACTTCCCCCCTTACCCAAATGAATATCCCAGAAGTCTCTGGTGGTGGCAAGCCGGTGATGAGTTCAGTTTTCCAGCTTGATACCTGTACAGAAACTCAGCATGGGAGAAGGAGAAGATTTATGACTAGTCATTGCTCCGAATGGAAACTTTTTGAGACACGGAAGCTATGTGCGTAATTTTACGCCGTTGAATATGGTTTTGTTAACATCAAGCAGTGGAGTAACTCAACATAATTAACTTTTTTGGCAATGTGATATATTTGAAATAATGGCAATAATAATAATAATATGAATTTATTGTATTTATGGAACCAAACAGATGAAAGATCTAAAGAACAGCTTCAAATCTAGCAGTCGGCCGAATGAATGTCACATTTTGATAGCGCTGTATAGTTTTTCCATATAGTATCTAATTCCTTTAATGAGCAAATCAATTCTATACTAATCGAATTTAGGCCGAATATCAAAATAATTTCGGATTTGGCGAATTTCGAAACTTTAAGTGTTTGTTGCCCACGAATTGCTGGCTGCCATTGTACAGATTAGAAAAAGGATCACATGATTTCGGACAGAAAAAAAAAAGAGAAAATCGGAAGCACATCCCATATGTCAAAAACATGGAGAGATAGTTTCCAGGCCGTGGAAAGCCTCCGCAAAAGATAGGACATGTCCTATCTTTTGCTTTTTACGGACCGTGCTCCCATACTTTATATGGAAGCATGGGCCAAAAATGCGGGTGGCTGTCTGCGACCGACAGCCGTGCCCGTATCGCAGACCGAGATTACCGTCACAGACGTGTGCATGGGGCCTTTTGCTGACTTGGTGTTCAAGAGCTTGAAAAGAGTTGGATACAGTCCTAGAAGACCTCGAAGAGTCGGTTAGTAGTTTTCAGGGCAATCAGGGGACTAATTTATTCGGACCGAAGCTAATTTCGGGAAATTTGCTCCTCTTTTGTTTTCTCACCATAGAAAGTGATGGCATATCTATCACCAGTGTCAGACTGAGGTTCCTTGGGCCCACCAGAGGAGATGATCCTGAAGACCAGCTATACAGAACATGGGCACAACCACTTTTAACTGCATTGTAATCTTTGCTGCTATCATTGCACACACAGGACATGTCATCAATAAGATTTTTTTATTTTTTTTATTTTGATTATTTATATAGAGCCGACATATTCCACAGTGCTGACCACATGTTGTCCTCACTCACTGTCCTCGTTAGGGCTCACAATCTAAAATCATTGAATCTCCATATGTCTGATCAGTGGAAGTCCGACTGCTGGGACCTCCACTGATCCTCAGAATGAAGGATCACAGTTTTTCCCTGAACATCAGTGCCCTCGGCCACTTACTGTGCAAGGGGCTAATGCCCGCTTCTGTTCAATTGGTCTTAACATTTGTTGGGATCCCAGAGGTCAAATCCCCACACTTCATTAAGTGATTGCCTGCTTTTAAGATAGGAATACCCCTTTAATAAAATGTCAGGAATAGCAAAAAAATTGAAAATAGTATTAAAGTGTATTGTCATCAAGACTGAACCCTTTAGATTAGAGCTTCTGTAACATGCCCTATAGTTATCATTTAAAGGGGTTGTGTGGAATTAGAAGAAAGGGTGTCTTTTTTTTCCCCAGAAACAGTGCCACTCTTGTGTATAGGCTGTGTATGGTATTGCAGTTTTCTGATGAATGTGGCTGAACCCATGGAGAAGATTAGTGCTGTGCTGTTCCTGGAAAAAAAAAAAACAACAGATCTTATTTTTTTCTAATATCACAGGCCCCTTTATATAACAAAGTTTGCAAGAAATGTGGACATTTTAATGGAAACATAAACTTCCCAGCACCACTATATACATAGAAATACAAAATGAAAAAAATGGTTGTATCCCATTATGTAACCCTAATGACATTTTACATTCACAATCTCTTAATCCTTTAATTTTGACCTTACTTTATGGGGTCTTATACAACTTCTTGGTATAGCATCCCCTAAATCTCATATTTTGGATAAAGACTATTAAACTGCTTTTTACAGTCTAAATCTGCGTGCAGTAAAATTCTTGTAATCTGACATCAGTGGAACCGGACGTGGACATGAGGTATTGCAACAGAAATTTGCATGCAGCTCTAGATGTGAATATAGAAGAAGAGAAGATATCATGTGTTTATTCAACACTATTTGTAGATTAAAACCAGTGGTGGGCAACTGGCAGCCCAAGAGGTGCATGAAGCTCTACAGTGCACATCTTGTGGCCCCTGGCTCTCTTTGTTGGCCCTGGCACTCTTTGTGGCCCCTGGCTCCACTGGCACTCTTTGTGGCCCCTGGCTCCACTTGCACTCTTTGTGGCCCCTGGCTCCCCTGTTTCATTTGTGTGCAATACTCAATAAAGCAGAATATTTGAGCACAGAACAGAGTTGTTTACTTTCCCTGTATTGTATCGTCTGCAGGCCCCAGATGGCACATTTTTAATGATCAGGCTTTAAAATGTGTTGGTTTTTTTCTGGGAATTATCAACTTTAATGTCCTGTTCACACAGAGTTTTTTGACACGTTTTTTGAAGCATAAACTTTGTTGAAAACCGCGCCAAAAAACGTCCCAAAACACCTCCCATTGATTTACTATTTACCTATGGTGGTGTACATTAAGGCAGAATAATAGTTATTAAAAAAATATCCAAAGAGAGGAAGCTTTAACCACTACGTCCTCTGATTTAAACCGTAATTTAAGAAAAGTTATACTTCCATATTACTGAAATGCATCTTTAAAGGTAGAGTTAAATGGATAACATTATAGCCTATGGGTAATGGAATCCATTGTTAGGAATCCATTTAACGTTTCCATCACCCTCAGGCTATAATGGTATCTATTTAATGGAAATGTCATGAAAAGCTTTTGGAAAGCCCAATGATATCCGTCACCCATAGCCTTCAATGTAAAACATATACAGATGTGTCCTTCCCTACCTTTCCTCTTATCTCAACATATCCTGAGATGTGTGGCACGAGATGACCAGGTTTTAAAAAAAAGAAAAATATTTTACGAGACATGAGACGTGTATGCTTTGTGTATCTATGTGTTGCCACCCAGTGGTTGTGATTTGGATTGTAGCCTGTCAAGGGTTTTTCTAGCATGTCGCGTTATTGTATTGAAATCGTTTCATGAGAAATTGGAGTCGTTAATCAACTTCAAGCAGGACTAAGGGTGGACACTTCTTTACGTTTTTTAGCTGGAGGACTCTGAATAGAATAGCATTGACTACTATGCTATACTATTAAAAAACAAAACAGTATACTAACATATAACACGCGATGGAGGTCAAAGGAACACTCTTTCTGCCTCTGTCGGTATGATGGTAGTCTATGGGAGCGTTGGACGTATGCATTGGGATCTTTCCTGAAACTTATGTCAAATGTACAGAAACAATTCTGTGTGAAAGGGGCCTTAAATGCAGCTCTTAGAAGGTACAGGTTTTCCTTGCAGAGATGCAGCTGGTGTAGTGAGGGTAGCTAGCTATAGTTGGCATTAGAAAGACATGTTTCTTCTTCCTGGAGGAGAGCTAATTTGCATATTTTTTCCCAGGAAGCATTGCCTACAAGACTTCCTACTTCAGCCGGATCTCCATAAGGAAAACAAGTAGCTTCTTAGAACTAGAATTACATTTACTATAACATTAATTATTTTAGAAAAAAAAAAGTGAAGCACTTTTTTTTTTTTTAATTTTTACAATGATTTAATTCTTGGAGTGAATTGTTTACTTACTCTCTATAACAAGCTGTCACTTTTCCTGGATATAACATTTGGCTTCAGCCTAAGCTTTTGCATCCCATTCCCTAGAAAATAGTATATACAGTGTGTTACCTTGTGGCTTGCCCCACTTTTATACTAAAAGCCCTTCAGTTCCTCAACATCTGCTCCTTCAACATCTGGAGAAGGTTTCTTTATTAAACTCTAGTCAGGGAAAAAGAGATGAGTGACCCCCAAATAAAACATTTAGAAAGTTCACAGGAATTTGAAACATCAACATGTGCTTTTATATGGAAAGAGGTGATGGGGATTGTCCTCTAATGTAACAACAGGAACAGATCAGAATACATTTCCATCCAAATGTGACTAAATGTTTCCTGAAACTGAGACACTGAGATGAAAATGCTGCATAATATATACGACGACCCTCGAAGAGTTAAAGAGGAAGCTTTGTAGAGATTCAATATAATCAGGTGTCAAAAGGACAAAATGGTAAGAGACATTTTTTCTTGCTCCTTTCTCATATTGTTTCTTGAAACATGGAGGCTATCATAGCTAAAACAGACATTTCCTCCAGAATTCCTTTAGACTTATTACTTGTGCACTAGATGGCGTTGCTCTAATTTTAAGAAGCAGCAATATGATTTAATTTTATTTTGACATACATTTATGGAGCAAAACTTAAGATCTTTTATTATTTAGCTTTCATGTGGTTTACATAGTTGAATCCCTTCCAGTTGATATTACAAGATTTCCTTGAGACATATTCGTAGGGCACTAGATGGCGTTGATCTTTCAGACGGGACTATATGACTTTAAGCGACTGAAAATTGTGATCATCTTGGCCAATTTTTTGGAATAAGGATTGTTTACTGTTAAGCTTTATTGCGCTTTCCTGCTTGGAATCCCCTCCGGCTGATAATACAAGATTACCTTGAGACATATTACTTGGGCATTAGATGCCATTGATCTGTCAGGAACAATAGGGACAATACAAAATGAATTATTTTTTATTTTTGGATAATTTTTTTAATTTTAATACATTATGTTTCTTTTTGGAACGTTATATTGAATCGCCTCCATCTAATAATATAAGATTTCCATGAGACGTATAACTTGCGCACTAGATGGTGTTGATCTTTTTGAGTCTTAAAAGGGACTATATAACATAATTTTAACACCGCTCCATTTGATTATGTAATTTAGACATTTTATTTAAGAACTGGATGGCAATGATCTTTTAGAGTCTTGAGAGGAGCCAATATGACATTGTACTGAACCCCATTCAGCGAATAATACGAGATTTCTTTGAGATGTATTATTTGGCACTAGATGGCGTTGACCTTTTACAGTCTTAAGATGAACTGCATGAAATGAAAGCTGTTCAGTTAGAAATATATTGAGAAAACTTTATTATTCAGCTTTAATGTGCTTTGTTTCTTGGAATTAAGACCTCTTTTAAATCACTTCCAGCTGATAATTCCGGTTTTGCTTGAAATTAATAGCTTGGGCACTAGATGGCGTTGATATTTTAGATTCTTAAAATGATCAGTCTTGTTCATACAGAGTTTCAATGAGAGGCGGGGGCGTATTTTTCCCGTGAGTGGGAAAAAGAAGCAACATGCCCTTTCTTCGGGCGTTTCCGTCTCTGACCTCCCATTGACATCAATGGGAGGCACAGAAAGCGTTTTTCACAACGTCTTTTGCCAGCGGCGCTCAATGGCCGTGGCCGTAAATTCTGCGAAAAACGCGCCAAACGTCGTTCAGGCAGGTCAAATTTCTGCATGCAAAAAAACTCAGTGTAAACAGGGCCTTATATTGATTCCCCCCTGGTGATAATACAAGATTTCCTTGAGACATATTTCCAGATGGCAATGATCTTTCAAAAGGGAAAATTTGAAGTTAAAAAGGGGTTGTCCAGGATCACAACCATCTGTCAATATGCCCTTTTAGGGCGTATTGATGTCATAGGGCAGATGTGTTTATATGCATAAAATGGAGAGCCCACTTTGGTGAACCTCACCCTTCCATGCATTACATAGACAGCCATTTATTTGAATGGGTGTCATGTAATTCGGCTGCTATAATGGAAATGTATGCCTAGACATGCCTTCCCCCGACGATTATAGCTCGTGAGAGAATCCGGGTTCATTTTAAAAAGGCGTTGTCTTCGTAAAACCCCTGTTCAGTTGTAAGCGCATTGACAAGAAATTACTAAATTTTTTGGATATATTTTTGAAGCAAATTCTAATGTTTTTTAAAATTCAGCTTAAATATTTTTTGTTTTTTGGAAGGTAGGTCTGTATTAAATGCCCTCTGGCTAATATAATACAAAGGAAAAAGTCATTTCTGGCTGCAATTCATTATAATAGACAGCAAGGAGCCTAATTAAGCTCCATTTTCCAGAATGAGAAAGGAATCATCCTTCTTGCAGATCTTGATAAAAGAGAAGTAGCAATATCAAATTACATAGCTTATCAGTTATGTAAATAGAAATTCCAAGCACAATTGATAACCACATCAAGAGGACAAAAACAGTTCCTTAGTCAAATGGAACAGATTTTAAAAAATAATAATAGTTATTTATATTTTTAGTCTTTTTATTTTTTTCCATTCAAAGAATTATTTTTCATTCTCCCTGGGAGGAGCTTTCTCCTGTTCTCTTTGTCGCCCCCTGCTGAGCAATGTATTTTTTGTGAACCACCAATAGGAGTTAGGGAGGGAAAGTGACAACTGCTCTCTGCACATTTCTGGTTAAGAAATAAGTTGTCAACATTCAAGCCTATGAATATTCATCCTCTCACAATTCTCATCTCTACATAGCTATAGTGTGACATACTTATAGGGAATGGCTACCATTTAAGAATCGATATATAAGTTATCTAGATAAACAGTTGAGTAACTTTGTAAATATATTGCATTACTTATCTTATACTGATTCTGGGTTACAGCCTGTGTTATACTCCAGAGCTGCAATCACTATTCTGCTGGTGGAGTTACTGTGTACATACATGACAAGACTTATCTTGTACTGATCCTGAGTTACATCCTGTATTATACTCCAGAGCTGTACTCTCTATTCTGCTGGTGGAGTCACTGTGTACATACATTACATTACTTATCCTGTACTGATCCTGAGTTACATCCTGTATTATACTCCAGAGCTGCATTCACAAGTCGGCCGACTGTCAATTAAATCTGTTAACAGATATTGTCAGACACATCCCAAACAGCTTAGAGCCCCTTTAATGCCGTAAAACAGTTAATTTCCCTACATCAGATTACTGTGAAGTGACCGGTGTAAAGACTACACTTCCCACAATGCAAATCACCAAAGTAAGCTCTGTGCAGACTCATCTCTTGACCAGAGTGGAGAGTGGTTGCAAAGAGCGTCTCTCGCTCTGGAGTACCTGTCCTGCATGGCACAGGCAACCCATTGCTCTAAATGGGCCCTGTGCAATGCTTAATCTCTCCTGTGTTGGTGCTGCAGACAAATTGAACACTTACTGCAAGATTTCCTTATAGATTATAGCTGATTGCTGGGGGTCCCAGCAGGAGGACACTTTGTAATCTGATTATTGTCAAAAAAACCTTCTAAAAGTAGGGATTGTCCAAACTGGACAACCCTTCAAATGCCATTTAAGTGGGCTAGCTGCTCAGGCCATACTAAGAATTGTAGTTTCACTGTTACTGGAAAGCTACAAGTTGAAGCTACAAGTTGGAGAACACTGATCCTAAAGAAGAAGTGTGTAGATGAAGGAAGGGGCATAGTGATGATCCTATATGTCTGGCATAGTAATCTAGATATAGACAGGAAATAGCAAGGTAGATTCCAGCGCAAAAATAATTATTTAGAAGATGAAGGGTTTAAAATGGAAGCATGTTCCAATTTTATTTGAAACGTAGTAAAATAGGGAAACAATGTCCCACAACGAAAGGTGGATGTAAAAGGTATGCGTTGCCAACGCGTTTCAGACGGCTTCCGCGTCCTTAATCACTCTAGCCATGATTAAGGACGCGGAAGCCGTCTGAAACGCGTTGGCAACGCATACCTTTTACATCCACCTTTCGTTGTGGGACATTGTTTCCCTATTTTACTACGTTTCAAATAAAATTGGAACATGCTTCCATTTTAAACCCTTCATCTTCGAAAGAATTATTTTTGCGCTGAAATCTACCTTGCTATTTCCTGTCTACATATCCCGTGTGCCGACACGATGATCCGGACGCAGCCAGCAGCAGGATCTTGCCCAAGGTGAGCTGGAGGTTTTTCTTCACATAATCTGGATATATTCACTAAACGCTGTCTTCCTTTCTCTACCAACTACGGGACTTCTAACAATCTCTGATGATCTTAAGGGGACAGAGACAATTCTTCGTGTCACACTTGCAGCAATTCCTGCTCCTTTCAAGCAAAATCATTAACTTCGGAGCAATTATTCTAAATTCTTTAAAAGTGTCCACAGGGTTTTCACTGAATCCAGTTCTGATTGCTATCAGCTCTGGCTTCACATGTTCAACCTTGTGGATTTTGAAATAGACATTTTAGTGTTATGGATTTGTTCCATTTTTGATGCCTTTGTTTTTGACACTATGCAAAATATTACTATTTTAAGAATGAATAGGGCTGGGTTCACACCTGTTTTGGTGTATCCATTATTCTGCTCCGTCAGAGGAGCAAATCAACAAAAATACTGGAAGCGCCAGTTCCGTTGTATAATGGACACCATTAGCGCCCAATGGAACCCATTGATTTTAATGGATTCTGTTGGTGCTCCATCATGCTTCGCTAATGTTTCCGATATTTTTGAGCATATCTGTGATGAAGGCCCCTAAATGAGCCCCCAATGCAGATGTGAACAGGACCTAATATTGACCAATTACAATGGATGGTTATTTGTAACTGCTCTCCACTCTGGCTAAGAGATGAGGATCCTGAACAGGGGACCCTTCTCTAGTAAGCTGCTACATCTATAGATGCAGGGGTGCACAGTCTGGGTGCCCAGGTAATCAAGGCCAATGGCGCCCCCTTCAGTAGTGACAGATGATGCACCACCTGTGATCGCACAGGTCCCACACCTTTTAGTTTTGCCCTAACTGAAGTAACTGATGACATTTGGTCTTCAATGGCAGAGAACAAGAATCCTCCTCTACTGAGGTGTCAGATGTCGGGTACCCACAGATATGGGACAACTAAGCTCCTCCCATGGTGGAAAAGATTTTTAAAGTGGCAGCTGGAAATTATGTAGCATTGGACCTAACAAATACTAAATAAAGGATTAATACATACTGTATGTGTCCTAATTATACCTCGTGTCCTAGAGGATGATTGATGTCATATTATGCAATGGGAGAAATTTTCCTTTAATAACACATTTTTAAATCTGGTGATATCTCTGGTGATCTCTGTGATATTATTATCAAGGCAATGAGGGAGATTTAATAATCCATGTATCGTATAAATGTATTAAAAAAACAAAAAAACCGTATGTCCCAAACATCATATTTGTGAAGCCCCTCCGAGTGGTGAGCCACTTTAAGAAAGTAATGAAATGTGTTCCATATTCCTCAAGATGGTGAAACACGATGCCAAGGTATGCGCAATGTTGAGGAATATAGCACATGGTCTGCTACCTTCACAGCTTGGCACACTACTCTTTTTGTCTAGTCTAGTGATTATGGCACTAAAAATTAAATAAATGTTACTAGAGAGCAAAAGGTTTCTCATATGTGATAGAGAATTTTCAATATAAAATGCCTTAAAGCAAATGTCCATCTTTTACTAGTATGTTGTTATTAGGTCCAACATTTTAAGTTTAATTTTTTTGATACAGTTTAAAATCCCCTGCATAGCCATAGAGATAAATTGTAAAATTCTGTCTGCCACCACTAGAGGGAGCTTACTGCATACTGTCTTATATGCTAGTTCAATGTATAAACAGTATACAGTATGCTCCTGAGCTCCCTCTAGTGGTGGCTGTACAGGCTGTAAGATTTTTATTATTTAACTCTATGCAGGGGATTTGGAGCTCTGTTTCAGAAAAATTAGGGTCAGACCGCTATAAAGATATATTAAAGAGACTCTGTCACCACATTATAAGTGCACTATCTTGTACATAATGAGATCGGCGCTGTAATGTAGGTAACAGCAGTGGTTTTTATTTAGAAAAATTATCTATTTTTACCAAGTTATGAGCGATTTTAGCTTTATGCTAATGACTTTCTTAATGCCCAACTGGGCGTGTTTTTACTTTTGACCAAGTGGGCGTTGTGGAGAGAAGTGTATGATGCTGACCAATCAGCCAATCAGTGACCAATCAGCGTCATGCACTTCTCTCCATTAATTTACTCTGCACATAGTGATCCTGCGTTGTTCACTATGTGCAGTCACATACACCCACATTAACGTTACTGAAGTGTCTTGACAGTGAATAGACATCACCTCCAGCCAGGACGCGATGTCTATTCACAAGCCTGACACTTTGGTAACGTTTGTGTGGGACTTACAACACAGCAAGCGTGATCTCGCTGTAAGCTGTCATTTACAGCGTGATCTCGGGAGATTACGCTTGCTGTGCTGTAAGTCCCGCACAAACATTACCAAAGTGTCAGGCTTGTGAATAGACATCCCGTCCTGACTGGAGGTGATGTCTATTCACTGTCAAGACACTTCAGTAACGTTAATGTGGGTGTATGTGACTGCACATAGTAAACAATGCAGGATCACTATGTGCAGAGCAAATGAATGGAGAGAAGTGTATGACTCCGATTGGTCAGCGTCATATACTTCTCTCCACAACGCCCACTTGGTCAAAAGTAGAAACACGCCCAGTTGGGCATTAAGAAAGTCATTAGCATAAAGCAAAAATTGCTCATAACGGTGAAAATAGATCGTTTTTCTAAATAAAAAACACTGCTATTACCTACATTACAGCGCCGATCACATGTAGGAGGTAGGGCACTTATAATATGGTGACAGAGCCTCTTTAAGGAATTAATCAGCACAAAATTTTGAGTGGACATTCGCTTTAACTGTTTTCCGGTTCTCTTGCAATTTCCTCACATAGTTCAGATCCAATTGAAAAAAGTCAGTTTGTGCTTACCCAGCAGATAATGCAGAACAGATTTGTATGAGGGACTATTGTAGGTTACGTTTTCGGAGGGAATAGGGGGAAAAAAAAGTTTAAATATTCATTAGTTTGGTGACAATGGTTTGTAAATTTGCATTGGTTTTGGGAAATGATTTTGTGGCGAGTGACATGGACTTCACTGGCGGTGGCTAGTATCTCACAGCAGATGACAGACAGGGTGTCAGTTCTTTATATCAGGACCTCCAGCTCAGACAACATTACATTACTGTAACTTGAACTTTTTCTTTTGTATAATTGTAAACTGGTTTATGATGTCAGTTTAAGTCAGCGAGACGCTTGATAACGACTGACAGGAGCGGATTAGAAGTAGCAGGAAAACTGGAGGCTGATTGACAGCGACTGATTATTTGATCTGTTTGTCCTGACATAAACATTAGAACTGAGCTGCTGACAGGTGGAAGTATTTTTAAACAAGCAGATTACAGCTCTGCAGCCACTGAGCTCAGCATTCTCTGCTCCGCTCGCCACGTGAAGAAACACAGAGTGAATTGCTTTCTTATTAAAAGGTTATCTGAAACCTGCAAATGCGGGAAATAAATACAATATAGAACAATATGCAGTATATATAAATTAAGTATAAATATAGTAAAGATATAACTAAATATAATTTACATATAATAAACATATATATATACAAAAATAATAAATACATATAATATAAATATAATAAACATACAGTACATATAAATATAACATACATAAGAATATACAAATACATATATAAATATACACTGTATATCTATCATCTATCTATCTATCTATCTATCTATCTATCTATCTATCTATCTATCTATCTATCTATCTATCTATCTATCTATCTATCTATCTATCTAATCTATCTATCTATCTATCTATCTATCTATCTATCTATCTATCTATCTATCTATCTATCTATCTATCTATCTATCTATCTATCTATCTATCTCATATCTATCTATCTCCTATCTATCTATCTATCTATCTATCTATCTATCTATCTATCTATCTATCTATCTATCTATCTATCTATCTATCTATCTATCTATCTATCTATCTATCTATCTATCTATCTATCTATCTATCTATCTATCTATCTCATATCTATCTATCTATCTATCTATCTATCTATCTATCTATCTATCTATCTATCTATCTATCTATCTATCTATCTATCTATCTATCTATCTATCTATCTATCTATCTATCTATCTATCTATCTATCTATCTCTCTAAAGAGCAGCACCCAAATAGAGACGTTTGAGCAGTAGTGTGTGCAAGCCTCAGGACCTCGACCTCCAGTTGCAGAATTAGATATCCAATAAATAGGCAGCACTCCACATAGTTTTGTCAAGTGAAAAAAATATTGTATCCTTCCATATATAAATGTGACGTTTCAGCCCCCATCATGGGCCTTTCTCATTCAATTTCAACAATGTGAACAACATGGTTTAAATACAACATGAAATGCAATTATATAATTACTTTAATTTAGTCAAAAAATAATGATAAATATAAATTGACTTTAGTGTCTCATATTTTCGAACATATCCCCTTCTAGATCTCAAAGTGCCG
The DNA here is from genome assembly GCF_050947455.1 of Rhinoderma darwinii. Lineage (NCBI taxonomy): Eukaryota > Metazoa > Chordata > Amphibia > Anura > Rhinodermatidae > Rhinoderma > Rhinoderma darwinii. Next base: position 25,747,004 of record NC_134691.1, read on the forward strand.
AGTGCAGAACAACAAACATACGATAAAAAAATATATAATGCAATTCATGTAGTTCATTTTTATAAATATAATTACTTAATTAGTGTTTTAATTTTAACCAATGTATCCAATAATAACATACTCATCAAAGGTCCATGAAACCCACGCTGCCTTGTATGTAAGCCCCATACCGCGGCGTCCAGTATCTACACCTGCGCGTGTCTACCCATATGTTACAACCCAGCTATCAACTTTAGAAACAAAGTAACTGACATACAAACGTCAAAACCTACCCAATAGATGTCCACACTGCATTGTGCTTGTCTATCAGAGACGCGCATGCGCATAGCGAAGTCTATTGCGGTCATGGCCATATTGGAAAAGGGCAAATACCTTCTTAATCTCACACCTAATGTCTATTTAATAGTATGTGCATATAGCACGATATCTCCACATGGTTGCTGTCAACCATGGTGTTTTTAGTTTTTTTTCTGTTTTTTTTTTAAATTAATTCGTCATCCGCATGTCATCCTGTGCCGGGCCGACTAGTCCCTTTCGCAAGAGAACCCAGTCACCCTAGTAACCAAACGCATCTCTAAACCTAATGTGGAAATAGCACACTAAGTTTTCCCGTGCATCCGGTGTCAGGAAACAAATTTGCGGGGTGCTGGCTTCAGTGCCACACTCGGAGTCTTTCTACACCTAAACCAACCACCGAGACAAGCATCACACTTACCATCTTTATAATATTTTAATACTTTATTAAGAGATAGATAAGAAGGTAATCATTATACTGTATGGGGCAGCTATGGGAGGCATTGTATTGTATGGAGTGCAATATACTGTATGGGGTGCATTATACTGTAAGGGGCAGCTATGGGTGGCAATATACTGTGGGGCAGCTATGGGGGCATTATACTGTGTGTGGGCAGCTATGGGGGCATTATACTGTGTATGGGCAGCTATGGGGGCTTTATACTGTATGGGGCAGCTATGGGGGCTTTATACTGTATGGGGCATTATAGTGTATGGGGGAGCTATGAGGGGCATTATACTGTGTGTGTGTGTGTGTGTGTGTGTGTGTGTGTGTGTGTGTGTGCAGCTATGGGGATATTATACTGTATGGGGCAGCTATGGGGCATTATACTGTGTGTGGGCAGCTATGGGGATATTATACTGTATAGGGGCAGCTATGGGGCATTATACTGTGTCTGGGCAGCTATGGGGGGCATTATATTGTGGGTGCAGCTATGGGGGGCATTTTACTTTGTGTGTGGAACATTATACTGTGGAGGCATTCATAGGGTTTGTCGAGCAAGGCTGCTATGCATAGGCGTGCACAGGTATCTGGTGGTGTTGGGGAGGGGTATGGGGGGCCCAAGCTGAATTTTTGCACCAGGGCCCATGAGCCTTTAGCTACACCCCTGCATATAAGTCAAACAGTGATTAATCCTATAAATCTTGTTTGTTTTTGGATGTGAAAAAGAGTTCCCCTCAATCATAAGTGAACAGTTTATGCCATTTATACATGAGTAGCATCCTTTTTTTAGCAGGAGCAAGATATGTTTGAGATCCTCTCCTACCCGAGCCTTGATCTGATCTAGCAAGTCTATCCCTTTGGTCAGTAGTCCCCAACCTTTTTTGCACCGAGGACCAGTTTGATGCAAGAAAATTTTTCCAGGGACCGACGGGGCTGGGGTTAGAGTCCTTTCACACATTGCGTAAATACGGCGTATGCCTGTATTATAATACCTGTATTATGCTGTGGAAAATCCGCAGCATAATACAGTAGCAGCAAAGTGGATGAGATAAAACAAATCTCATTCACGCTGCGTAAATACTGAGCGGAAAAAACGCTCAGAAATTGACCTGCGGTGCAGAATTTTATTCCGCAGCATGTCAATTGTATTTGCGTAAACGCTGCTTATATGTTGCGGGTTTTCCCCATTGAAATCAATGCGGAGGTAAAATCCCCAAGAAATAGCAGCAGGGGCGTAGCTAAAGGCTCATGGGCCCTGGTGCAAGAATTCAGCTTGGCCCCCCTATGCCTCCCCAATACCATCAGACCCCTGCCCGTGCCTATGCCCAGCCACCTTGCCCAACAGTCCCCATGGATGCCCCCACAGTATAATGCCCCCATAACTGCCTCCATGGTATAATGCCCTCCATAGCTTCCCCCACACAGTAAAATGAACCCCATAGTATAATGCCCCCATAGCTTCCCCCACACAGTATAATGCCGCACAGTATAATGCTCCCCATAGCTTCCCCCACACAGTATAATGCCACACAGTATAATGCTCCCCATAGTTGCCCCCACACATTATAATGCTCACCATAGCTGCCCCCTCACAGTATAATGCCCCTCATAGCTGCCCCCTCACAGTATAATGCCCCCATAGCTGCCCCCACATTATAATGCCCCCCATAGCTGCCCCCATAGTATAATGCCCCCATAGCTGCCCCCCTCACAGTATAATTCCCCCCATAGCTTCCCCCACAGTATAATGCCCCCCATAGCTGCCCCATAGTATAATGCCCCCATAGCTGCCCCACAGTATAATGCCCCCATAGAGTATAAGGCCCCCCTCAGCTGTCCCATACAGTAAAATTCTCCAATAGCTGCCACCATATCAGCCCCCCCATACCCAGTCTAATGCCCCCATATGTGCCTACTAAAAAATAATAACAATTACTTACCTATCCCCGTTCCCAAGACTGGTGGAGGATCCTTCTCCGGTCTGTGCTGTGAGTGATTCGGGGCAGATAGGCTCGATGACGTCACAACATCGTACCTGCCTGCGCCAAGCCGCTCACGGCAGAGTGAATGCTGGGTCAAGGAGCCGTCACTCTTGCTCCAGAATTCAATTCAACTGTATCTACATCTTAAGAATGCAGATGCAGTTGGAACTGGGACTGGCGGTGGTCACGTGGGATGAAACATCATCCCAGGAGGCCTGCTAAGCAGTTTTCCGCAGTGAACATTCTGGACGAAAAACTGCACCATAGTTTGGTGCGGTTTTTAACCCGAAATTCCCCAAGGCCACCGGGGCGGATACCAGATACCGCAGTCTGGTACCAAATGATCCGCAGCCCGGTATTGGTCTGCGGCCCGGTGGTTGGGGATCACTGCCTTAGGTTATTAGATCGATGATTTTAAAACAAAGGTGGAACCTTCAATTCTAAAATATTCCGCAAACATCCCCCAAGCATAGGCCAATGACTGCGGATAATGGAGGAGATTGACTGACTGAGTTTATTATATGAGGACACAAAGGTATTATTCCAACCTTATTAACTCCCCTCAAAGGTCCCTGTAAAAGATTTTTATGTTTTAGGTTCTCTACTTTTTTATGTTGTTCTTGTATCACTGAAGCAGGGTATCCGCTGTCTCTGAATTTCTGTGAAAGGATATTACATTTTTCGTCTAATAATTCATCCTTATTAATCATTTTTTTAACCCTAAAAAATTGGCTATGATTGCCAGAAGTGAGGAGTGTGAGTCATGCTGTGCACCTTGGATTTTGTTTAGTTTTGCAGGGTTTGGGGTTTATTTATTTGGGATTTGGGGAATGCAGATGAGTCTTCATAATTAAAGTTTTACATTATTATGAGAATCACTTCATGGAATGTTGAAGATCTTAGATCACCTCATAATCACATGATGGTTCTGCAACATTTAAAATGCCTTAGGACAGGACTGACATGTTCCCAGGGTGAGGCAGATGAATATAAATGGGGGCTTCCACACTGACTACAGTGACTATAAGTGGTGAGGTGGTTAATATTTTTGGAGCACAATAAAGGATATAAGAATGTTTTATGAAAACTTTCCTTGTTTCCCTATCCCTTCCCTTCCCTTCCCATCTTCCCTTCCAAGATGAGGTTTTCAGTTTGCCTACCTCAGTTGTACTGGATGGTATTATTTTGTTCTTTGATCATCTTCTTGATGGTACAGTTTGTATGCATATGTACAACAATGTTTTTCTGTGTTTAAAACCAATAAAAATCAATGTTAAATAAAATGCCTTAGGACAGATATTGCGCTTTTGCGGGAAACACATCTAGTAGAGGAAAACTTCTTACGTATGAAAAAAATAAGGGTGGCACATGTGTGAGGCTCCAGAACAGAAGTCTCGAAGGCAGGACTACTCATTTTGCTGCATAAATATCTACCCTATACAGTGACTAAAGTAGAAACTGACACAGAGGGTCACTGGATCAATTTGGAACTATCTGGCGCAGCCGACAATTTAAGTATTTACAATATATATGGCCCTAACATGTCATCAACCTTTCTATTATGATGTTAATAAGATTATAGGAGCTGATCTTAATCGAAATAAAATATTGGGCCGCGACTTGAATGTGGTATTACATCCTGGAGAGGATAGAACTCATTCCCGTGGTTCGAGACTTGCCTTGGGATCTACAAAATATATACTTTTAAGTAATTTCCTTTCAGATACAGGACTCATAGATCTTTGGAGGCTTTTTAATCCAGACGGAAGAGAATATTCCCATTATTCTCATGCCCATCAATCTTGGTCAAGGATAGATTATACACTGGTCCTGCGTGACTGGCGCTGTAAGATTGGCGGGTAACCGCTGTGTGAGGGCAGCGCCTCACACAGCGGTTACCCGCCAATCTTACAGCGCCAGCCACGCAGGACCAGCATTGACTAAAGTGCCTGAGGAAGGTCAATGTTTTGACCGAAACGTCGCACGCACTGTCACTGGCTACAAATAAATTAATTAATTACTTGGATAAATAATTCCATATTGGTGTGCATAGTACTTCGTTTCTTTACTGGATCGGGTTGGGCCCCTACTCATGCACCCACACCATTACCTAGTGCTATCCGAACCTTGTAACTAAGATTATACACTGGTGTCACAATCTTTCTTACCGTGAGTACAACATTGCGACATTGAGCCCATGGTTATCTGATCACTCCCCAGTCATATTGGAAATTCATGACACTATCCCAAGGGGCACGGATTATTTCTGGAGTTTCCCTTCTAATCTATCATCGGATGAGGGCTTTCAGAAACAACTCTGCGGATGGTGACAGGACTAAGAATATAAATGGAGTACACATAGATAATCCCCAATTATACTGGGACAGTGCTAAGGCAGTTCTGAGAGGAAATCTGATGGCGTATGTCTCCAACCTTAGGAAAACTATCACACAGAAAGGGCAGGATTTCAGCCAGGATCTTAGACAGTCATACACACAATTTCAATATTCCTCTACACCACTTAATAAAGACCTATGGCAAAAAGCCAAACATGATTGTGAGTTGTGGAAGGACAGAGGCGAAAAATTAAAACGTTCATCTATAGAAGCAAAACTCTTCCAATTTGGTAACAAGTCCGGCAGATTGTTGGCTAGATTGGTTAAAACCACATGGTCCCATAACTATATACCGAAGCTGAAAGATTCCAAGGGACAAGCTCATGTTAACCCACAACACATGAACTCTATACTTGGAGAATTTTATTCCACTCTATACGCTAAACTCCAAATTATCAATTCACGGATGACCTTCATATTAGATTCTTTGCAGCTCCCAATGCTTACAGATGAGGAAAACACCATGGTAAACTCCCCAATATCACCGGGTGAAATTAAAAAAGTAATACAGCATCTTAAAACTCAAAAGGCCCCAGTCCAGATGGATACACGGGAGAATTTTTCAAAGTACTTAATGATCAAGTTACCCCGTGTTTACTCAACCCTTATAACAGTTGCATATTAGGGAATCCCATCCAGGATTCTTCCAATACTGCATACATTAAAGTCCTTCCAAAACAGGGCAAGAACCTTGAATTAGCATCATCTTACCGACCCATCTCCCTAATAAATTCAGACTTGAAGATACTGTCTAAGATCATGGCTGACAGATTAGCCACCTTTCTTCCAAGACTGATCTCCCCTAATCAGGTTGGTTTCGTTAAAGGTCGCTCGGCAGTTTCCAACATAAGCAAGATCTTAACTGTTTTCGATGACATTAAACTTAACCCTACCACACACCCCTCCCCAGCGCTCTTAACTATTGACGCAGAGAAAGCTTTTGATATGGTGGACTGGGGATGGTTGGGAAAGATATTGGACCACACGCAAATGAAGGGTCCTTTTCGCACTTATCTCCAGGCCCTATATACATCCCCTCAGGGTACGATTTATACTCCAGGTTTCCTTACCCCATCCTTCCTTCCCATTGTTTAAAGAGACACGTCAAGGATGTCCTCTCTCACCTCTGGTATTTAACGTTGCATTAGAACCCCACATTAGAGCCATAGACAAGGAACAGCATGTTGAAGGTATAAAGGTAGGGACAACTGTGGTGAAAGTGACCTACTTTGCCGATGATATCCCATTGTTTTTGGCTAAACTATTAAGGGATCTCCCTACTGTCTTTGATTTGATCAATTCATTTGGAACGCAATCAGGCTTCAAAGGGAATGTCAGCAAATGTGAACTTCTGGATCTCTTGGGACGAACTCTAGTGGATAAATGGTCTTCCCTAAATATTCCTGTGACGATTGCTAAATCGTCTATTAGATACTTTGGAATTCAGATTGGCCACACCCCTGACTCTCTTTATACAGTAAACCACGCACCACTAATTCACAAAATTGCCACTGAACTAGCCAGATGGAAACACCTTCCACTATCGTTTATGGGCAAATGTCAATTACTTAAAATGATCAGTTTCCCCAAGTTATTGTACCCAATGCAGAGCATCCCACGTCTGCTGAAACACAAAGATATCCTTAAATTGCTCTGCTTTTTCTTCATTCATATGGTCCCAGAAATGTCCTAGGGTATTGCTCAAGAAACTGATGCTACCAAAGACATTAGGAAGACTTAATCTACCAGACCGCCTGAGCTATAATTTGGCTTGCTTGTTTCACCATTGTATAGATTGGATACAGCAATCTAGCTTTTATTCAAACTATACACTGGAAGCGGGAATGGTACAACCCTTCCACCTATTATCATTATCACATACAACCCTGAGCGTATTACCCAAAAATGTTAAAAAGTATGTTGTTTAGGGATAGTATAATGATGTGGAAAATTGTTAGATCATCACTTAAACTGCCATATTGCATGTCCAAATATATGTTTCTATGGGGATAGCCAGAATTTCCCCAGGGCAGGACCAATGCCCACTTCCATAAATGGCTCTCTAAGGGAATCACTACAGCACGTCAACTGTTTCAGACGTCCGACATGAGATACCTGTCCTTTGTAGAACTGACATCCGTCTTGAATATCCCGAAGTCTCATTATCTGGCATACTGAAATCTCGACTTCAAGGCATTCAATCAGAATGTGTAGAGAACATTTTGCATCAGCTGATCGTGAACAACTCACTCTCTCATATACAACAGTGTAAGAGAAAACCTCGCTAAGTCTATGTCATCTACTATGTTCAAAATGTGGAACAAAGATATTCAAGACTCTGAACTGTCACTTAAGATATTGGAGGGTTAGGAAAAGGAAAAAAAGCGGTTATTTGCAAATGTTGAAGGGAAACACATTATAAATTCATACATAATGCAATATATGACTTTAATATTCCACAACATCAAAATGCCCCAGACAGACTGACAACTTGTCTGAGATGGAATACTCCGAAATCGGACCTATTCCATGGCATGTGGATGTGTCCAGATATAAAACAATATTGGGTCGATATTATTTTGTTGATAGAAGACATATGGGGGATAACCTTAGAAAATTACCCATTGCCTTTATTGCTTCACTCAATGGCAGACATTTGCTACACTCCATTGGCACTACGCACATGCCTTATTGTTGGTGGCCAAACGATTTTTCCTTATCCACTGGCTTCAATCACAACTACCATCTCTGACTGAAATCATGTCACAGATGGAAAAATATATTCAGATGGACAGATTCGAAACTGAAAGAAGTGCAGAGACGCATGCAACAAAGTTTTTCCAAAAATGGGAAATATTTGTTTTCAAACATTTAACACCTGATTAAATTGAAGATTTAATGATTCCCTTCCAACATACTACATGGTATTTAACCAGACACATTGCTGACATACTGGGCCGATTGAAACAATAACCTGTCTAGTAGAACCAAGTGATTTTAATTTCTCTTAAAGCTCATACTCTACATGATTTCGCTGGATGTAAACCTGAAGCTCATCTGCATAAGGGGGTGGGGGGAGGGATCTTATTGTTCTGTATTGTATTATATTTCACTTTATTCGGTCTAAATATGGCTACTGTTTTGATTTGTATTAATGTCATGCAATATTTTTCTCTATATCTTGACGTACGCAATAACTATAGACATATAGTACTTATGTTAATATTTTATTGATCCACTTATGCAATGTACATATATAATGCCTATTATATTTTAATGGTAACTTTGTTATTTATTTTACAATTTTATAAAACATCTTTAAAAAAAGAAATTTAAAAAAAAGAAATTGGCTATAAGTGTAATGCCGGGGTAGGGAGACAGACAGGTGAACCCTAATCTACCCGCCACTCAGTCCCTGCCTACTTGCACGGCCCGTCCTAGGCGACGGCGTACAACTGGGCGACGGTCCCTACGCTCAATAAGTGCACGACAGACCAACAGACAAGGGTACACAGAAGCTAAGGGAAATGGGGCAGTTGCCCATGGCAACACCGTGAGTAACAAGAGTAGTGAACGAGCCGAGTCAAACCAGGAGTGTATGAGGTACCAAACGCAGAGCAGGAGAGCAGTCAGTAAAGCCAGGGTCCATTAGAAGCAGAGGTCAATAATATTAGCAGGAGCAGCAGAGCCAGGAAACAGACAGAATCACAGGCAAAGGAGAAGCAGGAAATGAAGGTATAAATAGACAGAGGGCGGGAGCTAGCTCCGTCTGGCCAGGCTGTGATAGGTTCTCCCACTTCTCAGCCTCCCAGCCTGAGTGGTAGCAGATCGAGTCACTCTAACAGACCTAGGCACAGATACAGGCTGATTAACCACGGGCGTCGACAAAGAAGCTGTGTCAGGCAAATCCATTACAGTACCCCCCCTTTTATGAGGGGCCACTGGACCCTTCCTAGGTGGACCTGGCTTGTTGGGAAACCGAAGATTGAACTTCCTGAGCAATAACCGGTCGTGAACATCCCGGGCAGGAGCCCAAGTCCTCTCCTCAGGCCCGTAACCTCTCCAATGGACCAGGTACTGGAGGGAGTCCTGAACCATCCTGCTGTCAACAATCTTGGCCACCTCGAATTCTACCCCTTCAGGAGTACGAACAGGGACCGGAGGTTTCCTCGAGGTAGCCAAGGACGGGGAGCATCTTTTCAGGAGGGAGGCATGGAACACGTTGTGTATCTGAAAGGACGGGGGGTAACTCCAGCCGGAAGGAGACAGGGTTAAGGACCTTAATGATCTTGTACGGCCCTATATACCGGGGAGCACATTTTTTGGACGGGACTTTAAGGTGCAAATTTTTTGAGGACAGCCACACCAGATCCCCGACCACAAAGTTAGTTAGTTAGTAGAACATCTCTTATCTGCCTGAGTCTTTTGGATGCTCTGGGACGCCTCAAGGTTCTTCTGAACCTGGGCCCAGACTGTGCACAGTTCCCGATGAACGACATCTACCTCGGAATTGTTGGAACCACCAGGTGAAACGGAGGAGAACCGTGGATTAAACCCAAAATTGCAAAAGAAGGGGGAGACCCCCGACTAGTTACTGACCCGGTTATTAAGGGAAAATTCAGCGAGGGGAATGAAGGAGACCCAATCATCTTGACAGTCAGAGATAAAACACCTTAAATATTGTTCTAGAGACTGATTAGTCCTCTCAGTTTGGCCATTAGTTTCAGGATGGAAGGCCGAGGAGAAGGACAGATCAATCTCCAACTTCTTACAGAAGGCTCTCCAAAACAATGAAACAAATTGTACCCCTCTGTCAGAAACAATATTAACAGGAACCCCATGGAGACGCAGGATATGTTTGACAAACAAGGTAGCTAACGTCTTGGCATTGGGTAGTTTCTTGAGGGGTACAAAGTGGGACATCTTGCTGAAGTGGTCTACTACAACCCACACCACCGACTTGCCTTGGGATGGAGGCAGATCGGTGATAAAATCCATGAAGATATGGGTCCAAGGTCTCTGGGGAATGGGCAAAGAACATAGTAAGCCCGCTGGTCGGGACCTGGGAGTCTTGGACCTAGCACAAGTTTCACAATCGGCGACGTAGGCCTTAACGTCTTTAAGCAACCCAGGCCACCAATAGGTTCTAGAAATGAGGTGTTTGGTACCCAGGATGCCTGGATGGCCAGATAGTGCAGAGTCATGATTCTCCCTGAGAACCCTTAGCCGGAATTGCAGGGGAACAAACAGCTTGATTTTCGGGAGCTGAACCTTGATCAGCCGCAATTTCGGAGGTTTAGTCAGAATCAACAGAGGATATGATTATACCTGGGGGCAATACACAAGCAGGATCCTCCTCAGGAGGAGGCTGGCCATGAAGCTATGCGACAGTGCATCAGCTTTAATATTTTTAGACCCAGCCCTATAGGTGACCACAAAGTTGAATCTAGTAAAAAGCAACACCCATCGAGCTTGTCTCGGGTTTAGCCTCCGGGCAGATTCTAGGAAAACCAGATTATTGTGGTCGGTAAGGACCATTACCTGGTACCTAGCCCCCTCCTGGAAGTGGCGCCACTCTTCAAATGCCCATTTAATGGCTAAGAGTTCGCGGTTGCCCACGTCATAGTTACTCTCAGTGGGGGAGAACTTCCTGGAGAAGTAGGCACAGGGACGGAGATGGGTAAGACCCCTGGTACCCTGGGACAAGACAGCACCCACTTCCACCTCGGAGGCGTCAATCTCCATGATGAATGGCTCCATTTGGTTAGGTTGAACAAGCACTGGAGCAGAGACAAAGCACCTCTTAAGGACCTCAAAAGCCTGAACCGCCTCCGGAGGCCAGTGGAGGAGATCAGCACCCTTGCGAGTAAGGTCCGTAAGAGGCTTAGCGATGACCGAGAAGTTAGCAATAAATCTCCTGTAATAATTAGCGAATCCCAGGAAGCACTGTAAAGCCTTCAGGGAGGCAGGTTGGACCCATTCCGCCACAGCCTGAACCTTGGCAGGGCCCATGCGGAATTTGTTAGGAGTGAGGATTTGACCCAAAAATGGTATCTCCTGCGCCCCAAACACACATTTTTCAGTTTTAGCAAAGAGTTTGTTTTCCCTAAGGGCCTGGAGCACCTTCCTGACATGCTCAATGTGGGTTGACCAGTCCTTGGAAAACACAAGTATATCATCAAGGTACACTACAAGAAATACCCCCAGGTAGTCTCTTAAAACCTCATTTATGAAATTCTGGAAGACCGTGGGAGCATTACACAACCCAAAGGGCATGACGAGGTATTCGAAATGACCTACGGGCGTGTTAAACGCAGTCTTCCACTCATCCCCTTCCCTGATTCAGATAAGGTTATAAGCCCCCCGAAGATCAAACTTAGAGAACCATTGGGCCCCCTGAACCTGATTGAAGAGATCAGGAATCAAAGGAAGGGGATATTGGTTCCTTACAGTGACCTTATTCAAGTTCCGGTAATCGATCCATGGCCTAAGACCACCATCCTTCTTCCCTACGAAGAAGCGAGCACCTACCGGAGAAGTAGAGGGGCGGATGTAACCCTTGGCCAGGCTTTCCTGGAAATATTCTCTCATGGCTTCACGTTTAGGACAAGAGAGATTAAATATCCTACCCTTAGGGAGCTTAGCACCTGGTACCAAATCGATTGCGCAATCGTACTCTCTATGAGGAGGTAACTCTTCGGAGACTTTTTTAGAAAAAACATCAGCGAAGTCCTGAATAAACTCAGGTAGAGTGTTCACCTCCTCAGCGAGAGAAACCAAATTAATAGAAAAACAGGAAGTCATACATTCATTACCCCATTTAATAAGATCCCCAGTATTCCAATTAAACGTGGGATTATGCATCTGCTACCAAGGAAGGCCTAAAACCAAATCGGACGATAATCCCTGCATCACCAACACAGAACACTGCTCCAAATGCATGGAGCCAACCATGAGTTCAAATACAGGGGTATGCTGTGTAAAATAACCATTAGCAAGTGGAGTGGAGTCGATACCCACTACCGGGACAGGATTAGGCAAATCAATTTAAGGCATAGCTAGAGACATAGCAAATTCCATAGACATAATATTAGCAGAAGACCCTGAGTCCACGAAGGCACTGCCGGTGGCAGACCTATCACCAAAAGAGACCTGAAAGGGAAGCAAGATTTTATTAGGCTTCATATTTACGGGAAATACCTATGCGCCCAAGCGACCTCCCCAATGGTCACTTAGGCGCGGAAGTTTTCCGGCTGCTTATTTTTACGCCTAGGACAGTCGTTCACTTGATGCTTGTCATCCCCACAGTAGAAGCAGAGACCATTCTTCCTGCGGAACTCTCCACATTGTTGGGGAGTCACGGAGGCCCCGAGTTGCATAGGTTCATCCGAGTTTTCCGTGGAAGAACGAAGCAACGGAACCTCTGGAGCACATCATAGGGGAGTCAGAGGAAAAGGCACAAAAACGTTCGAGTCGTCGTTCCCTGATACATCGGTCAAGACGTACCGCTAAAGCCATAACCTGATCTAGAGAGTCCGAAGAGGGATAACTAACTAACAGGTCTTTCAGGGCGTTCGACAGACCCAATCTAAACTGACACCTCAGGGCAGGGTCATTCCACCGAGAAGCTACACACCACTTCCTAAAGTCAGAACAGTACTCCTCAACGGGTCTCTTACCCTGACGTAAGGTCACCAGCTGACTCTCGGCAAAGGCAGTCTTGTCAGTCTCGTCATAGATGAGCCCGAGAGCGAAAAAAAAAAATCAACAGACGAAAGTTAAAGGGCGTCAGGAGCCAAGGAGAAGGCCCATTCCTGGGGGCCGTCCTGGAGCCGGGACATAATTATACCCACTCGCTGGTTCTCAGAACCTGAGGAGTGGGGCCTTAAACTGAAATAGAGCCTACAACTCTCCTGAAAGGAGAAAAAAGTCTTCCGGTCCCCTGAGAACCGGTCAGGCAACTTGAGGTGGGGTTCTAGAGGTGAGGTGGGGGGCACTACCAGGGTAGCATCACGCTGGTTGCACCTCTGAGCCAGGTCTTGGACCTGTAGGGAAAGACCCTGCATTTGCTGAGCCAGGGCCTCAAGGGGGTCCATAGTGTGTCAGGGACCAGGGTAGAAAAGGTATTTGGGCCTGTGATTATGTAATGCCGGGGTAGGGAGACAGACAGGTGAGCCCTAATCTACCCGCCACTCAGTCCCTGCCTACTTGCACGGCCCGTCCTAGGCGACCGCGTACAACTGGGCGACGGTCCCTACGCTCAATAAGTGCACGACAGACCAACAGACAAGGGTACACAGAAGCTAAGGGAAATGGGGCACAGCAACACCGTGAGCAACAAGAGTAGTGAACGAGCCGAGTCAAACCAGGAGTTTACGAGGAACCAAACGCAGAGCAGGAGAGTAGTCAGTAAAGCCAGGGTCCATTAGAAGCAGAGGTCAATAATATTAGTAGGAGCAGCAGAGCCAGGAAACAGACAGAATCACAGGCAAAGGAGAAGCAGGAAATGAAGGTATAAATAGACAGAGGGCGGGAGCTAGCTTCGTCTGGCCAGGCTGTGATAGGTTCTCCCACTCCTCAGCCTCCCAGCCTGAGTGGTAGCAGATCGAGTCACTCTAACAGACCTAGGCACAGATGCAGGCTGATTAACCACGGGCGTCGACAAAGAAGCTGTGTCAAGCAAATCCATTACAATAAGGAAGGGATCTAACCATCGACCTTGGATGATTACTTTCAAATTTTAGAAGATTATTTTTGTCTGTAGATTTTATAAATAAATTAGTAGAAAGAATTCGAACAACAAGACTAACTTCCACATCCAGGAAATGTATCACTTCCCTAGAATGTACCACTATAAATCCAAATTACTGCAATTATGGACCCATTCATTTCTATTGACCACGGACACATTCCCGTATATCTGCGGGAAGGTGTCTGGGCTGTAGAAAGCCTCCGCAATAGATAGGACGTGTCCTATCGTTTGCTTTTTACTGGCCGTGCTCCCATACTTTATATGGAAGCATGGGCTAAAAATGCGGGTGGCTGTCCGCGGCCGCCAGAGGCCGGCCATGCTTGTAATCAGGGACCGTAATTACGGGCAAGGTCGTGTGCATGAGGCCTTATATAAATCACCATCAATCAAATCCATGGCCTTTGCCTCTTCCAAAATAAATGTAACCTTTCGAGTCATATCGAATTTATGGTCATGTGATATTCGCCTGTACACATCAGTATCTCCCAACTGGCATCGTATTTCAGCCACATACATACTTTTATCCATGACGATGACCGCTCTCCAGTTATCGGCAGGCTTAATTATGAGGTCGTCATCGTGGACAAGTTCTGTAAGTGTCTGAAATTCATGACTGGCCTAAGTAGAGTCCTGTGCTGATTGACCATGTTAACCTTTTTTATTCCCCTTTCCCTTCCAATAAAGACACGTGACAACCGAGGTTGGATGTGAAATGGCCACAGCAGCCGTTTATTAATTGACATTATTTTTAAATGCAATTTAATCCGAAACATTCGGATAACTCCTTTAGAAATTCGACCAGAGAATTCCTCCTATAATTCACATGACCCAACATGGGTCAGAATCAGAAATAACAATCAACATTATTAACACTTAACAGAGCAGGGGAAGTCCTTGAAGCCCTTTTAACACTGGATTTCCTTTAAGTTAGCCATCTGCAAACCACCACCAACTCTTTACCTCCAGCCGTAAACCAGCTCGGAGGATCAACTCACCTCTGCAGATGGCTCCAACCACCAGAAGACCACTTCAAAGGGATAACACCCGATGAAGCCCTCAAATGATATACCTTCCACCAGAAGACCACTTCAAAGGGGTAACACCCTATGAAGTCTTCAAATGATCTACCGTTTTGGGGGACGCATACCCCCGATGCGACCCCCCCACCATTTTGTACTGACTAACCTCAAGGATTCCCCCCGCCAGCTGCCATGACAGCTGGACCTGCTCAAAAGAAATAAAAGAAAACACAAGTTACATAAGCATACATCAAAAGCACAATAAAATAGACAAACCCCACAAACCAATCCAGATCCCCAAAATTACCACCTAATTCAGGGCGGGAGGGTGGGAGCTGATTATCTTACTTGTTGTTCCTCCCGCTGCTTCCGGCTCAATGCCAAAAACAGCGGGAAGAACAGACAACACCCCAGGCTCCTCCCTGCTCCATCTCCTCCCTCTCCCTGCCTCAACTAACCCTCTCTTCCCCTATTGGCTGTTCCTAATAAGGCAGTCATGGAGGCTTACCGTTAAGCCCTCCGTGCTGCCGTCCAGCCTCTTCTTGACTGGCCTAAGTAGAGTCCTGTGCTGATTGACCATGTTAACCTTTTTTATTCCCCTTTCCCTTCCAATAAAGACACGTGACAACCGAGGTTGGATGTGAAATGGCCACAGCAGCCGTTTATTAATCGACATTATTTTTAAATGCAATTTAATCCGAAACATTCGGATAACTCCTTTAGGAATTCGACCAGAGAATTCCTCCTATAATTCACATGACCCAACATGGGTCAGAATAAAGAAATAACAATCAACATTATTAACACTTAACAGAGCAGGGGAAGTCCTTGAAGCCCTTTTAACACCGGATTTCCTTTAAGTTAGCCATCTGCAAACCACCACCAACTCTTTACCTCCAGCCGTAAACCAGCTCGGAGGCATCGCTCACCTCTGCAGATGGCTCCAACCACCAGAAGACCACTTCAAAGGGATAACACCCGATGAAGTCTTCAAATGATATACCTTCCACCAGAAGACCACTTCAAAGGGGTAACACCCTATGAAGTCTTCAAATGATCTACCGTTTTGGGGGACGCATACCCCCGATGCGACCCCCCCACCATTTTGTACTGACCAACCTCAAGGACTCCCCCCGCCACAGCGAAACAGGCCTTGACCCCCTTAAGCCTGTGAGTCCCTCCAAACCACCACCGCCCTCTCAATTCCGTCTGCTAAGGCCAGGCTCCCCAAATCAATTCCAACCTCGGTCCAATGTACCCCCATCACTCCTCCAATAATTTCCGACTCCTGACTCCAGGTCCCTGTGTCGAACACAAATGCCCCCGTTCTTGACAACAAAACGTGACACCGCCCGGTTTACCTTAATGCGGGCTTTGTTCACCCTCTCGGCTGATCTCGATAAACGCCAAAACTTTCTGGGAACTATGTCCACCACACAATCACTAGGTGAGGATAAGATGCCCATAAACACAATAAATCGTGTTTAATGTCCCCCACTAACTCCCGAAACGGGCGCACCCCCAGATCATTCCCAGTGCACAAAAGAGTGTCCTAAAAGCCACACTAAACAAGGGCGATGATCTGAAAAGAAAAACAAGCACCTCATATGAAAACAATCAAAGCAACATTACCCACACACAACAAATGAGGGCGCACGTAAGTACGAAACCTATCGGACTCCCATCGGCCAATGCGACGCACAACCTCATCATCCAACCCCAAACGCCCTGCTTCAGTATCAGCGCCGATCCTGAACGAGTGAGACGAGCAATGGCGCTCCAGCACCCCACCCCGTGGCTGAAAAGCAATCATACAAGCAACCGGGCACATCGCCGACCCCGGAAGGGCCGCACACTACCAACCCACTTGATCAGTCTTGGACCGCCGCAAAACAACTCTAGTCTATTCCCCCCACAGACCCACATCTGGGTCACATCTTGGACACATCCTGAAAACCCCGTAAATTAAATCCAAATGCCAAACCAGCAACAGAACGATTCACTTTAGCCAGGGAAAAACCCCGCCTCCCCATCATCCCCCCAACCAGTACAACCATGCTACCAACCTGTCCTTCTCCGTGCTGACGTTACCCAAACTCTTACCCACTCCTCCTACTGCTGCCAACAAGCCGAATAAGCGCTCCAAGTCACACTAGCCAGCGACCGCCCACTCAACCGTTCCCCGGTACCGAAATCAAATCCCAGAGATGCTCCGGGCAAGCCAAACCGAACAGTGCCACTGCCGGTGCCAATTGATGAAATCGATCCCACTGCGAGCGAGAAAGAGCATCAGCAATACAATTGGAAACCCCCTGGTACATGCACCGCAACTACCCGCGTGTTTAACAAACCAAGCACACCAAAACTAGGTGACGCAAAAACTGAAACCACGGGTGGCGAAGAAGCTGATAAGTTGTTAATTGCTAACCCACCCCCATGTTATCACAGTGGACCCAAAACCTTTTTATCCCTGAGCCTGTCCCCCCAAATGGTCACCGCAACCACCATGGGGAACAGCTCGAGCAGGGCCAGATTCTGCTTAAGACCACTGGTCATCCAGCTGTCCGGCCAGTTCCCCGCACACCAGTGACCTCCTGCATATGCGCCAAAAACCCTCGGCCCCGCCGCATCAGTAAACAGCTCCAACTTGCCCATATCGTGTACCAGTAACATCCACAGCGATCAACCGTTATATTGCCCTAGGAACGCATCCCAGACCTGCAGATCAGCCCTGTGATCGAAACCAATCCTCACAATATGGCGGGACGCCCGGATACCCGCCGTCGCTGCCGCCCATTGCCTACTAAAAAATTCTACCCATTGGCATAATCCGACAGGCAAAGTTCAACTACCCCAGCAGCGACTGGAGATCGCGCAAAGTGATCGTCTTCAATCGTCAAGCCCGCCTCACCTCCTGCCGCAATGGCAGTAATTTATCCTCAGGAAGCCTGCACTGCATTGCAACTGAATCAATTTCGATCCCTTAAACACAAATGGTAGAACCGGGCCCTCAGTTGTACCAGGCCCCAGAGGGATTCCAAAATCCGTCGCAACCTTCCGCAATGAATACAATACGTTACCGCAAACAGGGAAACCGCTGGGGCCGACGCACAAAAAATCATCAAGCTAATGCATTAATGAATCCACCCCAGCTACGCCCTTCCTCACCCATTCCACAAAACTACTAATGCTTCGAAGCATGCGCAAGATAGAGAGCATCCCATTGAAAGACACCTATTGACATAAAACCCCCCGTTCCAGAAGCAACCCAACAGCCGTTGGCTCTCTGGATGTACCGGCAGCAACTGAAAAGCCGCCTCGATGTTAGCCTTTGCCAACAACGCCCCGGGCCCAGCCTACCGCACAAACGCACCGCTGTGTCGAATGACCTGTAAACAACCGAGCATAAGTCGTTATCTATCCCATCCTGCCCGAACGATCCCCTGGGAAAAGACAAATGCTGAATCAGGCGGAATTTATTAGGCTCCCGCTTTGGCACAAATCCCTAGGGAGATACCACTAGATTCTCTATCGGCGGCTCAGCAACAGGCCCGGCCCTGCGACCCACGACACTTCCTTCAAAAGCTTTCCCGAGACGACCGCCGAGTGCAAATAAGCCGATTTAAGGTTGCGTCGGGTAACCGGAACCTCCTGTGGAGGAGGAAGGATAACAAAACCACACAAAAACCCTTCGTAAATTAACCTGGCTGCAACTCTATCCGGACACTCACTTAGATACTGGGCCATCCTTTCCGCCCTCACCGGCGACCGCCCCTTGCCCAACGGCAGAAGACTGAGGGCCCGACTGCCTACCTTTCCGCATGCATTTTGCGGCCCCATGCGAGGACCCGTTGCTCTCCGAACAGACATGCTTAAATCTACACGTGGCACCGAACTTACATTGGCCATCGTTAAATTGCCCGCAGGACCCCAACTATGACCCAGAGCCCTGTCCGGACTCCCGACTGACCACCTTGGCTAACGCTCCCGGGAAAGGACTGCTTAACCGGGGCCGTAACTCGTAACCCCAGCGCAATATCCTTTTGATCCCACCTGATCGCCGGCCGGACCGCCTTCCGCTGGCGAAATTGCTCGTCGTACCGCAACCAAGCCTTACCCCCGTACGCCCGATAGGTCTCCCCGATGGCATCAAAATAACAAAGAACAACACCGAGAATTTTTTTCCGGCGCCTTTTCTCCGATCACGCTTGCCAAAATAGCAAAAGCGTGCGACCAATTGACGAACGTCTGCGGGATAAACCTATACCGCCGACGTTCCTCTTACTCCTTCTTACTCTGATCCCGCTTGCCCTTATCCAAATTGAATTTGGCAAGCGGTAGAAGAGAAAGAATTTTCACGTACTCGTCATTCAAAATCCGGTCACGGACCTCGTGCTTAAGGTGAGCCCTTAAAGGGCCCTCAAAACAGACATAAACCTCGCCACGGGCCCGATCGTCAAGCCGAATTCTATCCCCATCCTTCGGCACCTCGGTTCGGACAGACACTGCTACCGCGTCCTTGGCCACCCCCGGAACGTCACCACCCACGGACCGCGACTGTACCTCCCGAGGACCTTCCCAAAACACCACCGGGGACCCCGCCGGAACTACAAGCGCCGTAGCCTTATCTAAGCGCCCGACCAACTCGCGCAAACAACCCACTAAATCTGATAAGCCATCGCGCCCGACCACGCCACCACCGACAGCCGATACTTCTGCGCCCGCTGCCCCACCCCCAACACCCGACATGAAAATTGCTGTATACAGTAAAGTAGGAGTTATACACTCACCAGGCTGCCCAGGCGCTGTGTTCCCGCCAGCCGGAAAATTCTGACCGCGTTGCGACTCATCCAGCTCTCCATTTTCCAGATCCTCTCTTGCTGCCGATTGGTACTCGCCCCGACATCTCCGACACGGGAATCCAGGCACGCTGGCAGAGGGGCCGACAACCTGCCGCCCGACCTTGGGGACCTAGACTTCCGACCGAACCTGTTGCCGCGTCGTCGTTGCCGATCTTGACATCCTCACCGATGCTCTCAAGGAAGCCTGCCCCCTGGCCGGAACATCACCATGCGGGATGGCCGTGGACTGCATTCCGAAAACTGCCTCTGAAGGTGGAGTCATGACAGGGAGCCCGGCCTGCGACTCCCTGTTAACCGCCGAGCTCCGTCGCGGCTGGGGATTCCTGCCAGGACGCAGGCCCTGGGAGGAGGCGCCCGCCCCAGCAGCCTGGCCTACAGCGTCCTTAGAAGGGCTCCCCCTGCGACGCCGTGCCCGCGGGGCCACATCCGGACTCACCTGTTCAGGTGGGCGGGACCTCCGGGAGCGACGGGGTGACCTAGCCTGAGACACCGCCGCTCCCACCTACACCCTCTGCTTTATCGGAGCAGGGGCAGTAATCCTCCTCTCTCCCCCCCACCGCCCTGTGACCAGTGTCTGAGAAAGGAGCGGGGGAGGGGAGCGCATCCATGCGGGCCGCCGACACAGAGCACCGGGCTCGGCGTGAAGACGGGCCCGCCTGAGGAATCCGGGCCAGCATCACCACGGACTCCTCCAGCCAGCCCGGATCGTGATACGCAGCTGCTGCCCGCAGCTGCTCAAACAGCAATATCACAGACGCCATCAGGTAAGAAGGAGCAGGGGAGCTGATTATCTTACTTGTTCCTCCCGCTGCTTCCGGCTCAATGCCGAAAACAGCGGGAAGAACAGACAACACCCCCGGCTCCTCCCCGCTCCATCTCCTCCCTCTCCCTGCCTCAACTAACCCTCTCTTCCCCTATTGGCTGTCCCTCCTATGGCAGTCATGGAGGCTTACCGTTAAGCCCTCTGTGCTGCCGTCCAGCCTCTTCTTTATGTTTCATATTTGGATGCTTACATTTTTCAAAATTATGACTTTCTCTTAATGCATCTATTTCGTTTCTCACTATTGTCATGAATGTTTCTATCACAGGAATGTTGGTAGGGGGTAGGAAATTACTTCTATTATACAAATTAAATTATTTCATTGATAGATCAGTACATACATTCTTATTGACCACATTATCATCAAGAAACCAGGTTTTAAGCTTAATTGATCGAAAAAAATTATACAAATCTGTTTCTATTTAAACCAATTGGTTTTTTAATTCAGACAACATGAAAGACACTTATTCAATACATCAATTTGAAATACAGTAAGTGGTTAAATGAAATATTTACCATTAAGTTATGTCCCTTTACCTGTCACTTAGTGAACTCAGTCAGCCAATCTACTCCATTATTCGCAGCCAATCTCCTCCATTATTCGCAGACATTGGCCTATGCCTGGGGGAAGTTTGTGGACTATAACAGAATTGAAGCTTCCACCTTTGTTTTATTATCGTCGATCTTATAACCTAAGGGATAAACTTGTTAGATCATTAGAAAGTATTTTATCAAACTTTTATTTTTTTACTTTGAATTTTATTTTTTATGTATTCCAATGCTTTATTTCCTGTATGTAAAATGCACATGCAGCTATTGGCGTATACCTCAGGTATGCTATAACGGACAACCACATAGGATAGCTCTGGGGCCTTTGTTAGGCCTAGGGCTGTCCCTTAAATCCCCCGGTGCTGATCAACAAGGGGCAAAGGGAGTCCCTCAACCAATGTGATGTCAATTATTGATCATGACATCACAAAGGTTAAGATCAATCACAACTGCTCCACCTGCTGGTGATCACAGGGCACAATCCCCATGCCCACGCGATCACAGCGCTGTAAATGTACAGCACTGGGTGTTAAGTCCATGTAAAGCTTGAATATATTGAATATGTCAACCTTTGCAACTAATCTTCTCCATGCATCCAAAATAAACCAACTTTGCAAATAGTTTTGATTAAAAATCTTCTGCCGTTTTGTGTATACATGTGTCTCCATGGTAACAGACTTTTAAAAAAACACATTGATGCTGTAGTGACAATCACTTCTATCGGTCTCCTACTTCTTTTAATGTACATGCGGTAAGTTAGCAAGAAATAAGTGACAGATGGAAAGACGTATGACTGCAGGATCAGACTACATAGGGTTTGATTGCAGTCTGCTACCATGGAAACCAATCAGTCTGCATAGGAGCTGTAGAAACAAAGTGATGGGACGTTTTTAATCAAGACTATTTGCAAAGTTGCTTCATTTTTTTTCTTTTTATATAAAAATCTCCTGCCCCTTCTAGTGAAAACTCTGTTACAGCATGCACAGAGGCTAGATATTTAACACAGCCAACCCCCACCCACAATAAAAAAATATTCTTTCCTTAACCTGGTCTTAAGGTTAATATATCTCTCCCCTTGTTTCACACTCCTCTGCCACTTCCTTCAGTGGCTACTCATTGCCCAGTGAAACAGTTAAAAATATTAACAATGACATACAAAGCTGTACACAACCTGTCCCCTCCATACATCTCTGCCCTAATCTCCTGACAGGGCCACGATCAAGAATTTCTGGGCCCCATACAGCCAAGATGTCTGGGCCCCCCTCCATTACCAGGAGTGGACAACGGAAAGTGTGGCACTCATGGTTGTACGTTATACGCATTAACCCATTTTGGTGCTGATGTCAATTACAGTGAAGGAAACATAAAGCCGGCAGTGACTGGTTAATGACGTGGATTTTGTTCAATATAGCCAAAACGTATCCCCCTGTATGGCATAGCATGTGATACGTCGCCTGGGTAGTGGAGCTTTCCCAGGACTGGAGTCCCCGGGAAGATCTGCTACTAGCGCTCTGCCCAGGGACTCCGGGGCTGTGCCTCATGTCCATATATGTTAGGCTTCGTTCACATCTGCGTCGGGACTCCTTTCATGGGTTTCGTCTGACTTTTTCGTCAGGGTTACCCATAAATGGAAACCAAACTGAAACAAACGGAAACCATAGCTTTCCATTTGCATTACCATTGATTTCAATGGCAGGGCCGCCATCAGGGGGGTATTAGGGGTACTGGTGTGAGGGGCCCGGCCAAACCTAATTGAAAGGGGGGCCCGGCAACTGCCGCGACATTCTTTTGGTAGGAAAAAACGGGCCCCTGCAATGGGGCCCGATTTTTTCACCAAAAGAATGTCGTGAGCTGCTGCTGCTGTGGGCCCCCTCCCCTCGTCATGGGGGGCCGTCAAACCGTCCACCCGCGCGCGCGCACCCGATCGCGCGCACAAGGAAACTCCCGCGCGTGCGCACTCGCGAGCGCGCACCCACGAACGCCCGCAACCGCGATCGGCCGCGCGCGCACCCGCGATCAGCCGCGAGCGCACCCGCGAACGAATATAGAGTAACATAGGTCCGTGCGAGGCGCGTGAAAATCACGCGCGTTGCACGGACGTATTACACATTCGTCTGAATAAGCCCTAACAATAAGGCCCAGTTCACAGAGTTTTTGGGCCTTGATATTGACTCGGACACTGCGTCAGAATCAGCACCAAACAACTTCCAAAACCGCCTCCCATTGATTTAATCTGAAATCAATGGGAGCCAGTCGCGGAAAAAAGAAAAAGCAGCACGTCCTTTCTTGCCACGGTTCCGCCTCTGACCTCCCATCGAAATCAATGGGAGGCAGAAAATGCATTTTTCGCTGCGTTTTCTGTCTGCTGTCCTCAATCGCCGCGGGCAAAAAACGCGGCAAGATAGTGTGGGCAGGTCAAAATCTGCCTCAAAATTCGGTGCGCGGTTCTAGGCGGTCGCCGGTGCGCATGCGCGGGAGTTTGCGGGTGCGCGTGATCGGACGCACGGGCGGCGGTGTTTGACGGCCCCATGCTACCCAGGGCCGCCATCAGGGGGGGTATTAGGGGTACTGATGTGAGAGGCCCGGCCAAACCTAATTGAAAGGGGGGCCCGCAGCTCATGACATTCTTTTGGTGAAAAAAACGGGCCCCATTGCAGGGGCCTGTTTTTTTTCTACCAAAGGCAAGTCGCGGCAGTTTGCCGGGCCCCCCTTTCAATTAGGTTTGGCCGGGCCTCTCACATCAGTACCCCTAATACCCCCCCTGATGGCGGCCCTGGGTACCATGATATAGTGCTGGACGGAGTACCGTTAACAGGCGGTGCCACGGTAGGGGGGCCCAGAAAATTTAGCTGTAGGGGGCCCTGAAATTTCTGATGGCGGCCCTGTTCAATGGTAACGCATAAGTTGAAAATGGTTTCTGTTTGTCTCCATTCTATAAGGTTTCCACTGTTTTCACGGAATCAATAGCACAGTTGACTGCGCGGTTTTGATGCATTTTTTTTAACTGCACCTTAAACGCTACATGTGAATATACCCTCCCCCGCACAAAAACTATAACTAAACTTTTCCCTCGCATAATATCTACAGCAAAACCCCCCTACCCTACACAAATGTACTACAACGGTCTCTTCACACGTCGAGGTCAAATCACGTTTTTTGCAACAGTTTTTGTAAAATTGCTTCATAATAACCATGTCACTTGCTATGGTTTTGCCAATATCTCTGAAAAAAAAACAAAAACGCAATATGACCGTAACCTGTGAGTATATGCTAAATAAGTTCCAACACACATGGCATTTACAATCAAATCCTCCCTCCCCCACAAAAATTATTTAAACGCTACAGCCGCTACACCTTTGAAAACTTTTTTTTAAATAAAAATGTGTATCAGTGTGTTTTGTGCAACTTTGCAATTACCGTATATATCGGCGTACAAGACGACTTTCTACACCCTTAAAAAAATGTCAAAAGTGTGGGGTCGTCTTATATGCCGGATATTGTCGGATATTAGGGATGCACGTTGCAGCCGCACAGCTCAGTATAGTACACATGACTATGAGAGCGGGGCTGCGGCTGTGTAATTCAGCCACAGCCCCGCTCCTGAGTCCTGACATATGCGCGCGGGGTCAGCATCATGTGATGCGGCCGGCGCTGCACTAATGATCTGCGGCACTGAAGACAGAACATGGCGGGCGCGCTACAAAGCACCCCCATGTTGTCTTCAGTGCCTGAACTGCCGCTCATTAGTGCAGCGCCGGCCGCATCTCCTCATGCTGACCGCGCGCGCACTTCCTGTCAGGAGCGGGGCAATGGCTGTATTACACAGCCGCAGCCCCGCTCTATAACGCCGGAGATCAGAGAACCTCTCATCTCCGCCGTTATTCCCGTGAATGCTGCGATCACAGCTGACTGCAGCATTCAGGGGAAAGTGAGAAGGGGGGATGCCCCTGGATCGCGTCACAGGGAATTCCTGTGACGCGATCGAGGGCCATACCATATATGGGCAGACAGCCCAGGGTCTATTGACGGACCCCAGGGCTGTCTGACCATATCTCTTGTTGTTAGGATATACCCAAGTATGTCCTAACAACTGCCTGTGTGCTATCCGTCCACAGGCTAATGTACTGGCACATATCTGATATATGTCAGTACATTAAAGTTTAAAAATAAAGTAAAAACAAAGTATGGTTACATTTTAAAAAAAATACACCTTCACCTTTTTTACAATAAACATTAAAATAAGTCTCAATACATAAAATACACACATTCAGTAATGGCGCGGACAACAATGTTTTTGCATCATTTATGATGTGTACGCTGTAAAAAAATGAAATAAACACGGCTTTCATTCACTTATTAATGTGAGGCGCGAGGTGCGATGAATTTACCCTCCATGTTCCTCACATTAATAGTAATTAACCCCATCATGTACCTCGCCTATCTGCGCATGCGCGAGTTCAAAGAGACAGAGAGTCCTGGGTCCTGCCGCCGATGGGCATAGTGAAGCGCTCCTGCACGAAATGGTGAGTATATCTTAAATTCTATATTTTAAGGGTAAAAGTTGGGGGTCGTCTTATACGCCCAGTCGTCTTATACGCCGACATATACGGTACATTTTATTCAAAATAATTGTAACTTTTTGAGATACAGCTACTTTATATCCTGTGTACAGAGCAGCTGTATCATGCGCTGAAACCTTTTGGCTGGATTCACACGAGCATGTTCGGTCCGTAATGGACAGAACGTATTTCGGCCGGAAGTCCCGAACCGAACACAGTGCAGGGAGCCGGGCTCCTAGCATCATAGTTATGTACGACGCTAGGAGTCCCTGTCTCTCTGTGGAACTACTTTCCCGTACTGAAAACATGATTACAGTACGGGACAGTTGTCCTGCAGCGTACATAACTATGATGCTAGGAGCCCGGCTCCCTGCAGTGTGTTTGGTCCGGGACTTGCGGCCGAAATACGTTCCGTCCTTTACGGACCGAACATCCAGGAGCCTTATCCTTCATGTCAGCGGGACTGACGGGTTCAGTGACAGCGGATCCTGCGTGTCTCTGACACGCACGATCGAGCTGTTACGCCGGGTTCCCACGAGTCGAATACGCTGCATAAAAATCACGCAGCGTGTCCAACCTGGAACCCACAGGACATTCCGTCCGAAAAATTGCACCACAGTGTGATGCGTTTTTTTGGACAGAAATTCCTCTGCGCAAAAAAGCGCTCATTGCCACACTGTATGCCAGGAGTCCCTGCCTCGCTGTGGGAAAACTGTGCTGTGCTGTAATCATGTTTTCAGCACGGGACAGTAGTTCCACGGAGAGGCAGGGACTCCTGGCATCGTACATAACTATGGCACTAGGAGCCCAGCTCCCTGCAGTGTGTTCAGTCCAGGAAATGCGGCCGACATGCGGTCAGTATATCACGGACCAAACACGGCAGTGTGAATTAGGCCTTGGGGTCAGTTCACACGTAGCGTAAATACTGCAGTTTTTCCGCAACGGAATTCATTGCAAAAAATCTGCAGCAAATACGGCAGCAGCAGAGTGGATGAGATAGAACAAATGTCATCCACACGCTGCGTAAATACTGAGCTGTAAAAACGCTCAGAAATTGACTTGCGGTGCGTCATTTTATTCCGCAGCATGTCAATTGTATTTGCGGAATCGCTGCTTATTTGTTACAGGTTTTCTCCATTGAACTTAAAAAAATGCAACTCATGAAAAAAATACAAAATCTTATACTTATACAGGAGTCTGGGTTTCCTCCTCCCTCCAGTGCGGCCTCCTGGGATGACGTTTCATCCCATGTGACTGCTAGCAGGCCGGCTAAATGCTACAGTTTCCGCAGCGGACATTCCGGGCGAAAAACTGCACCACAGTTTGGTGTGGATTTTCGGTCGGAATTCCCTGCGGCGCACAGGGTGGATACGCTGCGTGCTTTTACGCAGCGTATCCGCCCCGTTTAAACTCAGCCTAAAAATTGTTCTCCTCCCCCAAGAAAAATGAATAATGAATCCCTTCCCCCACACATAACATTCACAGCCAAGTCCCATCATCCTCTACATATAGCATCTGACACAAAATCCACTCCCCCACATATAGCATTCACAGCCAAGTCCCTCCCTTCCCACAAAAACGTTTTACACAAAATCCCCTCCCCCACATATAGAATTTACAGTTACGTCCCCCTCCCCAACAAAAACGTTTTACACAAAATTCCCTCCCCCACATATAACATTTACAGTTAAGTCCCCTCCCCCACAAAAACGATTTGTAAAGAATCCCCCACACATAACATTACAGCTCCCTCTTACCTGTCCTGGAGGAATCTTCCTCAGCAGTTACAAGTCCAGCTGTTCCTTCTTCCTCCCTCCCCTGGACCTGTCTGGGGGGCGACTCCCTCCACACGTGACACGGAGCTTCTGTATCCTGCTCATGCAGCATCTTCGTCTCAGGGCCCCAGCGTGAGTTACTTCAGAGTAAAGAACGGCCCGTTACATTGCAGGGTCCGTTCCTTTCTCCAAGTAACTAACGCTGGGGCCCTCAATTAAATGTTTAAAGTAGCGGACGGGCCCCTTCTTTTCATCGTTGTTGCCGGGCCCCTGACTGGAGTACCAGCAGTACTGACCTGATGGCGGCCATGTCTCCCGATATCTGCCCACACGAAATCTCCGTTCCTCACAATACTTCCTTCCTGCTCGTCTCAAAGATTTCTTGCATTCATCCGCCATACTCTGGAACTTTCGACAGCAACACATCAGACTCTCTTCTACCATCCAAAACTTCAAAAGCAACCTGGAAACTCACCTCTTCAATAAAGCTTACACTGTACAATAATCCTGCTTCCACTATACTACCAGATGAACAGCTCCTACTTTCTCCTTCCTTCTTTCCTTGTAGATTGTAAGGGCATGACCACACGTGGCGGATTTCCTCCGCAACTGTCCGCATCAATGCCGCACAGAATCTGCGTTGCAGATTCTGCTGCGGATCTGCACAAAATGTGCAGTACATTGATGCGGACTAGCTGCTGCGGACTGCAGGAAAAGTGCTTCCCTTCTCCCTATCAGTGCAGGATAGAGAGAAGGGACAGCACTTTCCCTAGTGAAAGTAAACGATTTTCATACTTACCGGCCGTTGTCTTGGTGACGCGTCCCTCTTTCGGCATCCAGCCCGACCTCCCTGGATGACGCGCCAGTCCATGTGACCGCTGCAGCCTGTGCTTGGCCTGTGATTGGCTGCAGCCGTCACTTAGACTGAAACGTCATCCTGGGAGGCCGGACTGGAGACAGACGCAGGGAGTTCTCGGTAAGTATGAACTTATATGTTTTTTTACAGATACATGTATATTGAGATCGGTAGTCACTGTCCCGGGTGCAGAAACAGTTACTGCCGATCGCTTAACTCTTTCAGCACCCTGGACAGTGACTATTTACAGACGTCTCCTAGCAACGCTCCCGTCATTACGGGAGCCCCATTGACTTCTTCAGTCTGGCTGTAGACCTAGAAATACATAGGTCCAGCCAGAATGAAGAAATGTCATGGTAGTAAAACCAATACGCTCCGCAGCACACATAAGATCTGCGGACTTCATTGCGGAATTTTGACTCTCCATTGAAGTCAATGGAGAAATTCCGCCATGAGTCCGCCACTGCTCCGCAACAGACAGAGCATGCTGCGGACACCAAATTCCGCTCCGCAGCCTATGCTCCGCAGCGGAATTTTACGCCTCGTCTAAACGAACACTGCTAAATTAAAGTGTAAGTCAATGGACAAACGGCACCGCTGCGGATTAACGCTGCGGAGTGTCCGCAGCGGAATTTTAGTGAAATTCCGCCACGTGTGAACCCAGCCTAAGCCCTCGCGGGTAGAGTCGTCCCTCCTTCTTGACCGTTAGTTACAGCTTTCCTAACATTGGAGATGTAAAATATTCATTTGTTTTAATTTATTTGTCTCTGAACCCTCTCCAGTTTACAGGTTATAACCAGCTTTTGCAGCAACTGCTTGACACTGACCTTTATATTGCTACTTACTGATGTACTCCGAATCCACTTCAATATAAAACTTTCCCATTTTATTAAATTAAAAAAAATAAAAATTAGTACCATTCTTTCTTCTGCCTTTTGAAAACTAGAAGTTTATAGTCTTGACAATAATTAAGCCAAATCCTGGTCTCCACTATTCATGTTACCCCCTTTCCTGGTATTGCCTGTAACATATTTTCATGTTGAAGGGTCACCCAGCTTTCTTATGTGAAAACTAGTGCTCATTCATGTTTCCTAAGTGTATGCACCCAGAATTCTAATAAGGACTGAGCAGTGACGGAGCTACCTCTATAGAAGCCATAGCAGCTGCGACTGAACCATGTTAGGCCTGCAGCCTATAAGGCACTGGGACAGGATCCCTGCGCAGGCCGGCGCGATGACGTCACTGTATCACTCTGGACTCGCAAGGGTCTCGTCTCAGAGTCTCATAGGCTGCTGAGGAGGCTGTGGAGCAGCTCTATTCATTGTGGGAATGGGGCTAGGTGAGTACTTTTTTTTTATTTGTTTGGGGTTAATAACTACAAGGGGGGCTAATGGGTATGGCACTAGCTACCAGGGCGGTTATGTGGCACTGTTTACAAGGGGGGCTTTGTGGCACTATCTATAAGAGTGAAAGTGTGGCACTATCTACAATGGGGGCTGTGTGTCACTATCTACAAGGGGGGCTCTGTTTGACATTATGTATCGGGGCATGTGGCACTATCTACAGGGGGGCTATGTGGCACTATTTACAATGGGGACTGTGTGGCACTATCTACAAGGGGGGATTTGTGGCATTATCTACAAGGGGGGACGTGTGGCACTATCTACGGGGTGTGTGTGCCACTATTTACAAGGGGGACGATGTGCCCCTATTTACAAGGGGGCTGTGTGCCACTATCTACAAGTGGGGGGTTTTGTGTCACTATCTACAAGGTGGCGTGTGGTACTATCTACAGGGGTGTGTGTGGCACTATCGACAAGGGGGGCTGTGTGGCACTATCTACAAGTGTGAAAATGAATGCTCATTCATGCTTCCGAAGTGTATGCAGCCATATCTCTTGTAAGGGCTGAGCAGTGGCAGAGCAACCGCTAAAGCAGCCATAACGGCTGCGTCGGAGTCATCTTAGGCCTGCAGCCTATAAGGCACTGGGACAGGAAACCTGCTCAAGCCGGCGCAATGACTTCATTGGATTACGCTGGCCTTGCAAGGGTCCCGTATTGGTATGTATTCCTGCAGGGGGGACTCTGCTTTCTAGTGGCCCGCTCGGGCTCCTGTAGAGTCTGGGTGGTTGGCCCCCGGTCTAGGTTGGTTGTCTGCATAAACTGGGCTGTTTACAATTTATGAATATTGAAGAGGGCATTTATGAGGCTTTTCTCGATTAGTCAACTGTATGATTACTAAGAGTATTGTCAATGGAGTTTAATTTTACCTGTATTCACATCTATTTTACATATATTTATTTATAGTTTTATTTGACTCACTAAAATGTGAGTTCATTTATATTTATATTTATTATATTGTACATATTGAAGTGCTAACGGCGGGAATGGCTATTTTCTTTTATCAATAGTAATGTTGCCTTATGCCTGTGTGTTTTGTGCCTATACCTAATAGGAGAATTGTTTTTAATTTACCAATGTTTGAACAACCATTGTGAACCTTGACCCCGGAGCCTCCATATGGGTTCATGGTCAGCTATAAAACTACTGTCAGGGTGGGTGACCGTCATTGTGTTTTTTTCAGCCTGATGAAGAAATCACAACAATAATCAAACAATATATCCATTTTGGGCTATACCTGAGTTTATATGGATCACCGCCAGTGATTGTTCACTGGCGCAACTTGCCATGTATTCATCACTAGGGAGGAACAGCGCCGATAAGTGGGATTTCCTTTTTCTTGAGCTCTACACATCATGCCAAACGGAACCATATGGGTCACCGGTTGAATCCCGGGCTGCAAACCTCCAGATTATAAACTACATTCAAGGACGTTGTGCTCCCAGCACAACGCTATCGGGTGAGCACCATTCCTATTCCCTGACCTCACACGTTCAAAACCTTGGGATGATGCACCATGTGCGCCGTGTATTCTTTATATTTTTTATCATATAGTTACAGGGGGGTGTGGCACTAAGTGTGTGTGTTTGTGGCACTATCTACAGGGGGTGGCATTATTTTCAGGAGGACTGTGTGTGGCAATATCACCAGGGGGTGTGTGGCCATATCTATAGGGGGCCGTGGGATCATTATTAATGTGGTCTCATAAAATAGTGGGGGGTAGATGACCTACAACTTGATAGCTTAGCTGTATTTTTACGTTGTTGGGAGGGCGGGTGTTGTGGGGGTGTTGGTTGTGGGGGACCACTCTTATTATGCAGTACCTATTTAAACACCCTGCCTTTGTTCTTATGCCGGAGAAGTTACTACAGAGTTCATAGGACTGTGCTACTCCCCTCTCCTTGGCTAGCTTTTATGATTATAATCGTATGACCCTTTTTTCTGCGTTTGACCTCAGACCTGTGCCAGAGACCCTTAACATCTGGCCTCCTAATCACAGCTCTTGTCTTAGTAGTTTATCTGTCTAATTTCCAACTGTCACTCTGTGGGATGACTTTAAGGATTCCATCTTGGGAAGCCTCTTGCTGTAGAACCTCATCTGGTTACAGGAATTAAGGATGAAGACAAGGTGCCTTAGACCCTGAAACTTCACTATCACCAGCCAAGGAGCCACAATTCTTCTACAGTGCCAAAGGTTATAGCCCTTTAGTCCAAAGCCCCTCATTATAATCTGTCATCTACAAAGGATGAGTTCATCTTCATATTTTCTCAACAATTCTTCTTTTTATCATCTAACTATAATGTTGTCCTGTTCACCATGTTCCTACATTCTGCTATCTACAGAAAGTCTTCTACTCACTATTGATATATTGCACAATTTTAGTCTTAAACATCACCAAAGACCCCCCCCATATACATGAATTGCGGACACATTAAAAATATTTACCTACTTGACCTATTTATTTGTGTACACTAGCCTACAAAATGCCACCCATATCATCTCGGTGAATGTTGCTGTTGGCCCAAAGTCAACTTTCGTCAAACAAAAAACATTCAGTACCCTAAACAGTTCAGTCATAAAATGACAAACGAGCACAAACCTTTTCTCATGTATCATGTGGGAGAAAAATATAATCATTTTGTTTCAGGAGTTGTCTGCTTTGAACTATAATGTATTGTTGCTCTATTATGGCTCTTGTGACTTGAGTCTATTGGTGAGGGTCCGAAAGTTGACTAATCCCCGGCTATTCTCCTTTACACCTTAGAAAGTGATTGCATTTTAAGTAGGTCTAATTTCACTGAGCGGACACACATGTTCCTAGCAGGGCACGGCTCATATTTCACAAAATGTTGTAGGGGCTCCTCTTAACTAATGTATGTTATTATTTTGCCTCTATTTAATCTCTCATTTTGGACTACTTTTCGCCTTGCAAAGCAAAATAAAATTACCCTACTGCCTTGCAAAGAACAAAGGCCACAGTCAGTTACGCTGGCTCCCTGCCCAATGGTCGGTGCCATTTATTAGCAGTCCCGAGACTGAAGACCTTTAGTCTGCTGTTGTTGTAGGGAAGGGAGTTTTTTCTTTCTTACACTCAGGAAATGAGCTAACGCTGTAGTGGCTTTCACTTATTTCTCAAGGGCAATCGTTGCTGCCTGCTGCACTCTATAGATCTGGTGTTCGGTGCTTTCTATTCCTCTTATGTGACATGAAAGGAAACCTCAAAATGCGGCTTCACGTGATTTGTTCTCAATGGAGTGTAAGCTACAATGAAGAGACTGATACAAATGTATCATATGGTTATTTACAGATGTAGCAGAACTGAGTTTCCAGTTACTCCCAATAGTACCAGACCTAGGTCACTGGTGGAAGCCTTCAGAGTGTACACTAAAAATTGTGATTTGTTCCGTCTCCCAGTATTGCTGACATGCCACATGTATCTGGAGCTGACAGAAAACATAAAAGCAGAAATGTCACATAAATGTTAAAAAGTTCCATAACTGTAGGACTATGACTATATCTACAAATAATTAAGTCCACTTTCAATTGCACTATAGGCGATACATGAAGCGCAGCATTATACAGCACTGGTTAGATTAGTAGATCAGTTACCCTTAAACATAAAAGAGAATGTTTTATTTTTTATCCAAATGGGAAAATATTTTTTGCCTATTTTTTTTTCTATTAAGGTGCACCTGTCAATAGGGATTAGAGAACATTTCTTATTCTTAAAAGGGTTTCTGGGAATATTGATGACCTATGCTAAGGACCACGATCACTGGTGTTTCTCCAGGCACATCTGTACATATGCCTTTGCTTGGTACAGCTGGTCAGCCCAATTAAACCTAGAGCACCATGCGGGACCCCTGTTCCCCATAGGTGGTACCCAGTGGCGGATTAAGTAGACCATGGGCCCTGGGCTGTTACCCAAACTTGGGCCCCCCTTCCTCACCGCCGCCCTGCCGCGCCGTAACTATTTTTAACACTACCTTTTTGGGCAAGCATTAACAGTGTTACGATTCCCCTTGTCACAAGGCTGTGTCCCTACATACTGACAGTATCACACTGTTCAGGGACACATCCTCCTGACAAGGGGAATTGTCTATCAGTCCTGGACTGCAGAAAGACTTTTTGTGAAATACAAGGATTTCCTATAATAAACATGTCAGGAAAGGTGACAGATTCTCTATAAATCTAGTGACTCACAGGTGACGACGTCTCAGATTCTAGTAGTTTTTTTCCTCTTTTCTTCTCCATCCGGTCCAGCGCTCATGACGACTTCTCCCGGCCATGACTCATTTCTGCAGAATTTGCCACTCAGACGTCTCCTCACTTTTCCAACATTTCCACACCTATAAACGAAAATAAAGTTATCATGGTGCCACATACTGTGCCCTTAAATATAATAGCACCAAACACTGCGCGCCTGAATATAATAATACCACACACTGTAAAACACCACATACACACAGCCCCCTGTACATAGTGCCACACATAGCCCCTGTAGATATTACACACCCCCATAGATATCGCCATACACAGCCCCCTCTATATATCACACATCCCCCTCGTAGAGAGCGTTACACACAGCCCCATATAGATAGTGCCATACAGCCCCCCTGTAGAGAGCGCCACACAGCCCTCCCCCTCTTGTAAATAGCACCAAAAAGCCCCCCTATAAAGAGCGCCACACACATACCACTGTGGATAGCACTACACAGCCCCCCCTTGTATATAGTGCCACACAGCGCTCCCCCTTGTATATAGTGCCACACAGCGCTCCCCCTTGTATATAGTGCCTCACAGCGCTCCCCCTTGTATATAGTGCCACACAGCGCTCCCCCTTGTATATAGTGCCACACAGCGCTCCCCCTTGTATATAGTGCCTCACAGCGCTCCCCCTTGTATATAGTGCCTCACAGCGCTCCCCCTTGTATATAGTGCCTCACAGCGCTCCCCCTTGTATATAGTACCTCACAGCGCTCACTCTTGTATATAGTGCCTCACAGCGCTCCCCCTTGTATAGTGCCTCACAGCGCTCCCCCTTGTATATAGTGCCTCACAGCGCTCCCCCTTGTATATAGTACCTCACAGCGCTCACTCTTGTATATAGTGCCTCACAGCGCTCCCCCTTGTATATAGTGCCTCACAGCACTCCCCCTTGTATATAGTGCCACAAGGTTATGTACACATTTAAAAACTTTATATTTTAATTATATATATATATATATATATATAATTTTATATATATATATATATATATAATATATATAGTATGTGTGTGTATCAGTGTGATTGATTGATTGATTGATTTTATTAAAAAATATTTTTACTTTTTGAGATACAGCTGCTTTGTATCCTGTATCCGTCAGGTCAACAGGACTGACAGTATCAGTGACACGCAGGATCCACCTCAAATCTATCACATTTAAGATTATAATTTAGCGCAGGGCCCGTTTCACTGATCCCGTCAGTCCTGCTGACCTGACGGATACAGGATACAAAGCAGCTATATCTCAAAAAGTGTTTTTTTTTTTTTATAAAACGTAATTACAAAGTTGCCCCAAACACACATTTTTATTAAAAAAAAATAAAACCGACGTGATTTTTGAGACGTTTTTTCCGTAGACAATGCAGGTTTCGTTTTTTTAGCGTTTTTATACACACCTTTTTTGCTATTTTAGAATTTTTATTCATAAAGTTTGAAAATAATAGTAAAAAAATAAGCTTTTTTACGTTTCAGCTATTTTTTTTTTGGTAATAACATAGTTTTACCCTAAAATAGATATTATAAATATTTGTGATCGTCATTGTCTACCGTAAATTTTAATATATTACATGTCTATATTAGGGTAATTGGGTCAGCGCTGGCGTTACAACAATCATTGGCGGGGGGGGAACGTTTTTTTTGGGGTGAGTATTTTATGTGTATTTATTATTTAATTTTTTTTTGCACTTTACTATTTTTTATTACTATGGTCTGTTCCTCAAAGGTCAAAAAAGACCTTTGGGGAACTTTATATATTTTTTTTCTTTGTTTTACACCATGTTTTTCCACTGTAACTGGAGCTGGACAGCAGCCCCAGTTACAGGGGAAATCAGCCCTCTCATAGTGACGATTGTCACTAATAGGGCTGTGCTGGGTCTAGTAAGACCCAGCAACAGTCTGCCACTAACGGCACCCGGCGATCATGTGACCAGTCACATGATCACCGGGAGGAATAGAGACAGCGCCGCTGCTGCTGTCTCTATTCCTATACACAGCGTTCATTGAGCGCTGTGTAAAAGAGATCAGAGAAGACAGAAGCAGCGAAAGCTGCTCCTATCTTCTCCTCAGGGTCCCCGGCAGTCACTGACAGCCGGAGACCCGACATTCAGCTGCCCGATCGCGCGGGCAGCAAGTTAAAACCCAAGCCGTAGAAAGTCTATGGCTCGGGTTTTAAGGACCCGTCCCTGACCGCTGGCGGTAAAAATACAGCCAGCGGTCGGGAACCAGTTGGGCAGGAGGATAAGCCTGTACTGACCTCAGCGCCGGTGACCGACCGCCCGCCCGGCTCTTCTCTTGCTGCTTTGGAGTAACAGAACAGCCGTCCGTCGCTGTTCTGTTACTCAATGGCGGCGGCCCGCACTTGTCAGGGAGGCGTATCCTACCCTTTCCCGGCCAATTTCCTGCTCCTCCTCATCTTCGGCAGTTAGCAGCGCTAGCGCGCTGAATAGATTTAGGAGATGATGTGCGGTTCGGGCTGCCATGGGCCCCCTGGGAGCCTCAGGCCCCGGGCGGCCGCCCGAAACGCCTATATGAGAATCCGCCACTGGTGGTACCTGCACCTATCCTGTGGATATGCTATCAATTTGAATACTCCTTTAATTTCTCCATTCTTTACTTATGTGCACCCTACTGCCACTTTAACGGTTTTATCCTTTCAACAAAAGCTGTTCTCACAATCTTCTCTGATACCATTCAGAGAGACGATCTTAACTGCCTTGCACATTTCCATGACACGTAAATGAAAAACATGAGTTTCCAATACTAGAGTTCATGACAACAGACCTTGAGCACCACGGCTCCTGCTTTTTGTTGATTTATAGGGGTCCCAGGCCATCAGTTGATTTATATTTACAGTCATGTGAAAACTAAGCCCTGCATAATGTTGGAAAATGGAAAAAAAATTGTGGTAGGTAATGATAAGTCATGTGATGTAACTAAAATTAAAAATACCTTTTTCTATTAATTTCTATTCTTTAATTTATAATTTTCTGTATACTACGGGACTATGGAATTAGCTGCCACCAATACAGATGAGACTCTGTACCTGTGTAAACGTCTCCGTCCCTTCATTGTTCAGAGGTAGGATCCCCACTGATCCTGGAGAACCTCCTAAAAAAGACAAAAACATTCTCAAAAGCTAATCAAATCCTTGTTGCCTGGCAAATTTCCTTAATAAAGAAGGGGAAATGTCAAAGGAATTTAATTAAAAAATAAGGGCTTCTAAAACTAAAGTTCAAAACAGTATTAACCCTTTCAAGACCGAGCTCATTTTGGCCTTCAGGACCAGCCCAATTTTTTCAAATCTGACATGTGTCACTTTATGTGGTAATAACTCTGGAATGCTTTTGCCTATCCAAGCGATTCTGAGATTGTTTTCTCGTTACATATTGTACTTTATGTTAGTGGAAAAATTTGGTCAATAAATTCATTGCTTATTTGTGAAAAACACCAGAATTTAGAGAAAATTTGCAAAAATTATGATTTTTCAAATTTTTAATGTATCTGCTTGTAAAACAGATAGTAATACCACACAACATAGTTACTATTTCAGATATTCCATATGTCTACTTTATATTTGCATAATTTTTTGAACATTATTTTATTTTTCTAGGACGTTACAAGGCTTAGTACCTTAGCAGCAATTTCTCACATTTTCAGGAAAATTTCAAAAGGCTATTTTTACAGGGGCCAGTTCAGTTCTAAAGCGGCTTTGAGGGCCCTATGTACTAGATAGACCCCATAAATCACCCCATATTAAAAACTGCACCCCTCAAAGTATTCAAAACAGCATTCAGAAAGTTTCTTAACCCTTTAGGCGTTTCACAGGAATTAAAGCAAAGTAGAGGGGAAATTAACACATTTTTTTTTTTTTTGCTGCAATTCATTTGTAATAAAAAAAATTCTGTAACACAGAAGGTTTTACCCGAGAAATGCACTCAATATTTATTGCCCAGGTTCTGCAGTTTTTAGAAATATCCCACACGTGGCCCTAGTGCGCTACTGGACAGAAGCACCGGCCTCAGAATCAAAGTAGCAGCTTGTGGATTTTGTGGCCTCCTTTTTTTAGACTATATTTTAGGCACCATGTCAGGTTTGAAGAGGTCTTGTAGTGCCAAAACAATGGAAATCCCCCAAAAGTGACTGCACACCTCAAGGAATTTATCTAGGGGTATAGTTAGCATCTTGACCCCACAGGTATTTTGCTATATTTATTGGAGTTTGCCTGTGAAAGTGAAAATCTACTTTTTTTCAGAAAAAATATAAAAAAAAAAAATATTTGCAAGGAATAAAGAATAAAAAGCACCCCAAAACTTGTAAAGCTACTTCACCCGATTACAGCAATACCCCATATGTGGTACTAAACTACTGTTTGGACCCACAGCAGAGCTCAGAAGTGAAGGAGCGCCATTTGGATTATGAAGCGCAGATTGTGCTGGATTGGTTTTCGATGCCATGTCGCGTTTACAACGCCCTGGAGGGAGCAAAACGGTGGAAACTGCCCAAAAGTGACCCCATTTTGAAGACTACACCCCTCAAGGAATTTTTCTAGGGGTATATTTAGCATTTTGACCCCACAGTTTTTTTTGCTGAATTTAGTGGAATTAGGCCGTGAAAATGAAAATTTGCTTTTTTCTGAAAAAACATAGAAATGTTTAATTTTCACAATGAATAAAGTAGAAAAATCACCCCAAAATTTGTAAAGCAATTTGTCCTGACTACAGCAATACGCCATATGTGGTAATAAACTGCTGTTTGGACCCACGGTAAGACTCATAAGGGAAGGAACATTATTAGGCTTTTGGAGCTCAAATTTAGCTGGAATGGTTTTCGGGTGTCATGTCGCATTTGCAAAGCCCCTGAGGTACCAAAACAGTGGAAACCTCCAAAAAGTCCCTTTAGGGGACTGGAACGAGCGATCATTAGGTCGCTGGTACAATACACTGCAATACTAATGTATTGCCGTATAATATCATTTTTACAGATTCCTGTAACAGTGAGATCGCTGTTCCTGTCCATTAGTCCCGGGTGTCAGCTGTAATACACAGCGGACACCTGCAGAATATGGAGCGGGCGCAGCGCATGAGCCCGCTCCATATTTTATTAATCCAAGTGTTTATCAAGCTTCCCTGCTGCAACTCCACCTAGTAAATGTTAACATACTGTAAGGTTGTGTGCACACGTTGCAGTTATGGTGAGGCCTTTTTCGTGCTTGAAACTGGGATTGGAAAAAAAGAGATGTATTAAACGGCAATAAAACTTCACCAACACAGTGTAAAGGTGAATGGGTGCTGGGCAATTGTAACATAATGTGAAGATAATGGGCCACATTTATATGGGCCATTTTTTTCTGGTGCATTTTACTCTAAAATAGTGTCTGATTGGCTGTGTGCCGTATTTAGAAACTATTTGCACCATGCACATCAGTTTGTAAACGTGGGTGTGGTTTACTGGTTGGCGAGAATTTTGACACATTTATGATATGCTTTTGTATTACACCAACACAAACGCTGACCGTATCTGATAACCTGGTAAGGTATTAAATATGCATACCACCCTATACAATCAAGTAATGGGGTTGTCCGCTTTGGACAATCCTTACATGTTAGAACGCTTTCTTGACTATGAGCTGATACTAAGCTGGGACCCAAAGTGATCAGCTGTTATCTGTGGGGAAACCTGGGGAAACCTGTTCAATTTCTCTGTAGTGCCACCACAGGAGAAATTAAGAATTACATGATGGCCATTCATACGTATCAATGTGTTGTCTGTGTAATGCAGGACAGGACAGGTCCTCCAGACCGATAGATGCTCTTTGTAACTGTTCTTCACTCTGGGCACCCTATCTATCTATCAATCTATCTAGCTATCTATTTACACAGTCGAGTCACATTATTATGACTAGCAGCTAATATCCAAAGTAACCGCTATGTGCAGCACGGACAGCAGCTAGATGGGCTGGGAGTGACCAAATAAGGTGCTGTCTCAGGTATCTGGAGCCATGCTGACTGCAGTGCATCCCACATTTGCTGGAGTGTGCGTGGGGGAGGATCCATAGAGCGAACAAGACGATCCAGGTGGTTCCACAGATGCTCAATTGGGTTCAAGTCTGGTGAATTAGGGGTCCAGGGAAGTACTTGGAAGTCTTGGTCGTGTTCTTCCAACCACTATCGGACATTTCTAGCCGTGTAACATGTCGCATTGTGTTGCTGGAAGATTTCATCTGCCCCATGGAAGACAATCAGCATGTATGGGTGGACGTGATCTGCAACGATGGATTCATACCCAAATCAGTTCAGAGCCCTCCATATTGATGAGTGGCCCAGAGAATGGCAGGAAAAAATTCCCCAGACCATAACGCTGCAACCACCAGCTTGTGTTCTTCCAGCAATGGTTGCCGGGTGTTTGTTCTCTGATGTTTCTCACCTGACACGCCAACGTCCATCTGTTCGATGAAGCAGAAAACATGACTCATCGGAGAAGACAACCCTTTGCCAATCATCAGTGGTCCAATTCCGATAATGCCGTGCAAATTGAAGCCTTTTTTTCTGATGCACCTTTATTGGCATAGGAGCAATGACCATCCGTCTGCTTCGGAGCCCCATACGCAGTAGGGTTCGCTGAACCGTTGTTTTAAACAAACGTCTGGTAGCCCCCTGTTTGATTTTCACATTGGGCTGCTCCACTGTAGCGTGTTGTACAGCCCTCGCGCACCTCTGTAGCCGACGTTCACCTCTCACATCAATAGCATGTGGTACTCTGCAGTTTCTACATCGGTTATTCCCAATGGTGCCATTTGTCCACTAACGATACACTGCCACCACAGCAGCACGTTAACAGTTCACAAACTGTGCTGTTTGATAAATACCGCCACCCTGTTCCGAAAGTCCCTTTTACCCATGACAACAACGAGTGATATGTGGTCAGACAGCCTATCACACACCTTATAGTCACACCAAGCCTACGACACATCACTTCCTTCATGGGCTACGGGCTGCCGACGTCGAAAGCAGGAGGTGGTCATAATAATGTGACTATCTATCTATCTATCTATCTATCTATCTATCTATCTATCTATCTATCTATCTATCTATCTATCTATCTATCTATCTATCTATCTATCTATCTATCTATCTATCTATCTATCTACCTACCTACCTACCTACCTACCTATCTATCTATCTACCTACCTACCTACCTATCTATCTATCTATCTATCTATCTATCTATCTATCTATCTATCTATCTATCTATCTATCTATCTATCTATCTATCTATCTATCTATATCATCTATCATCTGTTATATGCAATCTTTGGGAAGGGTATTCATAGTTGGTATCTCCTTGTTTTAGTGTATCAGTCATTTCTAACTTGCGTTTTAATTACATTTTGGACATTTGGAGCAGAAAGTGCTTAGACATCTTTTTATAGTCTTTTCCTGGTTTGAGAGAATCACTTATCTTTACAATTAGATGCTCAGTCAGCAGCTTAGAGAACCACCTGGCTGTTGAGAGTAAGCACAACACCCTTAAAGTCTTGAATGATCCAGAAATTATTAAAGGTGTTATATGATATTAGGGGGAAAAAAAATGCAATATCGGACACAGACACTCAGCGAGAGTGGTGCTGTTGTTAATCACATATAAACCTTTAAAACTCTGGAATTGTCTACACCTAACAACTTAAAGAGGCTCTGTCACCAGATTTTGCAACCCCTATCTGCTATTGCAGCAGATAGGCGCTGCAATGTAGATTACAGTAACGTTTTTATTTTTAAAAAACGAGCATTTTTGGCCAAGTTATGACCATTTTTGTATTTATGCAAATGAGGCTTGCAAAAGTCCAAGTGGGCGTGTTTAAAGTAAAAGTCCAACTGGGCGTGTATTATGTGCGTACATCGGGGCGTTTTTACTACTTTTACTAGCTGGGCGTTCTGATGAGAAGTATCATCCACTTCTCTTCAGAACGCCCAGCTTCTGGCAGTGCAGACACACAGCGTGTTCTCGAGAGATCACACTGTGACGTCACTCACTTCCTGCCCCAGGTCCTGCATCGTGTCGGCCACATCGGCACCAGAGGCTACAGTTGATTCTGCAGCAGCATCAGCGTTTGCAGGTAAGTAGCTACATCGACTTACCTGCAAACGCCGATGCTGCTGCAGAATCAACTGTAGCCTCTGGTGCCGATTTGTCCTCGCTCGTCCGACACGATGCAGGACCTGTGAGTGACGACACAGCGTGATCTCTCGAGAACACGGCTGTGTCTGCACTGCCAGAAGCTGGGCGTTCTGAAGAGAAGTGGATGATACTTCTCGTCAGAACGCCCAGCTAGTAAAAGTAGTAAAAACGCCCCGATGTACGCACATAATACACGCCCAGTTGTACTTTTACTTTAAACACGCCCAGTTGTACTTTTGCAAGCCTCATTTGCATAAATAAAAAAATGGTCATAACTTGGCCAAAAATGCTCGTTTTTTAAAAATAAAAACGTTACTGTAATCTACATTGCAGCGCCGATCTGCTGCAATAGCAGATAGGGGCTGCAAAATCTGGTGACAGAGCCTCTTTAAAGGGGTATTCCCATCTTGGACATTTATGGCTTATCCACAAGATATGATATAATTATCTAATAGATGCATATCCCACCTATATGACCCGTACCTATCACTAGAATGAGGCCCCCTCACCCCTGTCCTACCTTCTCCTGTAATCGCTTGCTTCCGGCCAATGACTTACGAGGTGGTCAGGCGTACGGAAACAGCCAATATGGGCTGTAATTGCGATTACCTGTAAGTGTAGATTCTGCTTCAGGGCACCAAAGGTGAACCTTCTAGA
Source organism: Rhinoderma darwinii (assembly GCF_050947455.1). Taxonomy (NCBI): domain Eukaryota; kingdom Metazoa; phylum Chordata; class Amphibia; order Anura; family Rhinodermatidae; genus Rhinoderma; species Rhinoderma darwinii. Next base: position 25,789,813 of record NC_134691.1, read on the forward strand.
ACAAAAATGTGTGTCTATCGATGATATCCTGCTCTTATTAATCTAATAGTTGTATGGGTGTAGAATCTAAGAACCTAAATATGTTCCATTAGATTCATTCATACTATAAAAAAAGATAAACTGAAAACACTAGATGGCGGAACAAGATTAGAGCCGGTTGTACTATGCAGCGGGCATGTTCCATATGCACGGGAATGGCACTGTAACATAATATACCCAGTAATAGACCTCACAGATCTAAATAAGCTTTTATGTCAGTGACAGGATGGCATTAAAATGATTGCACTGTGCTCCTGTCATTATCAATGCCTGCTAGCTGCGCTAAGCACTGTAAAATTGTAGGTGATTACAGGTGGTGATTTGTAAGCTCTAAAATGTTCTTATTTTAGCACATTGTGTATAGTTACTGCATATATGTATAATCAGAGCTTTAGAATAACATGATTTAGATATAGTTTTTTTCTAGATAATAACCTGCCTTTTTCTTAAAGGAAAATGACACTTTAAAATAATAATTGGTAGCTGGAGAGTTTGCCTTCAATGGGAGATTCTGCAATTGATATTTCTTATTTAAGATTTTTTTTTTCCCCAGGAAATTATCCTGAACACATGGGTTAGGGCTTTAAGGCGACATTTGGTCACTTGTAAGTTTTGCTAAAATTGTTTCATTACAGCAAATTATGCGTCACCTCAATGTTTTCCTATGAAGGAAAAAGATGTAACGACTTGGTCTCGGATATTGTCCACAGTGCTCTGCAAAAGTTTTCATCCCCTCTTGGTGTTTTTCATGTTTTTTTGTATTTACAACCGTGAATTTTAATGGATTTTTTTGGAGGAGTTGTACCACTTGATTTACACAACATGTGTAATGACTGGGGTCAGGGAAACAGACAAGTGAGCCCTAATCTACCCGCCACTCAGTCCCTGCCTACTTGCAACGACCCGCCCTAGGCGACGGGGTACAACTGGGCAACGGTCCCTACGCTCAATAAGTGCACGACAGACAAACAGACAAGGGTACACAGAAGCAAGGGAAATGGGGCAGTTGCCCACGGCAACACCGTGAGCAACAAGAGTGGTGAACGAGTCGAGTCAAACCAGGAGTGTACGAGGTACCAAACGCAGAGCAGGAGAGTAGTGAACAAGCCGAGTCAAACCAGGAGTGTACGAGGTACCAAACGCAGAGCAGGAGAGTAGTCAGTAAGCCAGGGTCAATATGAAGCAGGGTCAAATAGTTCAAGAAGCTGCAGCAGGGCCAGGAAACCAAACAAGAAGAATCACAAGAAAGGAGGAACAGGAAAGGTAGGTATAAATAGACAGAGGGCGGGAGCTAGCTCCGTCTGGCCAGGCTGTGATAGGCTCTCCCACTCCTAAGCCTGCCATCCTGAGTGGTGGAAGATGGAGTCAGTCTCACAGACATAGAAGCAGGTGCAGACTGATTACCTATGGGCGTAGACACAGAAGTTGTGCCTGGCAGATCCTTAACAGTACCCCCCCCTTTTATGAGGGGCCACCGGACCCTTTCTAGATGGACTTGGTTTATTGGGGAAACGAAGGTGGAACCTCCTGACCAATACCCCAGCGTGAACATCCCGGGCGGGTACCCAAGTCCTCTCCTCAGGCCCATATCCTCTCCAATGGACTAGGTACTGGAGGGAGCCTTGGACCATCTTGCTGTCCACAATCTTGGCCACCTCGAATTCTACCCCCTCAGGGGTGAGAACGGGGACAGGAGGTTTTCTCGAGGGAGCCAAGGACGGGGAGCAGCGTTTAAGGAGGGAGGCATGAAACACGTCGTGTACTCAAAAAGATGGGGGCAACTCCAGTCGGAAGGAGACAGGATTGAGGACTTCAATGACCTTGTACGGCCCTATAAACCGAGGAGCAAACTTCTTGGACGGGACTTTAAGGCGCAAGTTCTTTGACGATAGCCACACCAGATCCCCGACCATAAACAAGGGGTTAGCAGAACGTCTTCTATCTGCCTGAGTTTTTTGTATGCTCTGGGACGCCTCTAGGTTTTTCTGAACCTGGGCCCAGACTGTGCACAGTTCCCGATGAACGACCTCTACCTCGGGATTGTTGGAACTACCAGGTGAAACGGAGGAGAACCGTGGATTAAACCCAAAATTACAGAAAAAGGGGGAGACCCCTGACGAGTTACTGACCCGGTTATTAAGGGAAAATTCGGCGAGGGGAATGAATGAGACCCAATCATATTGACAGTCAGAGATAAAAGACCTTAAATATTGTTCTAGAGACTGATTAGTCCTCTCAGTTTGGCCATTAGTTTCAGGATGGAAGGCAGAGGAGAAGGACAGATCAATCTCCAACTTTTTACAGAAGGCTCTTCAAAACAAAGAAACAAATTGTACCCCTCTGTCAGAAACAATATTGACAGGGACCCCATGGAGACACAGTATGTATTTGACAAACAAGGTAGCTAACGTCTTAGCATTGGGTAGTTTCTTGAGGGGCACAAAGTGGCACATCTTACTGAAGCGATCTACTACAACCCACACCACCGACTTGCCTTGAGATGGAGGCAAATCGGTGATAAAATCCATGGAGATATGGGTCCAAGGTCTCTGGGGAATGGGCAAAGAACGTAGTAAGCCCGCTGGTCGGGACCTGGGTGTAATGACGGGGGGTGGGGAGACAGACAAGTGAGCCCTAATCTACCCGCCATTCAGTCCCGGCCTACTTGCAACGACCCGCCCTAGACGACGGGGTACAACTGGGTGACGGTCCCTACGCTCAATAAGTGCACGACAGACAAACAGACAAGGGTACACAGAGCTAGGGGGAGAAAGGGGCAGTTGCCCACGGCAACACCATGAGCAACAAGAGAAGTAAACAAGCCGAGTCAAACCAGGAGTGTACGAGGTACCAAACGCAGAGCAGGAGAGTAGTCAGCAAGCCGGGGTCAATATGAAGCAAGGACAATAGTACAAGAAGCTGCAGCAGGGCCAGGAAACCAAACGAAAAGAATCACAAGCAAAGGAGGAACAGGAAAGGCAGGTATAAATAGACAGAGGGCGGGAGCTAGCTCCGTCTGGCCAGGCTGTGATAGGTTCTCCCACTCCTAAGCCTGCCACCCTGAGTGGTGGAAGATGGAGTCAGTCTCACAGACATAGAAGCAGGTGCAGACTGATTATCTATGGGCGTTAACCCCGAAGCTGTGCCTGGCAGATCCTTTACAGTGCCCTCCCTTTTATGAGGGGCCACCGGACCCTTTCTAAGTGGACCTGGTTTACAGGGGAAACGAAGGTGAAACCTCCTGACCAATATCCCATCGTGAACATCCCGAGCGGGTACCCAAGTCTTCTCCTCAGGCCCGTATCCTCTCCAATGGACCAGGTACTGGAGGGAGCCTTGGACCATGCTGCTGTCCACAATCTTGGCCACCTCGAATTCTGCCCCCTCAGGGGTTAGAACAGGGACCGGAGGTTTCCTCGAGGGAGCCAAGGACGGGGAGCAGCGTTTAAGGAGGAAGGCATGGAACATGTCGTGTACTCGAAAAGATGGGGGCAACTCCAGTCGGAAGGAGACAGGATTGAGGACTTCAATGACCTTGTACAGCCCTATAAACCGGGGAGCAAACTTCTTGGATGGGACCTTAAGGCGCAAATTTTTAGACGATAGCCACACCAGATCCCCGACCATAAACAAGGGGTTAGCAGAAGGTTTTCTATCTGCCTGAGTTTTTTGTATGCTCTGGGACGCCTCTAGGTTCTTCTGAACCTGAGCCCAGACTGTGCACAGTTCTCGATGAACGACCTCTACCTCGGGATTGTTGGAAATACCAGGTGAAACGGAAGAGAACCGTGGATTAAACCCAAAATTACAGAAAAAGGGGGAGACCCCTGACGAGTTACTGACTCCGTTATTAAGGGAAAATTCGGCGAGGGGAATGAATGAGACCCAATCATATTGACAGTCAGAGATAAAACACCTTAAATATTATTCTAGAGACTGATTAGTCCTCTCAGTTTGGCCATTAGTTTCAGGATGGAAGGCAGAGAAGAAGGAAGGATCAATCTCCAACTTTTTACAGAAGGCTCTCCAAAACAATGAAACAAATTGTACCCCTCTATCAGAAACAATATTGACAGGGACCCCATGGAGACGCAGGATGTGTTTGACAAACAAGGTAGCTAATGTCTTAGCATTGGGTAGTTTCTTGAGGGGCACAAAATGGCACATCTTACTGAAGCAGTCTACTACAACCCACACCACCGACTTGCCTTGAGATGGAGGCAAATCGGTGATAAAATCCATGGAGATATGGGTCCAAAGTCTCTGGGGAACGGGCAAAGAACATAGTAAGCCCGCTGGTCGGGACCTGGGAGTCTTGGACCTAGCACAAACTTCACAAGCGGCGACGTAGGCCTTAACGTCTTTGGGCAACCCAGGCCACCAATAGTTTCTGGCAATGAGGTGCTTGGTACCCAGGATGCCTGGATGGCCAGATAGTGCAGAGTCATGATTTTCCCTAAGTACCCTTAGCCGGAATTGCAGGGGAACAAACAGCTTGTTCTCAGGAAGGCTCCCGGGAGCTGAACCTTGATCAGCCGCAATTTCAGAGACTAAATCAGAATCAATAGCGGAAATGATTATACCTGGAGGCAAAATACAAGCAGGATCTTCCTCCGAAGGAGGGCTGGCCATGAAGCTACGTGACAGAGCATCAGCCTTAACATTTTTAGACCCAGCCCTATAGGTAACCACAAAGTTGAATCTGGTAAAAAATAACGCCCAACGAGCTTGTCTCGGGTTTAGCCTCCAGGCAGATTCTAGGAAAACCAGATTCTTGTGGTCGGTAAGGACCGTTACCTGGTGCCTAGCCCCCTCCAGGAAGTGGCGCCACTCTTCAAATGCCCATTTAATGGCTAAGAGTTCGCGGTTGCCAATATCATAGTTACTCTCAGTGGGTGAAAACTTCCTGGAGAAGTAGGCACAGGGACAGAGATGGGTGAGGGACCTGGTACCCTGGGACAAGGCAGCCCCCACTCCAACCTCGGACGCGTCAACCTCCACGATAAATGGCTCCATTTGGTTGGGCTGAACCAGCACCAGGGCCGAGATAAAGCACTTCTTAAGGACCTCAAAAGCCTGGACAGCCTCAGGAGGCCAGTGGAGGAGATCAGCACCTTTGCGAGTGAGATCCGTAAGAGGCTTAGCGATGACCGAGAAGTTAGCAATAAACCTCCTGTAATAATTAGCGAACCCAAGGAAGCACTGTAACGCCTTCAGGGAGGCAGGTTGGACCCATTCCGCCACAGCCTGGACCTTGGCGGGGTCCATGCGGAATTTATGAGGAGTGAGGATTTGGCCCAAAAATGGTATCTCCTGCACCCCAAAGACACATTTTTCGGTCTTCGCAAACAGTTTGTTTTCTCGAAGGACCTGGAGCACCTTCCTGACATGCTCAATGTGGGAGGACCAGTCCTTGGAAAACACAAGTATGTCATCAAGGTACACTACAAGAAATACCCCCAGGTAATCTCTTAAAATCTCATTTATGAAATTCTGGAAGACCGCGGGAGCATTACACAACCCAAAGGGCATGACAAGGTATTCGAAATGACCTTCGGGCGTGTTAAACGCAGTCTTCCACTCATCCCCCTCTTTGATGCGGATAAGGTTATACGCCCCCCGTAGTTCAAACTTAGAGAACCATTGGGCCCCCTGAACCTGATTAAAGAGATCAGCAATCAAAGGAAGGGGATACTGGTTCCTTACAGTGATCTTATTCAAGTTACGGTAGTCAATTCATGGCCTAAGACCACCATCCTTCTTCCCTACGAAGAAGAAGCCAGCACCTACCGGAGAAGTAGAGGGGCGAATGTAACCCTTGGCCAGGCATTCCTGGATATACTCTCTCATGGCTTCACGTTCGGGACAAGAGAGATTAAATATCCTACCCTTAGGGAGCTTAGCTCCTGGTACCAAATCGATAGCGCAATCGTATTCTCTATGAGGAGGTAACACTTCGGAGGCCTCCTTAGAGAAAACATCAGCGAAGTCCTCAACAAACTCAGGTAGCGTGTTCACCTCCTCAGGGGGAGAAATAGAATTAACAGAAAAATATGACGTCAAGCATTCATTACCTCATTTGGTAAGATCCCCAGTATTCCAGTCAAACGTGGGATTATGCAACTGCAACCAGGGAAGGCCTAAAACCAAATCGGACGATAATCCCTGCATCAACAGTACAGAGCACTGCTCCAAATGCATGGAGCCAACAAGGAGTTCAAAAACAGGGGTATTGTAAAGGATCTGCCAGGCACAGCGGGGTTAACTCCCAGAACTAATCAGTCAGCACCTGAGAATACTTCCCTGAGACTGACTCCTGCTTCCACCATTCAGGCTGGCAGGCTTAGGAGTGGGAGAGCCTATCGTAACCAGGCCAGACTCAGCTAGCTCCCGCCCTCGGTCTATTTAAGCCTGCACTTCCTGTCCCTCGGTGCTTGTTATTGCTTGTGTTTCCCTCCTTGTGGTTTCCTGGCCCAGCTACAGCTCCTGCTATTTTTGATCCTGCTCCATACAGACCCTGGCTTACCGACTACTCTTCTGCTTTTCGTTTTGTACCTCGCACACTCCTGGCTTGACTCGGCTCGTTCACCACTCTGGTTGCTCACGGTGTTGCCGTGGGCAACGGCCCCTTTTCCTTGCTTGTGTTCCTTGTATGTTTGTCGTGTTTGTCGTGCACTTACTGAGCGCAGGGACCGCCGCCCAGTTGTACCCCGTCGCCTAGGGCGGGTCGTTGCAAGTAGGCAGGGACAGAGTGGCGGGTAGATTAGGGCTCACTTGTCCGTCTCCCTACCCTCTGCCATTACATAATAACAAGCCCATACCTAGTCTACCCCTGGTCCCTGACACCACTATGGATCCCCGTGAGACCCTGGCTCAGCAAATGCAGGGTCTCTCCCTACAGGTCCAGGCCCTGGCTCAGAGGGTCAACCAGCCTGATGCTACCCTGGTAGTTCCCCTCACCGCACCTCTTGAACCCCACCTCAAGTTGCCCGACCGGTTCTCAGGGGACCGGAGGGCTTTTCTCTCCTTTCGGGAGAGTTGTAGGCTTTACTTTCGTTTAAAGCCTCATTCCTCAGGTTCTGAGAGCCAACGGGTGGGTATAATTATGTCCCGGCTCCAGGAAGGGCCCCAAGAGTGGGCCTTCTCCTTGGCTCCTGACGCCCCTGAACTTTCCTCCGTTGATTGTTTCTTTTCTGCTCTCGGACTTATTTATGACGAGACTGACAGGACTGCCTTTGCCGAGAGTCAGCTGGTGACCTTAAGTCAGGGTAAGAGACCTGTTGAGGAGTATTGCTCTGACTTTCGGAAGTGGTGCGTAGCTTCTCGGTGGAATGACCCTGCCTTAAGGTGCCAGTTTAGGTTGGGTCTGTCGAATGCCCTGAAAGACCTGCTAGTTAGCTATCCCTCTTCTGACTCCCTAGACCAGGTTATGGCTTTAGCGATACGACTTGACCGACGTCTCAGGGAACGACAACGTGAACGTTTATGTGTTTTCTCCTCCGACTCCCCCATGATGCCTCCCGAAGCTCCGTTGCTTCGTTCCTCCCCGAAAGATTCAGAGATACCTATGCAACTCGGGGCCTCCGTGTCCCCCCAACAACCTAGAGAATTCCACAGGAAGAATGGTCTCTGCTTCTACTGTGGGGACGAAAAGCATCAAGTGAACAACTGTCCTAAGCGTAAGGTTGCAGCCAGAGAACTTCCGCGTCTAAGTGATCATCGGGGAGGTCACTTGGGCGCACAGGTATTTCCAGTAAATATGAAACGTACTAAGATCTTGCTTCCCTTTCAGGTCTCTTTTGGTGGTAGGTCTGCTACCGGCAGTGCCTTCGTGGATTCAGGGTCCTCTACTAATATCATGTCTGTGGAATTTGCTATGTCCCTTGCTATGCCTCTTATTGATTTGCCTAAACCTGTCCCAGTAGTGGGTATCGACGCCACTCCTCTTGCTAATGGTTATTTTACACAGCATACCCCTGTTTTTGAACTCCTTGTTGGCTCCATGCATTTGGAGCAATGCTCTGTACCGTTGATGCAGGGATTATCGTACGATTTGGTTCTAGGTCTTCCCTGGTTGCAGTTGCATAATCCTACGTTTGACTGGAATACTGGGGAGCTAACCAAATGGGGTAATGAATGTTGTACGTCATGTTTTTCTGTTAATTCTATTTCTCCCCCTAAGGAGGCGAATACGCTACCCGAGTTTCTTCAGGACTTCGCTGATGTTTTCTCTAGGGAGGCCTCCGAAGTGTTACCTCCTCATAGAGAATACGATTGCGCTATCGAATTGGTACCAGGAGCTAAGCTTCCTAAGGGTAGGATATTTAATCTTTCTTGTCCCGAACGTGAAGCTATGAGAGTGTATATCCAGGAATCCCTGGCCAAGGGTTACATTCGTCCCTCTTCTTCTCCGGTAGGTGCTGGCTTCTTCTTCGTGGGGAAGAAGGATGGTGGTCTTAGGCCATGCATTGACTACCGTGGCCTGAATAAGGTCACGGTAAGGAACCAGTATCCCCTTCCTTTGATTCCTGATCTCTTTAATCAGGTTCAGGGGGCCCAATGGTTTTCTAAATTGGATCTACGGGGGGCGTATAACCTTATTCGCATCAAAGAGGGGGATGAGTGGAAGACTGCGTTTAACACGCCCGAAGGCCATTTCGAATACCTCGTCATGCCCTTTGGGTTGTGTAATGCCCCTGCGGTCTTCCAGAATTTCATAAATGAGATTTTGAGAAATTACCTGGGGATTTTTCTGGTAGTGTACCTTGATGACATACTGGTGTTTTCCAAGGACTGGTCCTCCCACGTGGAGCATGTCAGGAAGGTGCTCCAGGTCCTTCGGGAAAATAAACTGTTTGCCAAAACCGAAAAATGTGTGTTTGGGGTACAGGAGATTCCATTTTTGGGTCAAATCCTCACTCCTCATGAATTCCGCATGGACCCCGCCAAGGTTCAGGCTGTGGCGGAATGGGTCCAACCTGCCTCCCTGAAGGCGTTACAGTGTTTTTTGGGGTTCGCTAATTATTACAGGAGATTTATTGCTAACTTCTCGGTCATCGCTAAGCCCCTTACGGACCTCACTCGCAAAGGTGCTGATCTCCTCCACTGGCCTCCTGAGGCTGTCCAGGCTTTTGAGGTCCTTAAGAAGTGCTTTGTCTCGGCCCCGGTGCTGGTTCAGCCCAACCAAATGGAGCCATTTATCGTGGAAGTTGACGCATCTGAGGTGGGAGTGGGGGCTGTCTTGTCCCAGGGTACCAGCTCCCTCACCCATCTCCGCCCCTGTGCCTACTTCTCCAGGAAGTTTTCGCCAACTGAAAGTAACTATGATATTGGCAACCGCGAACTCTTAGCCATTAAATGGGCATTTGAAGAGTGGCGCCACTTCCTGGAGGGGGCTAGGCACCAGGTAACGGTCCTTACCGACCACAAGAATCTGGTTTTCCTAGAATCTGCCCGGAGGCTAAACCCGAGACAAGCTCGATGGGCGTTATTTTTTACCAGATTCAATTTTTTGGTTACCTATAGGGCTGGGTCTAAAAATATTAAGGCTGATGCACTGTCGCGTAGCTTCATGGCCAGCCCTCCTTCGGAGGAAGATCCTGCTTGTATTTTGCCTCCAGGTATAATCATTTCCTCGATCGATTCTGATTTAGTCTCTGAAATTGCTGCTGATCAAGGTGCAGCTCCCGGGAACCTTCCTGAGAACAAGCTGTTTGTTCCCCTGCAATTCCGGCTAAGGGTACTTAGGGAAAATCATGACTCCGCACTATCTGGCCATCCAGGCATCCTGGGTACCAAACACCTCATTACCAGAAATTATTGGTGGCCTGGGTTGCCTAAAGACGTTAAGGCCTACGTCGCCGCTTGTGAGGTTTGTGCTAGGTCCAAGACTCCCAGGTCCCGACCAGCGGGCTTACTGCGTTCGTTGCCCATTCCCCAGAGACCTTGGACACATATCTCCATGGATTTTATCACCGATTTGCCTCCATCCCAAGGCAAGTCGGTGGTGTGGGTGGTGGTGGACCGCTTCAGTAAGATGTGCCACTTTGTGCCCCTCAAGAAACTACCCAACGCCAAAACATTGGCTACCTTGTTTGTCAAACACATCCTGCGTCTCCATGGGGTCCCTGTCAATATTGTTTCGGACAGAGGGGTACAATTTGTTTCATTGTTTTGGAGAGCCTTCTGTATGAAGTTGGGGATTGATCTGTCCTTCTCCTCTGCCTTCCATCCTGAAACCAATGGCCAAACGGAGAGGACTAATCAATCCCTAGAACAATACTTAAGGTGTTTTGTCTCTGACTGTCAATTTGATTGGGTCTCTTTCATTCCCCTCGCCGAATTTTCCCTTAATAACCGGGTCAGTAACTCGTCAGGGGTCTCTCCTTTTTTTTGTAATTTTGGGTTTAATCCACGGTTCTCCTCCGTTTCACCTGGTAGTTCCAACAATCCTGAGGTAGAGGTCGTTCATCGGGAACTGTGCACAGTCTGGGCCCAGGTTCAGAAAAACCTAGAGGTGTCCCAGAGCGTACAAAAAACTCAGGCTGATAAAAAACTTTCTGCTAACCCCCTGTTTATGGTCGGGGATCTGGTGTGGTTGTCGTCTAGGAACTTGCGTCTCAAGGTTCCGTCCAAGAAGTTTGCTCCCCGGTTTATTGGGCCGTATAAGGTCATTGAGGTCCTCAATCCTGTCTCCTTCCGGCTGGAGTTACCCCCGTCTTTTCGGATACACGACGTGTTTCATGCCTCCCTCCTCAAACGCTGCTCCCCGTCCTTGGCTCCCTCGAGGAGACCTCCTGTTCCCATCCTCACCCCGGAGGGGGTGGAATTCGAGGTGGCCAGGATCGTGGACAGCAAGATGGTCCAAGGCTCCCTCCAGTACCTGGTCCATTGGAGAGGATACGGGCCCGAGGAGAGGACTTGGGTACCCGCCCGGGATGTTCACGCTGGGGTATTGGTCAGGAGGTTCCACCTGCGTTTCCCCAGTAAGCCAGGTCCACTTAGAAAGGGTCCGGTGGCCCCTCATAAAAGGGGGGGGGTACTGTAAAGGATCTGCCAGGCACAGCGGGGTTAACTCCCAGAACTAATCAGTCAGCACCTGAGAATACTTCCCTGAGACTGACTCCTGCTTCCACCATTCAGGCTGGCAGGCTTAGGAGTGGGAGAGCCTATCATAACCTGGCCAGACTCAGCTAGCTCCCGCCCTCGGTCTATTTAAGCCTGCACTTCCTGTCCCTCGGTGCTTGTTATTGCTTGTGTTTCCCTCCTTGTGGTTTCCTGGCCCAGCTACAGCTCCTGCTATTTTTGATCCTGCTCCATACAGACCCTGGCTTACCGACTACTCTTCTGCTTTTCGTTTTGTACCTCGCACACTCCTGGCTTGATTCGGCTCGTTCACCACTCTGGTTGCTCACGGTGTTGCCGTGGGCAACGGCCCCTTTTCCTTGCTTGTGTTCCTTGTATGTTTGTCGTGTTTGTCGTGCACTTACTGAGCGCAGGGACCGCCGCCCAGTTGTACCCCGTCGCCTAGGGCGGGTCGTTGCAAGTAGGCAGGGACAGAGTGGCGGGTAGATTAGGGCTCACTTGTCCGTCTCCCTACCCTCTGCCATTACAGGTATGCTGTGTAAAATAACCATTAGCAAGAGGAGTGGAGTCGATACTCACTACCGCGACAGGTTTAGGCAAATCAATCAAAGGCATAGCTAGAGACATAGCAAATTCCACAGACAGGATATTAGCAGAAGACCCTGAATCCACGAAGGCACTGCCGGTAGCAGACCTACCACCAAAAGAGACCTGAAAGGGAAGCAAGATTTTATTACATTTCATATTTACGGGAAATACCTGTGCGCCCAAGTGACCTCCCCGATGATCACTTAGGCGCTGAAGTTTTCCGGCTGCATATTCTTACGCCTAGGACAGGTGTTCACTTGATGCTTGTCATCCCCACAATCGAAGCAGAGACCATTCTTCCTGCGGAACTCTCTATGTTGTTGGGGGGACACGGAGGCCCCGAGTTGCATAGGTACCTCCGAGTTTTCCGTAGAAGAACGAAGCAACGGAACCTCGGGAGGCATCATGGGGGAGTCAGAGGAGAAAACACAAAAACGTTCAAGTTGTCGTTCCCTGAGACGTCGGTCAAGTCGTACCGCTAAAGCCATAACCTGGTCTAGGGAGTCAGAAGAGGGATAGCTAACTAGCAGGTCTTTCAGGGCGTTCGACAGACCCAACCTAAACTGGCACCTTAAGGCAGGGTCATTCCACCGAGAAGCTACGCACCACTTCCTAAAGTCAGAGCAATACTCCTCAACAGGTCTCTTACCCTGACGTAAGGTCACCAGCTGACTCTCGGCAAAGGCAGTCCTGTCAGTCTCGTCATAAATGAGTCCGAGAGCAGAAAAGAAAAGATCAACGGAGCAAAGTTCAGGGGCGTCAGGAGCCAAGGAGAAGGCCCATTCTTGGGGCCCTTCCTGGAGCCGGGACATAATTATACCCACCCGCTAGCTCTCAGAACCTGAGGAGTGGGGCTTTAAGCGAAAATAGAGCCTACAACTCTCCCGAAAGGAGAGAAAAGTCTTCCGGTCCCCTGAGAACCAGTCAGGCAACTTGAGGTGGGGTTCAAGAGGTGAGGTGAGGGGCACTACCATGGTAGCATCAGGCTGGTTGACCCTCTGAGCCATGGCCTGGACCTGTAGGGAGAGACCCTGCATTTGCTGAGCCAGGGTCTCAAGGGGGTCCATAGTAGTGTGAGGGACCAGGGAGACTAGGTATATGGCTTGTGATTATGTAATGACTGGGGGTAGGGAAACAGACAAGTGAGCCCTTATCTACCTGCCACTCAGTCCCTGCCTACTTGCAACGACCCGCCCTAGGGTACAACTGGGCGACGATCCCTACGCTCAATAAGTGCACGACAGACAAGCAGACAAGGGTACACAGAAGCAAGGGAAAAGGGGCAGTTGCCCACGGCAGCACCGTGAGCAACAAGAGTGGTGAACGAGCCGAGTCAAACCAGGAGTGTACGAGGTACCAAACGCAGAGCAGGAGAGTAGTGAACAAGCCGAGTCAAACCAGGAGTGTACGAGGTACCAAACGCAGAGCAGGAGAGTAGTCAGTAAGCCAGGGTCAATATGAAGTAGGGTCAAATAGTTCAAGAAGCTGCAGCAGGGCCAGGAAACCAAACAAGAAGAATCACAAGAAAGGAGGAACAGGAAAGGCAGGTATAAAAAGACAGAGGGCGGGAGCTAGCGCCGTCTGGCCAGGCTGTGATAGGCTCTCCCACTCCTAAGCCTGCCATCCTGAGTGGTGGAAGATGGAGTCAGTCTCACAGACATAGAAGCAGGTGCAGACTGATTACCTATGGGCGTGGACACAGAAGCTGTGCCTGGCAGATCCTTAACAACATGTCTACCAATTTGAGGCTGAGTTCACACGGGGCGGATACGCTGCGTAATAGAACGCAGTGTATCCGTCCTGTGTGCCGCAGGGAATTCCAGTCGAAAAAGTTCACCAAACTGTGGTGCAGTTTTTGGCCCGGAATGTCCGCTGCGGAAAACTGCTGCATTAATCGGCCTGCTAGCAGGCTGGCCCCCTGGGATGATTTTTCATCCCAGAAGACCGTTGCAGCCTCTGATTGGCTACAGCGGCGGTCACATGGGATAAAGTGTCATCCCAGTTGACCGGCCCTCTGACGTCATACAGGCCGGGCTCCTGGGATGATGTTTCATCCCATATGACCACCGCTACAGCCTGTGATTGGCTGCAGCAGTTACATGGGATGAAACGGGATCCCTGGAGGCCGTGCTGGAGTTTTGTTTTTTTCTGAGTCGTGTTTTTTGTGGCGGGATCTATGCGAAGCCGCGGCAAAAAACGCAACAACTGCTATTTCTTGCGGGATTTACCTCCCATTGAATTCAATGGGGAAAACCTGCAACAAATAAGCAGCATTTACGCAAATACAATTGACATACTGCAGAATAAAATTCTGCATTGCAGGTCAATTTGAGCATTCCACTCAGTATTTACGCAGGGTGTGGATGAGATTTGTTTTATCTCATCCACTTTGCTGCTACTGTATTTGCTGTGTTGATTTATCAGCATGTTTAGGGTCATTGTCCTGCTGGAAGGTGAACTCCCTCCCAGTCTCAAATCTCTGGCATACGGAAATAGATTTTCCAGAGGAATTGCCCTGTATTTACTGCCATCCATCTTTCCTTCAATCCTGACCAGTTTTCCAGTCCCTGCCCCCAAAGCATGACGCTGCCACCACCGTGCTTCACTGTGGGAATGGTGTTCTTGGGGTGATGGGAAGTGTTGGGTTTGTACCACACATTGCGTTTCCTATGATGACCAAAAAGTTTAATTTTAGCCTCATCTGACCAGAGAACCTCCTTTCATGTGTTTGGGGAGTCTGCCACATGCTGTTTGGTGAACTCAGAACCTGTTTTCTTATATTTTTCTTTAGGAACAGCTATTTTCTGGCCACTCTTGTATAAAGTCCCTCTCTGTGGAGTGTACATCTTATAGTGGCCCTCTGGCCATATCCTTCCATCTCCGCTGTGGATCTTTGGCACGCCTTTAGTAAACTTTTCCGTTTTTAGTTTATTTTATTCTTCAAATTTAAAATCCATTTTAATTCCAGGTTGTAATGCAACAAAACAGGAAAAACATTGGAGGGTGAATCCTTTTGCTAAGGCTCTATAGCTCAAATATGGATGGTGGGTGAATAGGGTCTTAAGGTAAGTCTCAGGCCCATAAAAATCAGATTAAATCCCTTTCTTATGTTATTCAAAGATCACTAACAACTAGAGATGAGCTGGCCTCCTGAGAAGACGTCAATTTGTCCCATGTAATCGCTGCAGCCTGTGATTGACTGAATCTGAGAGGGAACCAGGCAGCAAGTGTCCTATTTCCCTACAGCACAACCGAAGGTGAAATAGAGCATTACAGATTTGCCATTTAAATCAATATGCAGTCTGTAATGCATGGACGCTCTTTGAAGTAGTGGGACCCCCACCTATGAGACGTTTTTTGGCATATCCTATGAATCCTTTGGTTGAAATATCTCTTTAATTATTGTCATGAATATTCCAAGTCATTATAATCAGCTGTTCCGGTCTATACCCTATACTTATATGTGTAGACCAACCCTAGACCAGCTTTATAGATAGATCGTTTATCTCACTTATCCTAGTACTCAGGGACGGTTACTTCTTATTATAATTTACATATGCAACCAATATATAGGAATTGTCTCCTTCAGCCTGAGGATGCCTCCAGACAGATCTGTTTAATCTTTGGGAGGAACTAAAATAAAAGCAACAAGCAAATTAAATAGGGATTACTGTCTGGGCAAAGGTCTACTAGATGCAAAGTCTTCTCTCTGAGTTGTAGATGCTTCCATGTTAATGTAAAGAGGATATTCAGGGTCATGTCTTAGCAGGATGATAGTGGGTTCTGGAGAAAAAAACAAAACACATGTACATTCAAATTGAAAAGAAGTTCCTTGTATAATGTGCAAAATTAGTAGTAAATGTCACTCCATGGAACCTTCTCCTCCGACTGTATTTTGTTCTTCTGGATTAAAGGGCATCCTGTTTTATGTCTTGCCCTCTAAGACCATATGTTTTATGCTTAGGCTCAGCCATCCTAGTGGATGGAGACATTTTGCAAGCTAAATCCAAATGTAAGGTGCACCTATTTTTATTTACTGAATAGGTCCAATTTTTTTATTTTTCATAGCTCCAAATCCCCATTTTTCCTTCCACACATCTATATATATATATATATATATATATATATATATATATATAATTGTATCAACACCGATCAATATTCCCGTAGCCAAGGGTCCATAAACGCATGCTTAACTCCTTAATGACCAGGCCATTTTGCGTATCAATGACCAAGGATTATTTTTTGTTTTCTCATGGTCGCATTCCAACAGTCGTAACTTTTTTTTTATTCCGTCGACATAGCCGTATAAGGGCTTTTTTTTTGCGGGACGAGTTGTATTGTGCAATTGCACTATTTTTGGATACATATAATATAGCGATTAAGTTTTATTAACTTTATTTTAGGAGAGAATTGAAAAAAAGCATTCCAGCATTGATTCCAGCATTGATTTTCACTTTATAAATGTACGCCGTTTACTATGGATATATCTGTCCTTATGCGGGAACTAGCTCTTGCATAGGATAAATTTATCTGTCCGTCGTTAAGGGGTTAAATGCTAAGCAAATATGAAAGAATAATGCAGGACAATCACAAAGATCCAATAAAAATGTCAATGTTTAATTGCGTTAAAGAGGCTCTGTCACCAGATTCTGAAATCCCTATCTCCTATTGCATGTGATCGGCGCTGCAATGTAGATAACAGTAACGTTTTTTTTGTTTTTTTTAAAACGTTCATTTTTGGCCAAGTTATGAGCTATTTTATATATATGCAAATGAGGTTTGAAATGGACAACTGGGCGTTTTTTTTTCGTTATGTCCAACTGGGCGTGTATTGTGTTTTTAACTGGGCGTGTTTACGTGTATGACGCTGACCAATCAGTGACCAGTCAGCGTCATAAACAGAGATTAACGTTACTGCAGTGTCCTGATAATGAATACACATGATCATCCAGCCTGGGCGTCATGTGTATTCATTATCAGGACACTTCTGACTCTTTTCTGTGAGATTTGCAGCAAGGGAAACAAAATCTCGTTTACCTCCGTAATCTCGCGAGATTTCGTTTCCCGTGCTAGAAATCTCAAAGAAAAGAGTCAGAAGTGTCAGGATTCTGAGTACACATGACGTCCAGGCTGGATTTCATGTGTATTCATTATCAGGACACTTGATTAACGTTAATCTCTGTGTATGTGGCTGCACATCGCTGCTGTGTAAATGAATGGAGATGAGTGTATGATGCTGACTGGTCACTGATTGGTCAGCGTCATACACGTAAACACGCCCAGTTAAAAACACAATACACGCCCAGTTGTCCATTTCAAACCTCATTTGCATATATATAAAATAGCTCATAACTTGGTCAAAAAAGAAAGTTTTTAAAAACAACAAAACGTTACTGTTATCTACATTGCAGCGCCGATCACATGCAATAGGAGACAGGGATTTCAGAATCTGGTGACAGAGCCTCTTTAATCATTAAAAACATATATCAAAGAAAAAGAGAACGTGCACAGACCCAAAGAACACACAAGATGGTGGCTCACCCTGGTATAGTATAGTAAATGCATAAATACAAGAGAGCTATTCTCAAGTAATGTAAGAACACATATATCAAAAAGTCATGCATATACCATGTATGCGAGGAAGTATCAAAACCCCGGAATAAACACATCAATGGGAATAACATCCAAGGTATAAGATCATACCAAGGGAGAAGGACAAATGCCCAGCCTGTAAGTCAGAGCCAAGAAAGGGGGAGAAGAGCAAATACCAGGGATGCCACCACGCCCGACGCGCGTTTCGCACACAGTGCTTCCTCCGGGGGTGAGTTAGTTTTTCCAGATATCCACTGCTATTTAAATAAGTCTGGGCCAATCATCAAATATCAAATGTGAAAACTACAGCTGTTGCTAATTATATATGCAGAAACATGCTACTTACTCATGGCGAGCTGTAATGGACGCAGACGTTCCTGTAGCAATTGACACCACTACGCCTGCATGTGATGGCAACACGGATATCTAAACTAACTCTAACTTCTCTACCTGTCTGCTCCACCTGGCAGCAGCTGCCTGGTGAAAGCAGGAATATCTTTTCTTCAAACAGGGCTCACTTAGGGTCTGCTAGCTAGCTTCCTGATAGTGGGTTCGCCATTTTCAGGGCGGTTTACGTGCATTCCTTTAGGGGCGTTACAGGGCTAATTCACCATCTCTTGCCAAATCAGGCAGCTAGAGCCATGTTCGGTAGTGGATGTGTTTTTGCTGGAACTTTTTGTCAGTACCGCTACGGCCTCCCTATCTTTCCCTGTAAAAGATGTAAGCACAGATAGTATTGCTACTATGTCGCTCCATGTAAATGATGTAGGCAAAGACAGTACTGCCACTTTGTCCCTCCATGTAAATGATGTAGGCACAGACAGTACTGCCACTATGTCTCTCCATGTAAATGATGTAGGCACAGATAGCACTACCACTATGTCTCTCCATGTAAATGATGTAGGCACAGATAGCACTGCCACTATGTCTCTCCATGTAAATGATGTAGGCACAGATAGCACTGCTACTATGTCTCTCCGTGTAAATGATGTAGGCACAGATAGCACTGCTACTATGTCTCTCCATGTAAATGATGTAGGCACAGATAGCACTGCCTCTATGTCTCTCCATGTAAATGATGTAGGCACAGATAGCACTGCTACTATGTCTCTCCATGTAAATGATGTAGGCACAGATAGCACTGCCTCTATGTCTCTCCATGTAAATGATGTAGGCACAGATAGCACTGCCACTTTGTCTCTCCATGTAAATGATGTAGGCACAGATAGCACTACCACTATGTCTCTCCATGTAAATGATGTAGGCACAGATAGCACTGCCTCTATGCCTCTCCATGTAAATGATGTAGGCACAGACAGCACTGCCACTATGTCTCTCCATGTAAATGATGTAGGCACAGATAGCACTGCCACTATGTCTCTCCATGTAAATGATGTAGGCACAGATAGCACTGCCTCTATGTCTCTCCATGTAAATGATGTAGGCACAGATAGCACTGCCACTATGTCTCTCCATGTAAATGATGTAGGCACAGATAGCACTGCCTCTATGTCTCTCTATGTAAATGATGTAGGTACAGATAGCACTACCACTATGTCTCTCCATGTAAATGATGTAGGCACAGATTGCACTACCACTATGTCTCTCCATGTAAATGATGTAGGCACAGATAGCACTACCACTATGTCTCTCCATGTAAATGATGTAGGCACAAATAGCACTGCCACTATGTCTCTCCATGTAAATGATGTAGGCACAGATAGCACTGCCACTGTCGCTCCATGTAAATGATGTAGGCACAGATAGCACTGCCACTGTCGCTCCATGTAAATGATGTAGGCACAGATAGCACTGCCACTATGTCTCTCCATGAAAATGATGTAGGCACAGATAGTACTGCCACTGTCTCTCCATGTAAATGATGTAGGAACAGACAGTACTGCCACTATGTCTCTCCATGTAAATTATGTAGGCACAGATAGTAATGCCACTATGTCTCTCCATGTAAATGATGTAGGCACAGATAGTACTGCCACTATGTCTCTCCATGTAAATGATGTAGGCACAGACAGTACTGCCACTGTCTCTACATGTAAATGATGTAGGTACAGATAGCACTGCCACTATGTCTCTCCATGTAAATGATGTAGGCACAGATAGCACTACCACTATGTCTCTCCATGTAAATGATGTAGGCACAGACAGTACTGCCACTATGTCTCTCCATGTATATGATGTAGGCACAGACAGTACTGCCACTGTCTCTACATGTAAATGATGTAGGCATAGATAGCACTGCCACTATGTCTCTCCATGTAAATGATGTAGGCACAGATAGTACTGCCACTATGTCTCTCCATGTATATGATGTAGGCACAGACAGTACTGCCACTGTCTCTACATGTAAATGATGTAGGCATAGATAGCACTGCCACTATGTCTCTCCATGTAAATGATGTAGGCACAGATTGCACTGCCACTGTCGCTCCATGTAAATGATGTAGGCACAAATAGTACTGCATCCCTGGCTTTCCCTATAAATGACATAAGCACACATAATCCTGCCTCTCCTTGTCAATGGTATAAAGAGAAAGTGTCATGTGTTACATTTTAGTTTTGTTAATTATATTTCAGTATATAGATGATAAATAATGTAAATTACTTTATAATAAACAAGGGATTGTATGTTTTTATAGGCACAGAAACAATTGAAGATCTTCTATATCTATAGATCTTATATCAAGCTTTAGCGCATGCTACGTTTACTCTGGAACAAGTCAATGCAATTAATGAATGCAGATACAATGTGGTGATCCACCTACATTTTGTTAGGAATTCTACATATGCTGAGCATTTCTAACCCTCTGTGACTGTGTGACAGAATGATACATGCATGGAATCGGATGAATAGTTTCCTCTCCAGATCACACCATTAGCCCCTGATCCCGACCTCAGTGTCACCTTCAGTGTAATGGTCTTCACTCAGGTGTAGAATATGGAGTATGGATTTCCCCTCAATCATTGGCTTGGTCTTGCCATGAAGACACAGACAGTTGTCATTACCACAATCCTTGATTATTTTTCATTCATCTGAGAATGTAATTATTTTTCTTGATTTTGTCATTTCTAATCTTGCCCACTGGGGACAGTGTCGTTGTAGAAAGATACACTATATATAGACAAAAAAATTGGGACACCTCTTAATCATTGAATTTAGGTTTTTCTTTCAGTCCCATTACCACAGGTGTATAACATTCAGCACTCGCCACGCAGTCGTCTTTACAGACATTTGTGATAGAATGGGTCATTGTAAAGAGATCTCTGAATTCCAGCGCGGTCCTGTAATAGGACGCCACCGGTGTAACAAGTCAGTTCATGACGTTTCTTCCATCCTAGATATGTGGTGCTGAGGATCATAGTGCATAAAAGTCGCCAACGCTCTGCTGACTCAATAACTGCAGAGTATAAACCTCCTCTGATATTATCATCCACACAAAAACTGTGCGCGGGAGCTTCATGGCATGGGGGCCGAGCAGCTGCATGCCAGCCTCACATCACCAAGCACAATGCCAAGCGTCGGATGGAGTGATGTAAAGCCGCCACCACTGGACTCTGGAGCAGGGGAAATGTGTTCTGTGGAGTGACGCTTCTCTATCTGGTGAATATGGGTTTGACTAATGCCAGGAGAACGTTACCTGACGGACTGCATTGTGCCAGTCAGTACAGACAGGGAAATAAGGATAGACAAAATATTATTTTAAAGATTTCTAGGAATGTCTAGCTGACATGTCTGTTAAATCTGAGAGATTCCCTTTTCTATTCAAAAATACAAATGTTTTTTTCTTAATATATAAAATAAAGGGGTTTTCGGTTTTATGTAAATAAAGCTTAAAGGGGTTGCTTCTGTGTGTACATTTTACTGTTACATACTTGTTATGGCGCCCCCTGGTGTTCATTTGCTTCCTTTTCAGAATGTCCAACTAATGGACACATGCACACGAACGTGTTTTTGCGGCCACAATTCACCCGCAAAGCCTTTAAATACATGATATATTCCCTTAAAGTGACAGGGTTCCTTGTTCTAGCCACTACCTATATTGCTACAAAAAATGAAAAAAAAAATTCTCTGACATTTTGAAAATTTTGTTATGCACCAACACATCTGAGCCCTCATACCAAATTAATCTGTGTATTCCCCAATGTTTAGAGTAGGGAATGGTGTCAGGGCTTTTTCCTATACAATCCTACATTTGACATTTAAACCTCATGATCTTATATTGGAAAATAAATGATTTTTCCAAGGCAGCAGTAAGGTCAAGACGTGTGGACGTAGCCAGAATTGATGTCTTTACTGTTACATTTTAGGACGCATTCATTACAAAAAGTCATTGCAGAGATTGTTGGTATTGTCCTCCACATATCAGCTGTGGGTCCCATTTGTAATGTATAAAACAGTATAATATATATTATATAAAATCATGTAAAATAATATCATATCGATAGTGTATACTGAATGCTTGCACAAGACAAACGTAGGTGAGCACAAAAGCTTCTTTTTGAGTGTATAGAATATAATCTATGGGTCATTATCACTTAAACATTTATTACAATGTTCTAAAAAAAAATAGTAAAATAACAAAAAAAAAAGAATCTGAGATGGTTTAAATAATTGGTTCGAGATTCACAAAGAATTTGAATAATTTAGTTTTCAAAAAAAATAAATATTTTTTCATTTGACATAATTATTTTTGAAGTTGCCTTTATTACATTTATACAGTAGGACACGCTTAATAGTTCTTGAAATACATCCATGACCAAAGTATATGCAACCGTTCTTTGATTTTTTTCTGGTGTGTGGGGGGGATAAGCAGGAATTGAGTACATCAGGTCGTGCCAACGAATACACCCAGCGCCAAAGAGTGAAATTTAGAATCCGCCAGCCAGGTATATGTTGATATATCTTATTTTCAGCTGTATGGATTAGTATAGTTGATTACGCTATTCCATAAAGCGGCATTGAATAAAAAACATATACCGCGCATTTATAGGTTTTTTAACATGGGAGCATCTGGGTAACGTATGTCACTCTACGCCTGTATGGTGGCATACACCGGAGGTACTGTATATGCAGTAAGGCCCCATGCACACCACTGTAAAAAGAACTCAGTAATTGCGGACCGCAATACGGTCCGCAATTACGGACTCGCCCGGTTCTATTGGCCGCGGACACCTTTCCATATTATTACGGAAGGGTGTCCGTGCCGTAAAACCGTGTCGGGAATTATGGAGCATGTCCTACTTTTCGATTTTTACGGGCCGCGCTCCCATACTTATGGGAGCCCTATGCACATGACCGTATTTTCATCAATCCCCAAATACTGTCCGTAAATAGGGATACGTAAGCATCTGTATTTCATCCGTATATACAGGAGGGTGTCCGTAAATATGGTCCATATTGCATCCGTATTCCATCCGTATATACGGATCTGTAAAAAAAAGAGGGAGGATGTATATGATGTCATCAGCATGTTGCATAGCAATGCTTCGGTAAATACAGATGGTTTACGGATAAACATCAGTAGCCATCCGTATTTACGGGAGCTCTCATAGACTTCTATGGGAGAGTCCTCGCCGTAATTACTGACAAGAATAGGATGGGTTCTATAATTTCAGTTCAGCTTTAGGTCACACCAATGTACTGCAAAATTTCCCAAAGAGCATTACTTCCCAGAACGCACATTAGGCCTTATTCACACGAACGTGTGCGTTTTGCGCACGCAAAAAATACAGTGTTTTGCGCGCGTTGCACTTCCGTGTGTCATCAGTGTTTGGTTCGTGGCTGCGTGATTTTCACGCATGTGCCATGCTTATGATACGCGGTTTTGAAGTTTAGAAAAAGAAATGAAGGAGGTGCTTTTATTTTTTCCTTCATTTCTTAATCTACTGTTGCTTCTGTGTGCCGTACGCGATTATCACGCATCCATTGACTTCAATGGGTGCGTGATGCGCGAAAAACGGCCAAGTATAGGACAAGTCGTGAGTTTTACGCAGCGGACATACGCTGCGTGAAAATCACGAACTGTCTGAACGGCCCCATTCACTAACATAGGTCCGTGCGACGCGCGTGAAAATCATGCGCGTATCACGGACGTATAACACGTTCGTGTGAATAAGGCCTAACAGCGACGTTTCGTCACCCAGGTCTTCCACAGTTTCAGAAAGGCCAAAATGTCGCTGTTATGTGCTTTTGTGCTACATAATTAGGCCTCATGCACACGACAGTGCCTGTAATCACGGACCGTGATTGCGACCACGGCCGGCCGCCGACTGCCGCAGGCCACAAAGTATGGGAGCACAGCCCGTAAAAATCTAAAAGTAGGACATGCTCTATAATTCCCGGCATGGTTCTATGGTACGAACACCTATGTGTAGCGGTACGGTAAGGTGTCCGCGGCCAATAGAACCGGGCGGGTCTGTAATTGCGGACCATATTGCGGTCCGCAATTACTGAGTTTTTTTTACGGTTGTGTGCATGGGGCCAATGGCGGATTATAATATGGGCGTTTCGGGCGGTCGCCGGGGGCCCGAGGCTGCCAGGGGGCCCATCGCAGCCCGAACCGCACACTATCTTAAAAAACTATGCAGCGCTGCTAGCTGAAGCGCTGCCCGCTTAAAACTCAATCTGCCTGCACTAAGTCACTCACAGCACAGTGCAGAGGAGGAGAAGCATCGCATCCCCCACCGTCTTGGGAACCGGGATAGGTAAGCAATTATGTTTTTTTTATTTATTAGGTACGTACATATGGGGCATTATGCTGTGTCAGCTATGGGGCATTATGCTGTGTCAGCTATGGGGCATTATACTGTGTCAGCTATGGGGCATTATACTGTGTTGCAGCTATGGGGCATTATACTGTGTCAGCTATGGGGCATTATACTGTGTCAGCTATGGGGCATTATACTGTGTCAGCTATGGGGCATTATACTGTGTCAGCTATGGGGCATTATACTGTGTCAGCTATGGGGCATTATACTGTGTCACCTCTATGGGGCATTATACTGTGTCAGCTATGGGGCATTATACTGTGTCAGCTATGGGGCATTATGCTGTGTCAGCTATGGGGCATTATACTGTGTCAGCTATGGGGCATTATACTGTGTCAGCTATGGGGCATTATGCTGTGTCAGCTATGGGGCATTATACTGTGTCAGCTACGGGGCATTATACTGTGTCAGCTATGGGGCATTATACTGTGTCAGCTATGGGGCATTATACTGTGTCAGCTATGGGGCATTATACTGTGTCAGCTATGGGGCATTATGCTGTGTCAGCTACGGGGCATTATACTGTGTCAGCTACGGGGCATTATACTGTGTCAGCTATGGGGCATTATACTGTGTCAGCTATGGGGCATTATACTGTGTCAGCTATGGGGCATTATACTGTGTCAGCTATGGGGGCATTATACTGTGTCAGCTATGGGGCATTATACTGTGTCAGCTATGGGGCATTATACTGTGTCAGCTATTGGGCATTATACTGTGTCACCTCTATGGGGCATTATACTGTGTCAGCTATGGGGGCATTATACTGTGTCAGCTATGGGGCATTATACTGTGTCAGCTATGGGGCATTATACTGTGTCAGCTATGGGGGCATTATACTGTGTCGCAGCTATGGGGGCAATATACTGTGTCACAGCTATGGGGGCATTATACTGTTTCGCAGCTATGGAGGCATTATACTGTGTCGCAGCTATGGAGGCATTATACTGTGTCGCAGCTATGGAGGCATTATACTGTGTCACAGCTATGGGGGCATTATACTGTGTTGCAGCTATGGGGGCATTATACTGTGTCAGCTATGGAGGCATTATACTGTGTCGCAGCTATGGAGGCATTATACTGTGTTGCAGCTATGGAGGCATTATACTGTGTCGCAGCTATGGAGGCATTATACTGTGTCAGCTACGGGGCATTATACTGTGTCAGCTATGGGGCATTATACTGTGTCAGCTATGGGGCATTATACTGTGTCAGCTATGGGGCATTATACTGTGTCAGCTATGGGGCATTATGCTGTGTCAGCTACGGGGCATTATACTGTGTCAGCTACGGGGCATTATACTGTGTCAGCTATGGGGCATTATACTGTGTCAGCTATGGGGCATTATACTGTGTCAGCTATGGGGCATTATACTGTGTCAGCTATGGGGGCATTATACTGTGTCAGCTATGGGGCATTATACTGTGTCAGCTATGGGGCATTATACTGTGTCAGCTATGGGGCATTATACTGTGTCACCTCTATGGGGCATTATACTGTGTCAGCTATGGGGGCATTATACTGTGTCAGCTATGGGGCATTATACTGTGTCAGCTATGGGGCATTATACTGTGTCAGCTATGGGGGCATTATACTGTGTCGCAGCTATGGGGGCAATATACTGTGTCACAGCTATGGGGGCATTATACTGTTTCGCAGCTATGGAGGCATTATACTGTGTCGCAGCTATGGAGGCATTATACTGTGTCGCAGCTATGGAGGCATTATACTGTGTCACAGCTATGGGGGCATTATACTGTGTTGCAGCTATGGGGGCATTATACTGTGTCAGCTATGGAGGCATTATACTGTGTCGCAGCTATGGAGGCATTATACTGTGTTGCAGCTATGGAGGCATTATACTGTGTCGCAGCTATGGAGGCATTATACTGTGTCGCAGCTATGGAGGCATTATACTGTGTCGCGGCTATGGGGGCATTATACTGTGTCGCGGCTATGGCGGCATTATACTGTGTCGCAGCTATGGGGGCATTATACTGTGTCGCAGCTATGGGGGCATTATACTGTGTAGAGGCAGCTATGAATGGCATTATACTGTGGGGGCAGCTATGGGTGGCAATATACTGTAGGGGCAGCTACGGGGGACATTATACTGAGCAATTACAAGAGCTGCAGGTCCAAGGGGGGAGACGCTGTGTAGCACTATATACGAGGGGGGATTGTTGTATAGCACTATATAGAAGGGAGCGCTGTGTATCACTATATCTAAGGGGGATTGCTGTGTAGCACTATATACAAGAGGGGGAGGGCTATGTGACGCTATTTACAGAGGGGGAGGACTGTGTAGCGCTATTTACAGGGGGCTGTGTGTGGTGCTATCTACAGTGTTTGACACAATTATATTCAGGGGCGCAGTCTATGGTGCTATAATATTTAGGGGCACAGTGTTTGTACTATTTTATTCAGGGGCGCAGTGTTTGGTGCTATTATATTTAGGGGCACAGTGTGTGGCACCATGATAATATTATCTTTGTTTATAGGTGTGGAAATGTTGGAAAAGTGAGGAGCCAAAGACATCTGAGTGGCAAATTCTGCAGAAATGGGTCATGGCCGGGAAAAGTCGTCATGAAGTCTGGACTGGATGGAGAAGAGGAAAAAAACTACGTCGTCACCTGTGAGTCACTAGATTTATAGACAATCTGTCATCTCTACTGACATGTTTATTATAGGAAATCCTTGTATTTCACAAAGTCTTTGTGCAGTCCAGGACTGATAGACAAATAAGTGTTACTATTCCCCTTGTCAGGAGAATGTGTCCCTACACGGTGCGATACTGTCAGCGATGGTTTGAGACTGTCAGTATGTGGGGACACAGCCTTTTGACAAGGGGAGTAGTAACACCCATTTGTTAATGTCTGGACAAAAAGGAAGTGTTAACAATAGTTACAGGGCGGCGGTGGAGAAGGGGGGCCCAACTATGGGTAACAGCCCAGGGCCCATGGTCTACTTAATCCGCCACTGCATGGGGCCTAAAGCAGTGAAATATTTATCATGTGGTGCCTTGGACCTTTTTTACATAATAGATATTCTATAGACATTCATTCAAATACAAATATTTCCTAGCAAACAAAAAGTTTCCTAATACCTGGAAATAGGAAACAAATACAAACAAATACATGGGATATATAAAAATAGCAGCTACCCTTTCAAAATGGCTGCCCACCAGAGATAAGCAAATTTCCCCAAAAATGTTCTGCTTTGATTCTATCGAACCGGCCGTCAGATTCAATTTGAATTCCTTGGGTATAGTAAGTTCCCCAATTGCCCTGAAAAGTTGTGTATTAGGAGATATAGTGCAGATCACCAAAAGTAATAGAGAGAATAAAACAGAGGAAGGTCAATTGAGCGCACTTCATGGCATTGTGCTAGCACAGGGACAACGCTGTCATAGACTTATAATGAAATAGGTATCATTAGACTGCTGCAGCCAGGTCCCATCCAGTAACTGGGGGTGGTTACCTCTGTAAAATATTTGCGGAAGGAAGAAAAAATTGGTGGACCATATACGGCGCTGTTGGTAATAAAGGTAGAAGCAGTTCTAGTGTTTTGAAATACAAAAATAAATAATTTATTGTAAAAGACAATGCGTTTCAACTTCGAACAAGCGTCTTCATCAGGCCAGGTGTGCAGTGCCATAAAACAGCCATCTAAGGTTTCGTTCACATCTGCGTCAGGGCTCCGTTCGACGTTCCGTCTTAGCTTTCTGTTGGAACGGAGCCCTGACTGACACAAACTGAAACCAAAGGTTTCCATTTCCATCACCATTGAATTCAATGGTGACGAATCCGGTGCCAATGGTTTCCGTTTGTCTCCGTTGTGCAACGGTTCCACCGTCTTGACGGAATCAATACCTTAGTCGACTGCGCTATTCATCCCATCAAAATAACGGAACCCTTACAAAATAAAATTAAATGTATGCCTTCGATCGGGAGAGCGTACAGCCATCATTGCGGGTAGATGGTGACATAACCGTCTTGCGATAAAGTGCTGCAATATATCATATCAGAGGGATGGAAAAAAATAATAATATAATGTTAGATGATAGGTTGAGGGTGATTATGCTCAAAATATATAAATAAATATGAAGGTCCTCAAAAGCACCCATATGGAGATTGGCATAGGAGGGAGCGAATCGGGACCCCATAGCGCAACCCCTGATCTGTCTGTAAAATTTGTCAAAAATAATAATATTATGATGTAATATAAATTCGATACAATTGGTTAAAAAGGATGTTTGAAAATGATCGGAACATTCCTGGCAAACAAGCATCCTTTTTAACCAATTGTATAGAGTTAATATTACAGGTGCTTACGTTTTATTTTATTTTGTATACTCTATGTACCTTCTTGGCTCTTAACCCCTTAACGACCGCCTTTTCACGGCGGCCTTTAAGGGTACTTATGCCAGAGTGCCGCCTTTTCACGGCGCTATGACAAAAGCCCGGCACCGGTGTCCTGTGCCGGCTAAAGCGGGTGTCGGGCGGTCTAAAGACAGCCGGATACCTGCAGTAACGGGTGGGGTCGATTTCAACATCGATCTCACCCGTTTAACCGCTTAGAGGCGGCACTCAATAGCGAGCGCCACATCCAAGTGGTTATGAAGGGAGGGTGCTCCCTCTCTCACCCCATCGGCACCCTGCAATTTCAATTGCAGGGTGCCAATGGCTTCTATGGCAGCCGGGGGCCTAACAAAGTTCCCCAGGTCTGCCTGTAGTGGATGCCTGCTAGGCTGACAGGCACTGTCAGGCAATAATACGCTGCAATACAGAAGTATTGCAGTGTGATATAAAAGCGATCAGAAGATCGCATCGTGAAATCCCGTAGTGGGACTAAAAATAAAGTTATCAAAAAGTTTAATAAAGTTAATAATAAATAAATAAAAAAAAAATGAAAAACCCACTTTTTCCCTTATAAAATACTTTAATATGAAAAAAATAAAATGACAATAAAAAAATTACACATATTTGGTATTGTCACATCCTTATCGACCCCACCTATGAAGCGATTACATTATTTAACCCGCACTGTAAACGCCATAAAGAATAAAATTAAAAAACTGCCAGAATTGCTGTTTTCTGTTCTTCCTGCCTTCAAAAAAATTTGATAAAAAGTGATCAAAAAGTTGCATATACTCCAAAATGGTACCAATAAAAACTAGAAGTTGTCCCGCAAAAAACAAGCCCTCCTACAATTGCATCGGTGTAAAAATAAAAGAATTATGGCTCTTAGAACATGGCGACACAAAAACAAATAATTTTGAAAAAAAGGGTTTTTACTGTGTAAAAGTAGTAAAACATACAAAATCTATATAAATTTGGTATCGCTACAATCATAATGACCCACTGAATAAAGTTTTTATGTTATTTATACCACACGGTAAACTGCGTAAATCTAAGATGCAAAAAAGAGTGGTGAAATTGATGTGGTTTTTTCAATTACCCCCCAAAAAAGTTAATAAACGTTAATCAATAAATTATATGTACCCCAAAATGGTGCTATTAAAAAATAAAACTTGTCCCGCAAAAAACAAGACCTTATACAGCTATGTCGACTCAAAAATAAAAAAGTTATAGCTCTTGGAATGCGACGATGGGAAAACGCAAAAAATTGCTTAGTCATTGAAAAAGGACTCAAAATATATAACTATATATATAATGACTACACACTCACCCACGTGTGTAAAAGTGCTGGCATAATAGCTGGGTTTCACCTACTTGGTCGCCCACTATTACTACCCCCTTTATAATCAGGGTCACTAGGGTTATGCCTAGTTCCCCTACCTTTTCCTTATACTAACGTCTACTTGCTTTGCTTCTACTCAACGGAATAAGACCGTACAATAAATACAATTGTATAGTAAATAAAGGGTAATATTTATTACTAACTATAATCACACTTACATATAAAATACACCAAACTAAACACAGAACACAGTAGCTGATCACCGTATAGTATCAGTATACCCCAATACATATAACACGTTAATATATACTGAGTATACTCACACTATACGTAGTACAGTATAAACATGATATCATAATCCTAATTATACCGCCACCCACTTATCTAAACATACATATGAATACAGTTACGTTACAAGCCAATACACGCTCACTATTTCTGTCTCACTTCCTCCTAATATAACTTTCCCTATACTCTAAGGGTTAATAGCAAGGGTTACCAGGGACAGCAGGAGGATAAAGGGTTAACTTAGGAAAGGGTTAAAGTAAGGAGGGGGGAGAATATAACGTGTAGCTGCTGCTACACGTGGATACTTAGTAGTCCATGTAGTCCGAGTTAGTGTGGGGCCATCAGGGCCATGAGGCAGGAGCAGACCAGGAGGGAAGAGGAGACCCTTAGTGGAGCCAGGGAGCAGGAACAAAGAGAGCGAGCTTTGGGACCGTTTGTCCTTTTAAACCTCCCCGTGCACACCTGTGTGACATCACATCTCCTGCACGTGAAAGGGGGGGGGGGGCCTGGGCCTCATGGAATACCATTATCTAGTAGGGGGATGGAAGGGCAGTTGGAACTTCCTGCTACCTGGATTAGTTCATTGTTTGTTTTACACCCCCCAGGGTGTCGGATTAGATGACACCTTTCTGGAGGGACAAATACATATATATATATATATATATATATATATATATCTACACTACATGTACATAGATATAAATATATAAAACACTTCCCTTTACGGTCATTAAAGAGGCTCTCTCCCCACATTATATGTGCCCTATCTCTTACATAATGTGATCGGCGCTGTAATGTAGATAACAGCAGTGGTTTTTATTTTGAAAAACTATAACTAAGTTATGAGCAATTTTAGATTTATGCTAATTACTTTCTTAATAGACAACTGGGTGTGTTTTACTTTTACCAACTGGGCGTTGTGGTGAGAAGTGTATGATGCTGACCAATCAGTGACCAATCAGCATCATACATCGCGTCCTGGCTGGAGGTGATGTTTATTCACTCCCAAGACACTTCGGTAAAGTTAATATTGTAGTATATGACTGCACAGCGTGATCTCGGGAGATCACGCTGTGTTGCGAGCACTGCTAAAAATTAATGGAGATGTAATGGCAGGAAGGAGGTGAAGGGAAAGTGAGCCCTAATCTACCCACCGCCCTGTCCCTGCCTACTTGCAACGACCCGCCCTAGGCGACGGGGTACAACTGGGCGGCGGTCCCTACGCTGTCTAAGTGCACGGGAGAACAAACAGGGAACACGCAAGGGAAGGGGCAGTAGCCACGGAACGCCGCGAGGAAACTGAGTGGTGAATGAGTCAGTCAGGATCAGGATGTAGTGGAGTATACAAACGTGAGCACGGAGAAAGAAGCAAGCCAGGGGCAAAGCAAAGCAGGTTAAGCGGAACTGCAGCAAGGCAGAAGCACGGCAGAAGCAGGCTGGAGCAAGCAGCAGTGAGGCCAGGAATACAGAAGAATTACAAGCACTGAGGAAGAGAACACGGCAGGTAATAAAGGACAGGGGGCGGAGCTAACTCCGACTGACCAGGCCGCGATAGGCTCTCCCACTCCTGAGCCTGCCACCCTGGTTGGTGGGAGATGGTGTCAGTCGAACAGGTCTGGCCTCAGGTGTGGATTGATTAATCCCAGGAGTATACCTAGACGTAGTACCTGGCAGATCCCTAACAGTACTCCCCCTTTTATGAGGGGCCACCGGACCCTTACTAAGAGGACCCGGTTTAGTAGGGAAGAGAAGGTGGAACCTCCTGATCAATACCCCAGCGTGAACATCACGGGCAGGTACCCAAGTCCTCTCCTCCGGCCCGTATCCTCTCCAATGGACCAGGTACTGGAGGGAGCCCTGGACCATCCTACTGTCCATAATCTTGGCCACCTCGAATTCCACCCCCTCAGGGGTGAGAACGGGAACAGGAGGTATCCTCGAGGGGGACCAGGACGGGGAGCAGCGTTTAAGGAGGGAGGCATGGAAGACGTCATGTATGCGAAAGGATGGGGGCAGCTCCAGACGGAAGGATACAGGGTTGAGGACTTCAATGATTTTATAAGGTCCAATAAATCGGGGAGCAAACTTCCTGGACGGGACCTTAAGGCGCAAGTTCCTGGACGACAACCAGACCAAATCCCCGACGACAAACCGGGGGTTAGCAGAACGTCTACTATCCGCCTGAATCTTTTGTGCGCTCTGGGACGCCTCTAGGTTCTTCTGAACCTGGGCCCAGACTGTGCACAGTTCCTGATGAACGTCCTCTACCTCGGGATTATTGGAACAACCAGGGGAAACGGAGGAGAACCTTGGGTTAAACCCGAAATTACAGAAAAACGGGGAGACCCCTGACGAGTTACTGACCCGGTTATTCAGGGAAAATTCAGCAAGGGGGGCTTGTAATTATGTAATGGCAGGAAGGAGGTGAAGGGAAAGTGAGCCCTAATCTACCCACCGCCCTGTCCCTGCCTACTTGCAACGACCCGCCCTAGGCGACGGGGTACAACTGGGCGGCGGTCCCTACGCTGTCTAAGTGCACGGGAGAACAAACAGGGAACACGCAAGGGAAGGGGCAGTAGCCACGGAACGCCGCGAGGAAACGGAGCGGTGAATGAGTCAGTCAGGATCAGGATGTAGTGGAGTATACAAACGTGAGCACGGAGAAAGAAGCAAGCCAGGGGCAAAGCAAAGCAGGTTAAGTGGAACTGCAGCAAGGCAGAAGCACGGCAGAAGCAGGCTGGAGCAAGCAGCAGTGAGGCCAGGAATCCAGAAGAATTACAAGCACTGAGGAAGAGAACACGGCAGGTAATAAAGGACAGGGGGCGGAGCTAACTCCGACTGACCAGGCCGCGATAGGCTCTCCCACTCCTGAGCCTGCCACCCTGGTTGGTGGGAGATGGTGTCAGTCGAACAGGTCTGGCCTCAGGTGTGGATTGATTAATCCCAGGAGTATACCTAGACGTAGTACCTGGCAGATCCCTAACAGGAGAGAAGTGTATGATGCTGATTGGTCACTGATTGGTCACTGATTGGTCAGCATCATACACTTCTCTTTAAAACGCCCAGTTGGTAAATAAGTAAAAACACGCCCAGTTGTCTATTAAGAAAAAAATTAGCATAAATTTTAAATTGCTCATAACTTTGTCAAAAATTATCGTTTTTCAAAATAAAAAACACTGCTGTAATCTACATTATGTAGAAGATAGGGCACTTATAATGTGGTGACAGAGCCTCTTTAACCCCTTCCCGTTCAGCTAAGCTGCTTCTAAGGGGTTAAGCCAAAATCGACGGCCTGCTACATGATAGCGGGAGGCGATGACTACTATGGCAACCGGAGTCCTAACAATGGACTCTGGCTACGCCATCGACAGAAGCCTAGTGTGGGTCCTGACAAAGTCAGGACCCACTATGCTTGTTGTCAGCGAGTAGCTGACAGCTCTAATACACTGCAATACGCATGTAGTGCAGTGTTTTAAAATAGCGATCAGGACCTCCTGTCCTCAAGTCCCCTAGTGGAACAAAGTAATAAAGTAAAAAAAAAGTAAAAAAAAGTTGTGTAAAAATAAGAAAATAATAGTTTTAGGCCTCATTTACACGAGCGTGTGCGTTTTGCGCACGCAAAAAAACGCTGCGTTTTGCGTGCGCAAAAGGCAATTGACAGCTCCGTGTGTCATCCGTGTATGATGCGCGGCTGCGTGATTTTCGTGCAGCCGCCATCATAGAGATGAGGTAGTCGACGCCCGTCACTGTCCAAGGTGCTGAAAGAGCTAACTGATCGGCAGTAACTCTTTCAGCACCCTCGACAGTGAATGCCGATCACATTCTACACCAACCTGTGAATAAAAAAAGACGTTCACACTTACCATGAACTGCCTGCTTCCTCCAGTCCGGTCTCCCGGCCGTTGCCTTGGTGACGCGTCCCTCTCTTGTCATCCGGCCCCACCTCCCAGGATGACGCGGCAGGGCATGAGACCGCTGCAGCCTGTGATTGGCTGCAGCCTGTGCTTGGCCTGTGATTGGCTGCAGCTGTCACTTGGCCTGAATTGTCATCCCGGGAGGTCGGACTGGAGGAAGAAGCCGGGAGTTATCGGTAAGTCAGAACTTCTTTTTTTTTTTACACGTATATGTATATTGTGATCGAAAGTCACTGTCCATGGTGCTGAAACAGTTTAAGTCTTTCAGCACCGTGGGCAGTGACTGTCTCCTGACGTCGCGTACCCGAACATTTTTTGCCGGGTTCGGTTAAAACGAGTTCGGCCGAACCCGGTGAAGTTCGGTGCGCTCATCTCTAATTTGACACTCCGTTTGGATGTTTGTAACCAGAAAAGCACGTGGTGCTTTTCTGTTTACATTCATCCTTTTGACAGCTCTTGCGTGATTTTCGCGCATGCAACGCAGGACCGTCAGTGTGGCATGCGTTGTTTTCACGCACCCATTGAAGTCAATGGGTGCGTGTTGCGTGAAAAACGCAAGAATATAGAACATGTCGTGAGTTTTACGCAACGCACTCACGCTGCGCAAAATTCACGCATCGTCTAAACAGCCCCATAGACTATTATAGGTGCGTACGACACGCGTGAAAAGCACGCGCGTCGCACGCGCGTATAATACGCTCGTGTAAATGAGGCCTAAAAGTGATAAAGTAAAAATCCCCCTTTTTCCCTCATCAGTCCTTTATTATTAATAAAAATAAATAAACAAATAAACTGTACATAATTGGTATCACCGCGTCCGTAACGGCCTGAACTACAAAATTATGTCATTATTTATCCCGCACGGTGAACGCCATAAAAGAAAATAATAATAAACCATACCAGAATCACAATTGTTTGGTCACTTCCCCTCACAAAAAATGGAATAAAAAGAGATCAAAAAGTCGTATGTACCTAAAAATGGTAATGATCGAAACTACAGTTTGTTACGCAAAAAACAAGTCCTCGCACGGCTTTCTTGATGGAAAAATAAAAAAAGTTCTGGCTCTTAGAATAAGGTAACACAAAAAGTAAATTATTTTTTACAAAAAGTATTTTATTGTGCAAACGCCATAAGACATAAAAAAAAACTATAAACATCTGGTATCGCCGTAATCGTATCGCCCCGCAGAATAAAGTGAATGTCATTTATAGCGCACGGTGAACGCTGTAAGAAAAAATAGAATAAAAAACAATAGTAGAATTGCTGTTTTTTAGTCACCACGCCACATAAAAATAGAATAAAAACTGATCAAAAAGTCATGTGCACCCCATGAAAACTACAATGTATTCCTCAAGGAGTCTAGTTTCCAAAATAGGGTCACTTTTGGGGGTTTTCACTGTTTTGGCACCACAAGACCTCTTCAAACCGGACATGGTGCCTAATAAATTTAATTAAATTAATTACATTTCACCTCTACTTTGCTCTAAATTCATGTGAAACACCTAAAGGGTTAATAAACTTTCTAAATGCTGTTGTGAATACTTTGAAGGGTCTAGTTTCTAAAATGGGGTGTTTGATAGGGGTTTCTAATATATAGGCCCCTCAAAGCAACTTCAGAACTGAACTGGAACCTAAAAAATAATAAATATAATGAGGCAATACTTCGCTTCTTACATTATACTGACAATGAGCAGCGCCCACCCCGAGATGACCTTTATTAGACCATTTCAGTGCCCGGTTTTCCAAAGCATACACCCCCGAGAATTGCATTTCTATTGATGAGTCCTTGGTACATTTTAACCCCTTGAGTACCCAGCTCATTTTGGCCTTGAGGACCAGACCCATTTTTTCAAATCTGACATGTATCACTTTATGTGGTAATAACTCCGGAATGCTTTTACCTATCCAATTGATTCTGAGATTGTTTTCTCGTGACACATTGGACTTTAGTTTAGTGCAAAAATTTGGTCGATAAATTCATTCCTTATTTGTGAAAAACACCAACATTTAGCGAAAATATGAAGAAATTATGATTTTTCCCATTTTAAATGTATCTGCTTGTAAAACAGATGGTAATACCACACAAAATAGTTACCAATTAACATATCCCATATGTCTACTTTATGTTTGCATCGTTTTTTGAACATTCTTTTATTTTTCTATGACCTCACAAGGCTTAGAACTTTAGCAGCAATTTCTCATATTTTTAAGAAAATTTCAAAAAGCGATTTTTTCAGGGACGAGTTCAGTTCTGAAGTGGTTTTGAGTGCCCTATATATTAGAAACCCCCATAAAACACCCCATTTTGAAAACTGCACCCCTCAAAGTATCTAAAACAGCATTCAGAAAGTGTTTCAACTCTTTAGGCGTTTTACAGGAATTGAAGGAAAGTAGAGCTGAAATTTTCAAATTTCATTTTTTTTTACAAAATTCATATGTAATACATTTTCTTCTGTACCACAGAAGGTTTTACCTGAGAAACGCAACTCAATATTTATTGCCCAGATTCTGCAGTTTTTAGAAATATCCCACATGTGGCCCTAGTGCGCTAATGGACTGAAACACAGGCCTCAGAAGCAAAGGAGCACCTCTTGGATTTTGGGGCCTCCTTTTTTCAGAATATATTTTAGGCACCATGTCAGGTTTGAAGAGGTCTTGTGGTGCCAAAACAGTGGAAACCCCCGAAAGTGACCCCCATTTTTTAAACTACACACCTCAGGGAATTTATCTAGGGGTATAGTTAGCATTTTGACCCCACAGGTATTTTGCTATATTTTCTGGAGTTAGTCTGTGAAAATGAAAATCTACTTTTTTTCTGGAAAAATGTAAAAATTTCTAATTTTTGCAAGAAATAAAGGAGAGAAAGCACCCCAACATTTGTAAAGCAATTTCTCGCGATTACGGAAATACCCCATATGTGGTAATAAACTGCTGTTTGGACCCACAGCAGGGCTCAGAAGGGAGGGAGCGCCATTTGGATTTTGGAGCTCTGATTTTACTGGAATGGTTTTCAGTGCCGTGTCACGTTTGCAACGCCCTGGAGGGACCTAAACAGTGGAATCCCCCCAAAAGTGACCCCATTTTGGAAACTATACCCCTCAAGGAATTTTTCTAGTGGTATAGTTATCATTTTGACCCCACAGGTTTTTTGCTGAATTTATTGGAATTAGTCTGTGAAGATGAAAAGAGACTTTTTTTTGGAAAAAACACAGAATTTTCTAATTTTTATAAGGAATAAAGGAGAAAAAGCACCTCAACATTTGTAAAGCAATTTCTCCTGATTACGGAAATACCCCATATGTGGTAATAAACTGCTGTTTGGACCCATGGCAGGGCTCAGAAGGGACGGAGCACCATTTGGATTTTGCAGCTCAGATTTTGCTGAATTGGTTTCTGGGGGCCATGTCGCGAGTCCCTGAAGTACCAGTACAGTAGAAATTCCCCAGATGTGATCCCAATTTGGAGACTATACCCCTGAAAGAATTAAATTAGAGGTGTAGTGAGCATTTTGAGCCCTCAGGTGTTTTATAGATTTTATTAGAATTGGTCCGTGAAATATAACCTGTAGCTTTAGCTCAGAATTTTTCATTTCCACAAGGAATACAGGAGAAAAGACACCCCAAAATTTGTTACACAATTTCTCCTGATTACGGAAATACCCCATATGTGGTTGTAAACGGCTATTTGGACATACGGCAAGAGTCTAAACGGAAAAAGTGAAATTTCGTTTTTGGAGTGGAGATTTTACAAAATTTGTTTTTGACGCCATGTTGCATTGCGCTGAGGTACCAGTACAGTGAAAACTCCCGAGAAGTGACCCCATTTAGGAAACTACACCCCTCAAGGAATTCATCTAGAAGTGTAGTGAGCATTTTGACCCCCAAAGGTTTTGCAGAAATTAGTGCACAGTGGATGTTGCAGATTGAAAATTGACATTTTCCACATATATGCTATTTCAGTGCCCAATGCGTTGGGCCCAGCTTGTACCACTGGAGACATACGCCCCATAAATTGTTAAGCGTTTCTCCAGAGTACGGTAATACCCCATATGTGGTCATAAACCGCTGTTTGGGCACACTGCCAGGCCCAGAAGGAGCGCCATTTGGCTTTTGGAGCGCAGATTTTGCTTGGTAGTAGTTTTGTTTAGTGTTTTACTGGTGTTTCAGTTTATAATGTGGGGGCATATGTAATCTGTGCGGAGTACATACATTTTTTGCGTGACACACTGTCGTTTTTATTGGTACCATGTTTGGCTACGCGCGACTTTTTGATCACTTTTTATTCCATTTTTTTGGAAACAACGTGACCAAAAAAGGAAATTCTGCCATTGTTTTTTATGGTATTTTTTTTACGGTGTTCACCGTGCGGGATAAATAATATGATATTTTTTTAGGTCAGGCCGATACGAACGCGGCGATACCTATTATGTCTAGTTTTTGTCTTTTTTTTCATTTTTTTTCTAATTATAAAGGGCTTGATCAGGGAAACAAGGCGATTATTGTTTTTATTACGTAAAACTTGTATTTATTTATTTATCGAAAACTTTTTTTTTACTTTTTCTTCACTTTTTATTTTACACATACTAGGGGACTGGAAGATCTGATCTTCTGATCCCCTGCACAATACACTGCACTACTTCTGTATGTACTGATGTAGTGCAGTGTATTGTAACTGTCACTTTACAACTGACAGTTGAGCCTATTACGTCCTGCCTTGGGCAGGACCTAATAGGGTCCCGTACCTGGCAACCAGGAAGCCGTTGCTAGGCTTCCTGGTTGCCATTGCAACCATCAGAACCCCGCGATTTTTCGCGGGGGGGGCAATGGGGTGCAGAGGGAGCCCCCTCCCTCTGTATCAATCACTTAAATGCCGCTGTCGCTATTGACAGCGGCATTTAAGGGGTTAAACTACAGCGATCGGAGAGGACAGTGATCGCTGTAGTTGCAGTGGGATGTCGGCTGTATATTACAGCCGACATCCGATGAAGATGGAGCGAGCACAGCTCCTGTGCCCGCTTCATTCTCAGGGCGTTACTATACGCCCATTTTCGGGAAGGGGTTAATAAAAAGTGTTTGTTTTTTTTTTACACTGCTTTCTCTGATCTCCTCACGGATCTCACAGAAATGAGGAGATCAGAGAAAGTGACAGGAGCTTTCTCCTGCAGACGACGTCACAGACGGCTGTGATTGGTCAGTCTTCAGAGACTGACCAATCACAGCAATCGCCGGCATTGGGGACTGCTAATTGGTCCCCAGGCCGGTAGCAGAGACGGTTAGCTGTCAATGACAGCTGCCGCCGCTGTTCTGTCACTATGTGATTTCACATAGTGACAGTTTATTCCTGCGCCGTAATAGTACGTCGAAGGTACGCTGGCATAAGTGGCCAGCGACGTACTATTACGTCAAAGGTACGCAAGGGGTTAAAGGGAGGCTTCAATTCCACCAGTACCTGCCGAGTAAGAGGGCAAGGTATGGCATGAAAATGTATAAGCTGTGCGAGAGTCCATCAGGGTATACGTACAAATTTAGGACACCAGTATTCAGAGCCCAGAATGCCCCCCTTACTGGGAGTTAATGCAAAAATTGTGTGGGATTTGGTGCACCCACTGCTGGACCGGGGTTATCACCTCTACCTGGATAATTTTTATACCAGCGTCCCACTCTTCAACTGCCTCGCTTCCAGAAGTCCTGCGGCAAGCGGCACTGCTAGAAGAAATCTGAGAGGCCTCCCTAAGACTCTGCTTGGGCAAACAAGAAGGGGTGAGAGCAGGGCACATTCTAGCAGCAACATATTGTGTGTCAAGTACAAGGACAAGAGAGATGTCCTTGTATTGACAACAATACATGGCCACACCAGTACCCATGTACCTGTACGAGGTACCAGTACAGAGACCCCCAAACCAGACTCCATCCTGGACTACAATAGGTACATGGAAGGGGTGAACTTGTCAGATCAAGTCCTGAAGCCCTACAGCGCCATGCAGTGTGGTATAAGAAGCTGGCTGGGCACATCATACAGATGGCATTATACAATGCGTACGTGCTATGTCAATGTACAGGCCAGAGGGGAACTTTCCTGGATTTTCAAGAGGTGGTTATCAAGAGCCTAATCTTTAGGGACCAAGAAGGGGGGCACCCAGTACTTCTGGAAGCGAGGCCACACGCATCGTACCAGTGCAACACTTTCCAGGAGAAGTTCCCAAAACTGGCAAGAAGGGAAAAAGTCAAAAGAGGTGCAAAGTCTGCTATAAGAGGGGGATAAGGAAGAACACAATATACCAATGCGACACGTGTCCCGAAAAACCAGGGCTCCGTATGATAGTGTTTTAAAATGTATCATACATCCCTTGGTTTTTAATATACCCCAGTTTTACTTACCCTGATGCACTCCGCACAGCTTATCCCCCCTCGTCTTTCCCTTCTGAGCCCTGCTGTGTGCCCAGGAAGCTGATAACAGCCACATGTAGGGTATTGCCGTACCCGGAAGAACCCTCATTACAGTTTATGGGGTGTATGTCTCCGGTCAAAATGCTCACGACACCTCTAGATGAATGCCTTAAGGGTGTCATTTTTAAAACGGGGTCACTTCTTGGGGGTTTCAACTGCACTGGTACCTCAGGGTCTTCTGCATACATGACTTTGCACCAGAAAATCCCCAGTAGGCCAAATAGTGGTCCTTTCCTTCTGAGCCCTCCCATGGGCCCAAACGGCAGTTTATCATCACATATGGGGTATTTCCGCACTCAGGACAAATTGGGCAACAAAATGGGGTATTTTATTTCTAGTGAAAATAAGAAATTTTGAGCCAAAACGCATCTTATTGGAAAAAATTAATTTTTTTTTTAATTCACAGCCCAATTCAAATAAGAAAAAACGATGGCGTCTAAATCGTCACAATACCCATAAATGAATTCGTTGAGGGGTGTAGTTTCCAAAATGGGGTTACTTCTGTTTCCATTGCTTTGATACCTCTGGGGCTCTGCAAATGCGACATGGCACTCGTAAACCAATCCAGCAAAATTTGGACTCCAAAGAACACACAGCGCTCCTTTCCTTCTGAGCCCTCCCATGGGCCCAAACGGGGTATTGCCGCACTGAGGACAAGTTGGGAAACAAAATGGGGCATTTTTTTCCCTGTGAAAATAAGAAATTTTTATAAAAAATGACATCTTATTGGAAAAAATGTAATATTTTAAAGTTCACAGCCCACGCTGTGTGTGTGGGGTCAAAATGGTAACAACAACCATAAATGAGTTTCCAAAATTGGGTCACTTTTGGGGGATTCCTATTGTTTTGGCACCTCAACACCTCTTCAAACCTGGCATGCTGCCTAAAATATATTTTAATAAAAAAGAGGCCCCAAAATGCACTAGGTGCTTCTTTGCTTCTGGGGCTTGTGTTTTAGTCCACGAGCACACTAGAGCCACATGTGGGACATTTCTAAAAACTGCAGAATCTGGACAATACATATTTAGTAGTGTTTCTCTGGTAAAACCTTCTTTGTTACAGAAAAAAAAATAGAATAAAATTGAAATTCAGCAAGAAAAATGAAATTTGCAAATTTCACATCCACTTTCCTTTAATTCCTGTGAAATGCCTAAAGGGTTAAAAAAAATATATCGAAATACTGTTCTGAAAACTTTGAGGGGTCTAGTTTTTAAAATGGGATGTTTATGGGGGTTTCTAATACATAGGCCCCTCAAAGCCACTTCAGAACTGAACAGGTACCTTAAAAAAAGGCTTTTGAAATTTTCTTAAAAATATGGAGAAATTGCTGTTTATGTTCTAAGCCTTGTAACGTCCAAGAAAAATAAAAGAATGTTCAAAAAATGATGCCAATCTAAAGTAGACATATGGGAAATGTGAACTAGTAACTATTTTGGGTGGTATAACCATCTGTTTTTACAAGCAGATGCATTTAAATTCAGAAAAATTCTATTTTTTCTAAATTTTCTCAAATTTTTGCAATTTTTCACAAATAAATACTGAGTATATCGACCAAATTTTACCACTAACATAAAGTCCAATGTCTCACAAGAAAACAGTCTCAGAATCGCTTGGATAGGTTTAAGAATCCGACGTTATTACCACTTAAAGTGAAATATGTCCTATTTGAAAAATGGGCTCTGAGCAGGGGCGTAGCTAAAGGCTCATGGGCCCCGATGCAAAAGTTTTTATTGGGCCCCTCCGCCCCCGCAAACTTCTCATGGCCGACGGTCCGCAGCTTTCAGCTGCATCGCTGGGTCTCCTAAGTGACCCAACAATGCAGCACTAGCAGCCAGGGGCGTCACTAAGGACTTAAAATGTCAGGGGAAATAGCCCCAAAACATATGTGTCCGCCCAAAAAAAAATTATGTGTGTATATGAGACAGCATAGCATATCTATAGCACTACGACCCTATCAACTATAGATAGGATTAGATACAGTGGCTCAGCAGACAGTATCACACATGATAGGATTAGATACAGTGGCTCAGCAGACAGTATCACACATGATAGGATTAGATACAATGGCTCAGCAGACAGTATCACACATGATAGGATTAGATACAATGGCTCAGCAGACAGAATCACACATGATAGGATTAGATACAGTGGCTCAGCAGACAGT
The DNA here is from genome assembly GCF_050947455.1 of Rhinoderma darwinii. Taxonomy (NCBI): domain Eukaryota; kingdom Metazoa; phylum Chordata; class Amphibia; order Anura; family Rhinodermatidae; genus Rhinoderma; species Rhinoderma darwinii. The sequence goes on from NC_134691.1 coordinate 25,832,423, forward strand.
ATCACACATGATAGGATTAGATACAGTGGCTCAGCAGACAGCATCACACATGATTGGATTAGATACAGGACTCAGCTCGCTGACATTGCGGCTCCAGTGCTGGACCCAGGAAAGGTAAGAATAATAATTTTGCTTCTTTATGTGTTACTGATTATTTTTGTGTGTTTGTGTTTTTTTTACAGGTTCGGTTGTTGGACTTCGAGGACTTCAATGACAGCGTTTTTTTTATTGTGAATAAAATGGTTAATGGGGGTTGTTTTTTTATTTCAATAAAATATTTTTTCTATGTGCTTGCATCTTTTTAAACTTTATTATCACCGCCTTAGTAATGGTCGCTGGCTCATTGGCAACCTCCATTACTAAGGCGGGGCTTAATGTTAGCCGGTGCAAAGGCCAACACTAACCCCCATTATTACCCCGGTACCCACCGCCATCAGGGGTGCTGGGAAGAGCCGGGTACGAACCAGTACCCGACCATCTGTAGTGACGGTTAGGCACCGGGACGGCCGCAGGCTGGTAGTATCAGGCTGGGGAAGGCCAAAAACAGTGGCACCTACCACCCTGGTAATGCTGCCTGCTGCTGCTGTGTTGTATCTGGCTGGTTATGAAAATTGGGGGGGGGGACCCCACATCGTTCTTTCCAATTATTATTTTTTTTTTAAATGACGTGGGGTCCCCCCCATTTTTCATAACCAGCCAGATACAATAAAGCAGCAGCAGCCTAGCATCACCAGGGTGGGAAAGGCCACTGTTTTTGGCCTTTCCCCTCCTGATAATACCAGCCTGCGGCCGCCCCAGTGGCCGACCGTCACTACAGATGGTCAAGTACTGGATCGTACCCGGCTCTTCCCAGCACCCCTGGTGGCGGTGGGTACCGAGGTAATAATGGGGGTTAGTGTTTGCCTCTGCACCGGCTAACACTAAGCCTCACCTTAGCAATGGTCACTGTCAATCAGCCGGCGGCCATTACTAAGGCGGTAGTAATATAGTTAAAAAAAAAAACACAAAGACATAGAAAAAATATTTTATTGAAATAAAAAAAAAACCCACACAACCCTCATTAACCATTTTATTGATAATAAAAAAAGCCGTCATCGAAGTAGTCCTGGAATCCGACGTAGTCCAACGACCGAACCTGTAAGAAAACATACAAAAAAAAACAATTAGTAACACATGTGTTAGGCTTAGATACAGGGCCCATGTGTGATACGGTCTGTGGGATCCTGTATCTAAGCCTACCACAAGGTAGGCTTAGATACAGAGTCCAGCAGACAGTAATCTTATACAGTGTAAGATTACTGTGTGCTGGGGCCCTGTATTTAAATCTACAGTGTGGTAGGCTTATATACAGGGCCCATCAGACAGGATCACACATGGGCCATGTATCTAAGCCTACCATGTGATTGGCTTAGATACAGGGCCCAGCAGACAGCATCACACAATCTGTGATCCTGTCTCATGGGCCTTCTAAACCTGCTACATCGTAGGCTTAAAGGGGTTGTCCAGTCCCTAAACATTCATGGCCTATCCTCAGGATAGGCCATCAATAGCTGATGTGCCGGGTTCCAACTCCCGGGACCCGCCAATCAGTTGTTTTGAAGGGGCCGCAGCACTCGTACGAGAGCTGCTTCCCCTTCATTTCACTTACTCGCTCACACTGTGAATCGCCGACATCGACTCACAGTGTGACCGGAATGAAATGACCGGAATGAAGGGGAAGCAGCACTCGTACGAGTGCTGCGGCCCCTTCAAAACAACTGATTGGCGAGTACAGGGAGTCGGACCCCGCCAGTCAGCTTTAGCAGTCAGGGCTACTAATCTTACCTTCCTCTTCAGCCGCGGCAGAGGTCCTGTCCTCTCGATGTTGTGCGCGGCGCATAGCGCTGTGACGTCATGCGCTGCGCACAGTGCTTGACGTCAGGACCTCCGCTGCGATCCGGAACCAGGAAGGTAAGTACAGTCTGTTACTATAGTTACAGGAGCCCGCAGCCCGAGTTACTATAGTAACTTTTTATTGATGTGGTGCGGGGGGCTATGGGCCCCCCTGGCTTCGGGGCTCGGTCGCAATTGCGACCGCTGCGACCCCTATAGCTATGCCACTGGCTCTGAGCCTTAAGGCCCAAACTAGGCTGCGTCCTTAACCCCTTAAGGACGCAGCCTAGTTTGGGCATTAAGGCTCAGAGCTCATTTTTCAAATCTGACATATTTCACTTTATGTGGTAATAATGTCGGAATGCTTAAACCTATCCAAGCGATTCTGAGATTGTTTTCTCGTGACACATTGGGCTTCATGGTAGTGGTAAAATTTGGTCGATATATTCAGTGTTTATTTGTGAAAAATTGCAAAATTTTGAGAAAATTTAGAAAAAATAGCATTTTTCTGAATTTAAATGCATCTGCTTGTAAAACAGATGGTTATACCACCAAAAATAGTTACTAGTTCACATTTCCCATATGTCTACTTTAGATTGGCATCATTTTTTTAACATTCTTTTATTTTTCTTGGACGTTACAAGGTTTAGAACATAAACAGCAATTTCTCATATTTTTAAGAAAATTTCAAAAGCCTTTTTTTTAAGGTACCTGTTCGGTTCTGAAGTGTCTTTGAGGGGCGTATATATTAGAAACCCCCATAAACACCCCATTTTAAAAACTAGACCCCTTAAAGTATTCAAAACAGCATTTAGAAGGTTTTTTTAACCCTTTATGCATTTCACAGGAATTAAATCAAAGTGGATGTGAAATTTGCAAATTTAATTTTTCTTGCTGAATTTCAATTTTATTCAATTTTTTTCTGTATCACAGAAGGTTTTACCAGAGAAATACTACTAAATATGTATTGCGTAGAACACAAGAGAAAGAAGGAGTCAGAAACTATTGAAATTTATATAAATTGCCAAAGGCATAGAAAAATACAAATTTTATTGGACAATACAAATAACATGATTACATATAGACTACAAATCAGAAAGAACTGTATATCTCCAATAGTATAGGAGGGGAACTCGGGTCATAATAGTAGAACAAAAAACAATACAGAGAGCACCTTCTAACAATCGCTTTAGGTAGTTATAATGTAGTTAATACAAAAAGAACGAAGATTGTCTCCAGACATATACAATGCTACCACATATCATCAAAAACGATACTTCTAATAACAGGTAGTGAGAAAGGCACACAGTGGTAAACAGAGAAAATCTCCATATGGTCACACCTGTTATCTAAATAGACGCAGGGTAATAGACTAAGCCTGTCTCAAGCACAAGCACAAACAGTGTATCGATAAATGTGTAGATAGCATTGCAGGTATTGAGTACGCAGTAAAAGTAGCGCTAATACTAACCCATCTAGTTCCATGGATGTAGTAGCTCCCAGGTATGGAGAGACCCCAACGCGCGTTTCGCGTGGATGGCTTTTTCAAGGGGTGCTTGTGCTTGAGACAGGCTTAGTCTATTACCCTGCGTCTATTTAGATAACAGGTGTGACCATATGGAGATTTTCTCTGTTTACCACTGTGTGCCTTTCTCACTACCTGTTATTAGAAGTATTGTTTTTGATGATATGTGGTAGCATTGTATATGTCTGGAGACAATCTTCGTTCTTTTTGTATTAACTACATTATAACTACCTAAAGCGATTGTTAGAAGGTGCTCTCTGTATTGTTTTTTGTTCTACTATTATGACCCGAGTTCCCCTCCTATACTATTGGAGATATACAGTTCTTTCTGATTTGTAGTCTATTTTTAATCGTGTTATTTGTATTGTCCAATAAAATTTGTATTTTTCTATGCCTTTGGCAATTTATATAAATTTCAATAGTTTCTGACTCCTTCTTTCTCTTGTGTTCTACCTGATATTGTTTGGAGTTTATATTGTTACTGGGGAGTTCAAGAATCCGCACTTGCTGGTGACTTAGCCCACATATTTTATAGTCCCATGAGACATATGTTGACATAAATATGTATTGCCCAGATTCTGCGGTTTTTAGAAATGTCCCACATGTGTCTCTAGTGCGCTCGTGGACTAAAACACAAGCCCCAGAAGCAAAGAAGCACCTAGTGCATTTTGAGGCCTCTTTTTTTATTAGAATATATTTTAGTCAGCATGCCAGGTTTGAAGAGGTGTTGAGGTGCCAAAACAGTGGGAATCCCCCAAAAGTGACCCCATTTTGGAAACTACACCCCTCAAGGAATTAATTTATGGTTGTTGTTACAATTTTGACCCTACGGTTTTTACTCAGCACGTATTTGAATTGGGCTGTGAAATTAAAAAAATGCATTTTTTCCAATAAAATGTAATTTTTCATCAACATTTCTTATTTTCACAGGGAACAAAATACGTCATTTTGTTGCCCAATTTCTCCTGAATGCAGCAATACCCCACTTGTGGCGATAAACTTCCGTTTGGGCCCGTGGGAGGCCTCAGAACGGAAGGAGCGCTGTGTGTTCTTTGGAGTGCAGATTTTGCTGGATTGGTTTTCGGTGCCATGTCGCATTTGCAAAACCCCAGAGGTATCAAAGCAATGGAAACCCACCAGAAGTGACCCTATTTTGGAAACTACACCCCTCAAGGAATTCATTTATGGGTGTTGTGACCATTTAGACCCCACAGTTTCTACACAGAATTTATTTGAATTGGGCTGTGAATTAAATAAAATGTAATTTTTTCCAATAAGATGTAGCTTTGGCTCAAAATGTCTTATTTTCACAAGGAATAAAATACTCAATTTTGTTGCCCAATTTCTCCTGAGTGCAGCAATACCCTATTTGTGGTGATAAACTTCCGTTTGGGCCCATGGGAGAGCCCAGAAGGAAAGGAGCACTGTGTGTTCTGTGGAGTCCAGATTTGCTGGATTGGTTTTCGAGTGCCATGTGGTATTTGCAGAGCCCCAGAGGTATCAAAGCAATGAAAACCCACCAGAAGTGACCCCATTTTGGAAACTACACCCCCCAAGGAATTCATTTATGAGTGTTGTGACCATTTAGACACCATAGTTTTTACACAGAATTTATTTGAATTGGGCTGTGAATTAAAAATGTTTTAATTTTTTCCAATAAGATGTAGTTTTGGCTTAAAATGTCTTATTTTCACAAGGAATAAAATACCCCATTTTGTTGCCCAATTTCCCCTGAGTGCAGCAATACCCCATTTGTGGCGATAAACTGCCGTTTGGGCCAATGGGAGAGCTCAGAAGGAAAGGAGCGTTATGTGTTCTTTGGAGTCCAGATTTTGCTGGATTGGTTTTCGGGTGCCATGTCGCATTTGCAGAGCCCCAGAGGTATCAAAGCAATGGAAACCCACCAGAAGTGACCCCATTTTGGAAACTACACTCTTCAAGAAATTCATTTATGAGTGTTGTGACCATTTAGACCCCATAGTTGTTTCACAGAATTTATTTGAAATGGGCTGTGAATTGACAAAAATGTAATTTTTTCCAATGAGATGTCGTTTTGGCTAAAAATTTCTTATTTTCACAAGGAATAAAATACCCCATTTTGTTGCCCAATTTGTCCTCAGTGCGGCAATATCCCAGTTGTGGTGATAAACTGCCGTTTGGGCCCATGGGAGAGCCCAGAAGGAAAGGAGCACTGTGTGTTCTGTGGAGTCCAGATTTGCTGGATTGGTTTTCGGGTGCCATGTGGTATTTGCAGAGCCCCAGAGGTATCAAAGCAATGAAAACCCACCAGAAGTGACCCCATTTTGGAAACTACACCCCCCAAGGAATTCATTTATGAGTGTTGTGACCATTTAGACACCATAGTTTTTACACAGAATTTATTTGAATTGGGCTGTGAATTAAAAATGTTTTAATTTTTTCCAATAAGATGTAGTTTTGGCTTAAAATGTCTTATTTTCACAAGGAATAAAATACCCCATTTTGTTGCCCAATTTCCCCTGAGTGCAGCAATACCCCATTTGTGGCGATAAACTGCCGTTTGGGCCAATGGGAGAGCTCAGAAGGAAAGGAGCGTTATGTGTTCTTTGGAGTCCAGATTTTGCTGGATTGGTTTTCGGGTGCCATGTCGCATTTGCAGAGCCCCAGAGGTATCAAAGCAATGGAAACCCACCAGAAGTGACCCCATTTTGGAAACTACACTCTTCAAGAAATTCATTTATGAGTGTTGTGACCATTTAGACCCCATAGTTGTTTCACAGAATTTATTTGAAATGGGCTGTGAATTGACAAAAATGTAATTTTTTCCAATGAGATGTCGTTTTGGCTAAAAATTTCTTATTTTCACAAGGAATAAAATACCCCATTTTGTTGCCCAATTTGTCCTCAGTGCGGCAATATCCCCGTTGTGGTGATAAACTGCCGTTTGGGCCCATGGGGAGACGCAAAAGGAAAGGACCACCATTTTGCCTACTGGGGATTTCATGGTGCTAAGTCATGTATGCAGAAGCCCCTGAGGTACCAGTACAGTTGAAACCCCCAAGAAGTGACCCCGTTTTAAAAACTACACCCTTGAGGCATTCATCTAGAGGTGTAGTGAGCATTTTGACCGGAGACATACACCCCATAAACTGTAATGTGGGTTCTCCCGGGTATGGCAATACCCTACATGTGGCTGTTATCAGCTGCCTGGGCACACAGCAGGGCTCAGAGGGGAAAGACGAGGGGGATAAGATGTGCAGAGGGCATCGGGGTAAGTAAAACTGGGGTATATTAAAAATAAAGGGATGTATGAAACATTTTAAAACACTCTTTCATACAGAGCCTTAGTTTTTCGGGACACGTGTCACATTGATATATTGTGTCCTCCCTTATCACCCTCTTATAGCAGACTTTGCACCTCTGACTTTTTCCCTTCTTGCCAGTTTGGGGAACTTTTCGGTATGATGTGCACGACCAGCTTCTTATACCACACCGCATGGCGCTGTAGGGCTTCAGGACTTGATCTGACAAGTCCACCCCTCCCATGTACCTATTGTAGTCCAGGATGCAGTCTGTTTTAGGGGTCTCTGTACTGGTACCTCCTACTGGTACATGGGTACTGGTGTGACATCTATCTTGTCCTTGTACTTGACACACAATATGTTGCTGCTAGATTGTGCCCTAGTCCCACCCCTTCTGAGTGTTTGCCCAAGCAGAGTCTTAGGGAGGCCTCTCAGATTTCTTCTAGCAGTGCCGCATGCCGCAGGACTTCTGGAAGCGAGGCACTTGAAGAGCGGGACGCTGATATAAAAATTATCCAGGTAGAGGTGGTGCTGGGGCTGAATACTGGTGTCCTTCCCTTCATATATCCTAAATTTGTAGGTATACCCTGATGCCCTCTCGCACAGCTTATACATCTTCACGCCATACCTTGCCCTCTTACTCGGCAGGTACTGGCGGAATTGAAGCCTCCATTTAAAATGTACCAGGGACTTATCAATAGAAATACACGTCTCGGGGGTGTATGCTTGGGAAAACCGGGCACCGAAACGTTCTAATATGGGTCTCAGTTTATACAAACGGTTAAAACTGGGGTCATCTCGGGGTGGACACGGCTCATTATCAGTATAATGTAAGAAGCGAAGTATTGCCTCATTTATTTATTTTTTTAGGTTCCAGTTCAGTTCTGATGTTGCTTTGAGGGGCCCATATATTAGAAACCCCTATCAGACACCCCATTTTAGAAACTAGACCCCTCAAAGTATTCACAACAGCATTTAGAAAGTTTATGAACCCTTTAGGTGTTTCACAGAAATTTAGAGCAAAGTAGAGGTGAAATTTAAATTTTTTTTTTGTCAGAAAATACTTTTTATACCATTTTTTTTATAACACAAAAGGTTTTACCAGAGAAACGCAACTTAATATTTATTGCCCAGATTCTGCAGTTTTGAGAAATATCCCACATGTGGCCCTAGTGCGGTAATGGACTGAAGCACCGGCCTCCGAAGCAAAGGAGCACCTAGTGGATTTTGAGCCCTCCTTTTTATTAGGCACCATGTCCGGTTTGAAGAGGTCTTGTGGTGCCAAAACAGTGAAAACCCCCCAAAAGTGACCCCATTTTGGAAACTAGACCCCTTGAGGAATCCATTGTAGTTTTCTTGGGGTGCATGCGGCTTTTTGATCAGTTTTTATTCTATTTTTATGTGGCGTGGTGACTAAAAAATAGCAATTCTACTATTGTTTTTTTGTTCTATTTTTTTTACAGCGTTCACCGTGCGCTATAAATGACATATTCACTTCATTCTGCGGGGCGATACGATTACGGCGATACCAGATGTTTATCGTTTTTTTATGTCTTATGGCGTTTGCACAATAAAATACTTTTTGTAAAAAATCATTCACTTTTTGTGTTACCTTATTCTAAGAGCCATAACGTTTTTATTTTTCCTTCAAAAAAGCCGTGCGAGGACTTATTTTTTGCGTAACGAACTGTAGTTTCGATCAGCACCATTTTTAGGTACATGTGACTTTTTGATCTCTTTTTATTCCATTTTTTAGGCGGTGAAGTGACCAAAAAATAGTGATTCTGGTACGGTTTATTATTTATTTATTTTTACGGCGTTCACCGCGTGGGATAAATAACAAAATAATTTTGTAGTTCAGGCCGTTACGGACGCGGCGATACCAATTATGTATAGTTTGTTTATTTATTTTAATAATAAAGACTGATAAGGGAAAAGGGGGGATTTTTACTTTTAAAACGTTTATTTTCTTATTTTTACATACCTTTTTTTAACTTTTTTTTTACTTTTTTACTTTGTCCCACTAGGGGACTTGAGGGCAGGAGGCCCTGATCGCTATTCTAATACACTGCACTACATGCGTAGTGCAGTGTATTAGAACTGTCAGCTACTCACTGACAGCAAGCATAGTGGGTCCTGACTCTGTCAGGACCCACTAGGCTTCCGTCGATGGCATAGCCGGACGCCATTTTTGGGTGTCCGGTTGCCATAGTCACCATCGCCGGCCGCTATCGTGTAGCAGGCCGGCGATGGCGGATTAACCCCTAAGAAGCCGCGATCGCTATTGAACGCGTCTTCTGAGGGGTTAAATCTGCGGGGACCACCGCGATCGGTCCCTGCACATTGAGCTGTGATAGCCTGCTGTCGGAAACAGCAGCTATCACAACTCATGAACGCGCCCCGCGCGAACGGCGCCGTGTTTACTCCATGACATACTATTATGTCATGGAGCGCGAACGATGCACTTACCATGACATAATAGTATGTCCTGGAGCGTTAAGGTTTAAAATAGGGCGGCTATTAAGGGGTTTATGATCTCATTTTGTTTATTTGCACTTTTATCTATTTGTTTGAAGTATTAACCCCTTCAGGACTGAGCCTGTTTTGGCCTTCAGGACGAAGCCGATTTTTCAAATCTGACATGTGTCACTTTATGTGGTAATAACTCCGGAATGCTTTTACCTATCCAAGCGATTCTGAGATTGTTTTCTCGTGACATATTGTACTTTATGTTAGTGAAAAAATTTGGTTGATAAATTCAATATTTATTTGTAAAAAACACCAAGATTTGGAGAAAATTTGCAAAAATTACCATTTTTCGAAATTTTTATGTATCTGCTTGTAAAACAGATAGTAATACCACACAAAATAGTTACTAGTTAACATTTCCCATATGTCTACTTTAGTTTGGCATCATTTTACGAACATTCTTTTATTTTTCTAGGACGTTACAAGACTTAGAACTTTAGCAGCGATTTCTCATATTTTCAAGAAAATTTCAAAAGGCGATTTTTACAAGGACCAGTTCAGTTCTGAAGTGGCTTTGAGGGCCTTATATATTAGAAAGTCCCCATAAATCACCCCATTTTGAAAACTGCACCCCTAAAAGTATTCAAAACAGCATTCAGAAAGTGTATTAACCCTTTAGGCGTTTCACAGGAATTAAAGCAAAGTAGAGGTGAAAGTTACAAATGTAATTTTTTTTTTACAAAATTCATTTCTAATAATAAAATTCTATACCCCAGAAGGTTTTACCCGAGAAATGTAACTTATTATTTATTTCCCAGATTCTGCAGTTTTTAGAAATATCCCACATGTGGCCCTAGTGCGCTAATTTACTGAAATACAGGCCTCAGAAGCAAAGGAGCACCTAGCGGATTTTGGGGCCTCCTTTGTTTTAGCATATATTTTAGGTACCATGTCAGGTTTGAAGAGGTCTTGTGGGGCCAAAACAATAAAGACCCCCAAAAGTGACCTCATTTTGGAAACTACACCCCTCAGGGAATTTATCTAGGGGTATAGTTAGCATTTTGAACCCACAGATTTTTTGCTAAATTTATTTGAATTAGTTTGTGAAGATGAAAATCTACTTTTTTTCTGAAAAAACTTAGAAATTTTAAATTTTTTCAAGGAATAAAAGAGAAAAAACACCCCAACATATGTAAAGCAATTTCTCCTGATTATAGCAATACCCCATATGTGATAATAAACTGCTGTTTGGACTCACAACAGGACATAGAAGGGAAGGAGCACCATTTGGATTTTGAAATTCTGATTTTGCTGGAATAGTTTTCAGTGCCGTGTCGCGTTTGAAATGCACTGGAGGGAACAAAATAGTGGAAACCCCCGGAAAGTGACCCCATTTTGGAAACTACATCCATCAAGGAATTTTTCTAGGGGTAAAGTTAGCATTTTGACCCCACGGTTGTTTTGCTGAATTCATTGGAATTATTCTGTAAAAAGGTAGCCATTTTTAATTTTTACAAGGAATAAAGGAGAAAAAGCACCCCAACATTTGTAAAACAATTTCTCCCGATTACGGAAATATGCCATATGTGGTAATAAACTGCTTTCTGGACCCACAGCAAGGCTTAGAAGGGAAGGAGCGCTATTTGGCTTTTGGAGCTCAAATTTAGCTGAAATGGTTTTTGGGTGCCATGTCGCATTTGCAAAGCCCCCGAGGGACCAAAACAGTGGAAACCCCCCAAAAGTGGAAATTAGAACCACTTAAAGAATCTATCTAGGGATATAGTGGGCATTTAGACACCACAAGTCTTTTGCAGGATTTATTAGAATTAGGCCGTGAAAATGAATATCAGCATTTCTTCCACTAAAATGTTGCATTTTTTCAATTTCACAAAGTATAAAGGGGGAAAAAGCTGCCCAACATTTGTAAAGCAATTTCTTCCGAGTGCGGCAATACCCCACGTGTGGTCATAAATGGTTTTTCATTAGAAAGTAATTAACCCTTTCTGGACTGATCCATTTTTTTATTTTCCTTTTTAGTTTTTTCCTCCCCGCGTTCCAAGAGCCACAACTTTTTTATTTTTCAGTCAATAGAGTGGTATGAGGGCTTATTTATTGAGGGATGAGCGGTCGTTTTTATTGCTACCATTTTTTGGTACATACAACTTTTTGAGCACTTTTTATTACATTTTTAGGTAGAGCCAAGGTGACCAAAAAACTGTGATTTTGCCATTTTAAATTCTTTATTTTTCACGTGAGACGCTCCATACATCACCCCCCACACTAAGACATGCTATGTCATGGTGCGCAAAGGGGTTAATGCGCAGCGCATGGTTCGGAGTGAAAATTAAAATTTTCCACTCATATGCCATTTTAGTGCACTACATGTTATGCCCAGTTTGTGCCACTGAAGACAAATACCTCATAAAATATTAACCGGGTTCTCCCGGGTATGGCGATGCCATATCTGTGGACGTAAACTGGTGTTTGGGCACGCTGCAGGGCTCAGAAGGGAGGGACGCCATTTGGCTTTTGGGGCGCAGATGTAGCTTGGTAGTTGTTCTGTTTGGGGTTTTACTGGTGTTTCAGTTTATAATGTGGGGGCATATGTTATCTGTGCGGGGTACATCAGGGTATAATAAGAGGGTATAATAATGCAGTAAATAAATAATAATCCGGAGATATGTGGCCGGTGTCGCACTTATAAATTGCGCCCAATCTTATCCGCTTTTGGACACTCTGCACATTTTGCATCGCCATATTCTGGGAGCCAGAACTGTTTTATTTTTTCTCCACCGGAGCTGTTTGAGGGTTTATTCGTTGCGGGACAATCTGTAGTTTTCATTGGTACCATTTTGGGGTACCAGAAATTTTTTTGATCACATTTTATTCCATTTTTTGGCAAGCAAGGTGACCAAAAACCATCAATTCTGACAATGTTTTTTATTCATTTTTTTATGGCCTTCACCCTTTGCTTTAAATGACCATTTTACTTTATTCTGCGGGTCGATACGATTACGGCAATACCAGATGTATATACGTTTTTTTATGTTTTGCAGCGTTTGTGCAATAAAATCACTTATTTATAAAATAAATAATCTTTTGTGTCACCATATTCTGAGAGCCATAACTTTTTTATTTTTCAGTCAAAAAAGCGGTCTAATTGCTTTTTTTTTGCGGGACGGGATGTAGTTTGTATCGGTACAATTTTGGCGTACATGCGACTTTTTGATCACTTTTTATTGTATGTTTTGGGAGGGTTGGTAACCAAAAAATTGTGATTTGGGCACTGTTTTTCATTTATTTTTTTCGCGGTGTTCACCGTGCGGGAAAAATAATATTACAGTTTTATAGTTGGGGTCATTACGAACGCGGTGATACCAAATATGTGTACTTTTTTTAACGTGTTCATTTTTTTCCTATAATAAAAGACTTATAGGAAAAAAAGCATTCTTTGTTTATGTCACTTCTAACTTTTATTTTTACACTTTTTAAAAACATTTTTATTATCTTTTTTTTACTTTTTTTACTTGTCCCACTAGGGGACACTTAGACTTGCAGCTCTGATCGCTGCCGGAACACATTACACTACACACTGTCATTGTGGCGTGACAGTCACACTGACAGGAAGCATCGGAGGACCGGCCGGAGGCTGCTCCTCCCAGACTTCCATACATGGCAACCCGGAGGTCATTGTCTGGCCTCTGTTTGCCATGATAAGGATCGTCAGCCCCCGCTAATGGATGTGGGGGGCTGCCGATCCGCTGTAAACCTCTTCGATGTGGTGATCGCAATCGACCACCGCATCGAAGGGGTTAATTGCCGATTTCAGCGGCGACAGGCCGCTGATCGGCAACGGGGAGAGCAGGGCAGACGCCCTGCACAGTTAACCGCCGCTGCGGTGTAGTGCCGCACGGCGGTTAACTGTTAAAGCGCGGACGAAACTGCACGCCCAGGTGCGCGAAGTTACTGCTCACCTGGACGTGCATTTACGCCAAAGTGCGGGAAGGGGTTAATGTTTTAAATGTAAGCTGTGGTCTATTTTGCATTGAGTGAAGTTTTTTCTGAACTCCAGTTGCATCACCATGACCCCTTGTGACGTCATGGTGACGTCAGAGTTGCACTTTTACCTATGACTTGGTAGTTTTTCAAACCTCTTATGCATGTGACCACGCTGACTATATAAGATGACTGCTTTATGGCACTGCACATTTGGCCTGATGAAGACGCTGATTCAGCGTTGAAACGCGTAGTCTTTTACAATAAATTATTTATTTTGTATTTTAAAACAGTGGAAGTGCTTCTACCCCTATTACCAGCAGCGCAGTATATGGGCCACCAATTTTTTCTTCCTTCCGCAAATAAGTAGTGTATTACACTCTAAGGTCTTCGAGGGCTGTATCCAAACCATTTCAAGCTCTTTAACGACAAGACAATATTAGTAATGTCAAAGTGATTATAACATATATGGCTATGGGTAAACGGATGGCAGCTGGTGGTAACAAGCAGCCTGTTTAAAAACACTCTGCACTTTTAGATATTTTTTATACTTTTAAAAATAAAAAAGTGGTCCAAAACGTATCCCATTTTGGGGGCAGATGCCTGCCGGTGTTTATACATCCATGGTGGTATCGGAAGCATTGGCTTTTTAACAAGCGGTCCCTAAATTCTGTTTCTGAAGGCAGCAGCGCACGATGAGCACCAATAATAATATTACTAACCCCTTCAGGACCAAGGGTCATTGATTCCCCTGTGTCCAGGTCGAATCTACCATTTTTGATATTCACTTCTTTATACGATAATATCTTTGCAACCGCTTTAAATATATCACAACTATTTTTACTTTATTTTTTTTATAAGACTTATGAGGCTTTCATTTTCTAGATTAGTTTAATTAATTCCGTGTTTTTAATTTTATTAGGAGCAGACAAATCACTAAAAATGAGAAAAGAAAACACTTTTCTGTAATTTTTTATATCATATTATAGATAGATATGAGATATCTAGATAGATAGATAGATAGATAGGTAGAGAGAGAGAGAGATAGATAGATAGACAGACAGACAGACAGACAGACAGACAGACAGACAGACAGACAGATAGATAGATAGATAGATAGATAGATAGATAGATAGATAGATAGATAGATAGATAGATAGATAGATAGATAGATAGATAGATAGATATGAGATAGAGAGATAGATATACAGACGGATAGATAGATAGATAGATAGATAGATAGATAGATAGATAGATAGATAGATAGATAGATATCCCCAGATATAGGTAGGCTTAGTGCCAGTTCTGGGTGTATGTGCAGCGTGTGTTCCCATCTAATAGAGGTTGCCTTCTCGTGGCACGTGGGCTCACACAATTTGACTAAAATGTGCGCTAAGAACCTCCCTTTTGTAAGTAGATTTAGCAGTAATGCATATTTATTTATATTTAGTGGCTTAGGTGACATTAGTGTTCGCAGTGTGCTGTTGTCATTTTCTTGTGTGCTGTATATATTTGCAGTCACAGTCGTTTGTGCACCTGTATACATGTTTTGTTTCATTTTGTTGGAATGTTCTGTTCAAACTTTTGTGTTGTTTATGTTATAAATATATGTGGGGTTAGTGACTGCCTCCATTTTTTGATCTTGCACTCCTCCCATTCTGTCCTGGGTGATTTTAATTAGTTTAATGCTGGTTCCTACCATCCCCAAGCATATGTAGACTTAGTTCTGGGTGTATGTGCAGCTTAGGTTCCCATTTATGGAGGTCGCCTTGTCGTGGCAGGTAGGCCCACACATTTTGATCAAAATGTGCGCTAAGAACCTCCCTATTGTAAGTAGATTTAGCAGTAATGCATATTTATATATTTAGCGGCCTAGGTGACATTGGTTTTCGCAGTGTGCAGTCGCCATTTTCTTGGTGCTGTATGTGTATATCTATATATATATCTATATATATATAGATAGATATATTTATCTATATTATCTATATATATATATATATATATATATATATATATATATATATTGTACAGCTCTGTAACAATTAGTCTTTTCTCTCAGAGTACCAAGTCAATATATAAATAGTACAAGCACAAGGATACCTGTAGTGGTTCAGACAGTAGCAACGGCTAGGCACAGATGGAACCTTGACAGCAGACACCAGACATGGTGTAACACAGCAGGCGGAATCGGTGGCACAACACAACTCCAACAGGTTTAAGGCACAGGAAAAAATAACACGGGATACAGGGTATAGGTAGCAGGGCACGGAAACAACGGGAACAGGATGTCAGTAAGGGACCATTTGCAAGGCTAACATAGGAAAACACAACAACGCTTAGGCAATGAGAAAAGGGTCAGGGTCCTTCTTATAGTCCAGGGTGATCATGGGCTTATTAGTGATAATACCAATGTGCGCATGCTGGCCCTTTAACGAGCGTGCGTGCGCACCCTACGGGACACAGCGGACCGGAGCGGAAGTGAGCGCTGGGGTCCCCTGGGGAGGAGATACGTGCCAGCGCTCACAGATCCATGGCTGCGGCCGTGGGTGAGTAATCCCGACGGTCTGCGGCCATGGACGCTACACCCTGGATTTCTGTAAGTGGTGTAACAGGTTGAGGGGGTTAGTCTGCCAAGGGAGATAAATTCCTAGACGCCTATTAAGGGGTTAACATAGGGTCTTCCCTCCACACAGGTGGAGGGTAATTAACTAAGAGAAAAGCACTGCTGGGAGAGTGTGTCAGAGAGAGGAGGAAGCAGGAAGGTGAAGACTGGTTTGCTGATGAACAGACCTGACATTTACAGAGGGGTGAGAGCTAACACCTGCAGAGGGTTGGACTGTGTGTGTTATACCTGGACTTTTGTTATGTGAAACGTTTCTTTCTGTTGAAACCTTTGTGTTTGCTGATGAGACAAGCTACCATTGTGTTTATTGGATTTCCCTGCTTGAAAGAGAAATAAAGCTTCTAAAGTTCTGTTTAGACAAGAATACTGCGCTGAGAGTGTCTCTTTAATAATAATAATAATAATAATAATAATAATAATCTTTATTTATATAGCGCCAACATATTACGCAGCACTTTACAATTTAGAGGGAACATGAAACAAACAATATCAGACATTACATAGTGACAAAGTTCATTTACAATTCAAACCTGGGTAGTGAGGACCCTGCTCGCAAGAGCTTACAATCTTGCCTATCTACATTCCCCAAACTGCTACAGCGGATAAGAGGGCTATTGTAAAGGATCTGCCAGACACAGCTTCTGTGTCGACGCCCGTGGTTAATCAGTCTGCATCTGCTCCTAGGTTTGATTGAGTGACTCGATCTGCTACCACTCAGGCTGGTAGGCTGAGGAGTGGGAGAACCTATCACAGCCTGGCCAGACGGTTCTAGCTCCCGCCCTCGGTCTATGTATACCTTAATTTGCTTCTTGTCTTTGTCTGTGATTCTCTCTTGTTTCCTGGCTCTGCTGTTCCAGCTATTACTATTGACCTCTGCTTCTTATTGACCCTGGCTTTACTTACTACGCTCCTGCTCTGCGTTTGGTACCTCGTACATTCCTGCCTTGACTCGGCTCGTTCCCTACTCTTGTTGCTCATGGTGCTGCCGTGGGCAACTGCCCCATTTCCCTTAGCTTCTGTGTACCCTTGTCTGTTTGTCTGTCATGCACCTACTGAGCGTAGGGACCATCGCCTAGTTGTACGCCGTCGCCTAGGACGAGTCGTGCAAGTAGGCAGGGACTGAGTGGTGGGTAGATTAGGGCTCACCTGTCTGTCTCCCTACCCCGTCATTACATAATCACAGGCCCATATACCTTTTCTACCCTGGTTCCTACTACTATGGACCCCCTTGAGACCCTGGCTTAGCAAATGCAGGTTCTCTCCCTACAGGTCCAAGCCCTGGCTCAGAGGTGCGACCAGCGTGATGCTAACCAGCTCGTGCCCTCCATCTCACCTCTTGAACCCCATCTCAAGTTGCCTGACCGGTTCTCAGGGGACCGGAAGACTTTTTTCTCCTTTCGGGAGAGTTGTAGGCTCTATTTCCGTCTAAAGCCACACTCCTCAGGTTCTGAGAGCCAGCGAGTGGGTATAATTGTCTCCCGGCTCCAGGACGGCCCCCAAGAATGGGACTTCTCCTTGGCTCCTGACGCCCCTGAACTTTCCTCTGTTGACCTTTTTTTTTCCGCTCTCGGGCTCATCTATGACGAGACTGACAAGACTGCATTTGCCGAGAGTCAGCTGGTGACCTTACGTCAGGGTAAGAGACCCATTGAAGAGTACTGTTCTGACTTTAGGAAGTGGTGTGTATTTCTCTTAGTTTAGATTGGGTCTGTCGAACGCCCTAAAAGACTTGTTAGTTAGCTATCCCTCCACTGACGCTCTAGATCAGGTTATGGCTTTAGTGGTACGTCTTGACCGTCGTCTCAGGGAACGACGACTTGAACATTTTTGTACCTTCTCTTCTGGCTCCCCAATGATGGCTCCCGAGGTTCCATTGCTTCCTTCTTCCACGGAAAACTCGGATAAACCAATGCGACTCGGGGCCTCTGTATCTCCCCAACAAAAAAGAGAGCTCCGCAGGAAGAATGGTCTCTGCTTCTACTGTCCCAGGTGTAAGAATAAGCAGCCGGAAAAATTCTGCGCCTAAGTGACCATCGGGGAGGTCGCTTGGGCACACAGGTATTTCCCGTAAATATGAAACCTAATAAGATCTTGCTTCCCTTTCAAGTCTCTTTTGAGGGTAGGTCTGCCACTGGCAGTGCCTTCGTGGATTCAGGGTCTTCTGCTAATATTATGTCTGTGGATTTTGCTATGTCTCTAGCTATGCCATTGATTGATTTTCCTAAACCTGTCCCGGTAGTGGGTATCGACTCCACTCCACTTGCTAATGGTTATTTTACACAACATACCCCTGTTTTTTAACTCATTGCTGGCTCCATTCATTTGGAGCAGTGTTATGTACTGGTGATGCAGGGATTATCGTCCGATTTGGTTTTAGGCCTTTCCTGGTTGCAGATGCATAATCCCACGTTTAACTGGAGTAGAGGATCTTACTAAATGGGGTAATGAATGCATGATGTCCTGTTTTTCAGTTAATTGTATTTTTCTCCCTTAGGAGCTGAACACTCTACCTGAGTTTATTGAGGACTTTGCTGATGTTTTTTCTAAAAAGGCCTCCAAAGTGTTACCTCCTCATAGAGAATACGATTGCGCAATCGATTTGGTACCAGGAGCTAAGCTCCCTAAGGGTAGGATATTTAATCTCTCTTGTCCCGAACGTGAGGCCATGAGAGAATATATCCAGGAAAGCCTGGCCAAGGGTTACATTTGCCCCTCTACTTCTCCGGTAGGTGCTGGTTTCTTCTTCGTGGGGAAGAAGGATGGTGGTCTTAGGCCGTGCATCGATTACCGAAACTTGAATAAGGTCACTGTAAGGAACCAGTATCCCCTTCATTTGATTCCTGATCTCTTCAATCAGGTTCAGGGGGCCCAATGGTTCTCTAAGTTTGATCTTCGGGGGGCGTATAACCTTATCCGAGTCAGAGAAGGGGATGAGTGGAAGACTGCGTTTAACATGCCCGAAGGTCATTTCTAATACCTCGTCATGCCCTTTGGGTTATGTAATGCTCCCGCGGTCTTCCAGAATTTCACAAATAAGATTTTAAGAGACTACCTGGGGGTATTTCTTGTAGTGTACCTTGATGACATACTTGTGTTTTCCAAGGACTGGTCCTCCCACATTGAGCATGTCAGGAAGGTGCTCCAGGCCCTTCGGGAAAACAAACTCTTTGCTAAATACGAAAAATGTGTGTTTGGGGTGCAGGAGATACAATTTTTGGGTCAAATCCTCACTCCTAATGAATTCCGCATGGACCCTGCCAAGGTTCAGGCTGTGGCTGAATGGGTCCAACCTGCCTCCCTGAAGGTGTTACAGTGCTTCCTGGGGTTTGCTAATTAGTACAGAAGATTTATTGCTAACTTCTTGGTCATCGCTAAGCCTCTTACGAATCTTACTCGCAAAGGTGCTGATCTCCTCCTCTGGCCTCCAGAGGCGGTCCAGGCTTTTGAGATCCTTAAGAAGTGTTTTATCTCTGCCCCAGTGCTGACTCAGCCTAACCAAATGGAGCCATTCATCGTGGAGGTTGACGCCTCCGAAGTGGGAGTGGGTGCTGTCTTGTCCCAGGGTACCAGGTCCCTCACCCTTCTCCGTCCCTGTGCCTACTTCTCCAGGAAGTTCTCACCCACTGAGAGTAACTATGACGTGGGCAACTGCGAACTCTTAGCCATTAAATGGGCATTTGAAGAGTGGCGCCACTTTTTGGAGGGGGCTAGGCACCAGGTAACGGTCCTTACCGACCGCAAGAATCTGGTCTTCCTAGAATCTGCCCGGAGGCTAAACCCGAGACAAGCTCGATGGGCGTTTTTTTTTAGTAGATTCAACTTTGTGGTCACCTATAGGGCTGGGTCTAAAAATATTAAAGCTGATGCACTGTCACATAGCTTCATGGCTAGCCCTCCTTCGGAGGAAGATCCTGCTTGTGTTTTGCCCCCAGGTATAATAATATCCTCTGTTGATTCTGACTTAGTCTCCGAAATTGTGGCTGATCAATGTTCAGCTCCCGGGAGCCTTCCTGAGAACAAGCTGTTTGTTCACCTGCAATTCCGGCTAAGGGTACTTAGGGAAAATCATGACTCTGCACTATCTGGCCATCCAGGCATCCTGGGTACCAAGCACCTCATTGCTAGAAACTATTGGTGGCCTGGGTTGCCTAAAGACGTTAAGGCCTACGTCGCCGCTTGTGAAATTTGAGCTAGGTCCAAGACTCCCAAGTCCTGACCAGCAGGCTTACTATGTTCTTTGCCCATTCCCCAGAGTCCTTGGACCCATATCTCCATGGATTTTATCATCGATCTGCCTCCATCTCAAGGCAAGTCGGTGGTGTGGGTTGTAGTAGACCACTTTAGTAAGATATACCTCTTTGTGCCCCTCAAGAAACTACCCAATGCCAAGACGTTAGCTACCTTGTTTGTCAAACACATCCTGCGTCTCCATGGGGTTCCTTTCAATATTGTTTCTGACAGAGGGGTACAATTTGTTACATTGTTTTTTCGAGAGCTTTCTGTAAAAAGTTGGAGATTGATCTGTCCTTCTCCTCGGCCTTCCATCCTGAAACTAATGGCCAAACTGAGAGGACTAATCAGTCTCTAGAACAATATTTAAGGTGTTTTATCTATGGCTGTCAATATGATTGGGTCTCCTTCATTCCCCTCGCCAAATTTTCCCTTAATAACCGGGTCAGTAACTTGTCAGGGGTCTCCCCCTTTTTCTGTAATTTTGGGTTTAATCCACGGTTCTCCTCCGTTTCACCTGGTGGTTCCAACAATCCCGAGGTAGATGTCGTTCATCGGGAACTGTGCACAGTCTGGGCCCAGGTTCAGAAGAACCTAGAGGCGTCCCAGAGCATACAAAATACGCAGGCAGATAGAAGACGTTCTGCTAACCCCTTGTGTGTGGTCGGGGATCTGGTGTGGCTGTCTTAAAAAAATTTGCACCTTAAGGTTCCGTCCAAAAAATGTGCTCCCCGGTTTATTGAGGTCCTTAACCCTGTCTCCCTCTGGCTGGAGTTACCCTCGTCTTTTCAAATACACGACGTGTTTCATGCCTCCCTCCTGAAACGCTGCTCCCCGTCCTTGGTTACCTCGAGGAAACGTCCGGTCCCTGTTCTCACCCCTGAAGGGGTATAATTTGAGGTGGCCAAGATAGTGGACAGCAGGATGGTCCAAGGCTCCCTCCAGTACCTGGTCCATTGGAGAGGATACGGGCCTGAGGAGAGGACTTGGGTTCCCGCCCGGGATGTTCACGCTGGGGTGTTGCTCAGGAGGTTCCATCTTCGGTTCCCCAATAAGCCAGGTCCACCTAGGAAGGGTCCAGTGGCCCCTCATAAAAGGGGGGGGGTACTGTAAAGGATCTGCCAGGCTTCTGTGTCGACGCCCGTGGTTAATCAATCTGCATCTGCTCCTAGGTCTGATAGAGTGACTCGATCTGCTACCACTCAGGCTGGTAGGCTGAGGAGCGGGAGAACCTATCACAGCCTGGCCAGACGGTTCTAACTCCCGTCCTCGGTCTATGTATACCTTCATTTGCTTCTTGTCTTTGCCTGTGATTCTCTCTTGTTTCCTGGCTCTGCTGTTCCAGCTGTTACTATTGACCTCTGCTTCTTATTGACCCTGGCTTTACTGACTACGCTCCTGCTCTGCGTTTGGTACCTCGTACACTCCTGGTTTGACTCGGCTCGTTCACTACTCTTGTTGCTCACGGTGTTGCTGTGGGCAACTACCCCATTTCCCTTAGCTTCTGTGTACCCTTGTCTGTTTGTCTGTCGTGCACCTACTGAGCGTAGGGACCGTCGCCCAGTTGTACGCCATCACCTAGGATGGGTCGTGCAAGTAGGCAGGGACTGAGTGGCGGGTAGATTAGGGCTCACCTGTCTGTCTCCCTACCCCGTCATTACAGCTATAAGAATATATTCACACGACGTGATAAAAAGGGCAGTTAACAACGGATGAACTGTCAGTTTTTCATGGCTGTTTTGCATCAATGTGTCTCAAAATTTGAATCCATTTCCCGGCCGCCATTTGCCATCCGTTTTTTAATCGACGCTAAAAAAATGGATGAATTTTATTTGTTAGTTTTTTTTTTGTCCCTCCACCTGAAAAAGCCACAGTGACACAAAACCACTGTAGATAGTGCCACATTGCCCACTGTAAATAGTGCCAGTGCCCACATAGTGCCACAGTCCCCACTGTAGATAGTGCCCACATAGTGCCAGCAACAGTGCCCGTGTAAATAGCGCCACAGTGTCCCCTGTAGGTAGTGCCCATATAATGCCACAGTGCCCATATAGATAGTGCCACACCGCCTGTTTATAGCACCCCCTGTAGATGGCACCACACCCCCTGTAGAGAGCCACCCCTGCAGATAGCGCCACCCCCTGCATATAGCACCACCCCCTGTAGATAGCACCACCCCCTGTAGATATCAACATCTCCCCTGTAGATAGCAACATCCCCCTGCAAATAGCGCCACCCCTGCTGATAGCTCCACCTTCCTGTATTTTGCAGCCTTCCTCTTGTAGATAGCAACATTCCTCCTGTAGATAGCGCCACCACCCTGCAGATAGCGCCACCCCCCTGTAGATTGAACCATTCCCCCTGTAGATAGCAATATCCCCCGTGCAGATAGCGCCTGTATACAGCACCACTGTAGCTCCCTGTAGGAGCGGAATCCCTGGCTTGGGATTCCGCTCCTAGAGGGAGTCCCTGATATCTCTGTCCATATATGGACAGTGACATCAGGGGTTAACTCTAAAAGCGGAATCCCCTGCCAGAGCGGGGATTCCGCTCTAGAAGTAGCCCGTGACATAACTGCCCATATATGGATAGTGACGCCAGGGGCTTCTCCAGTTGTGGAATCCCGGGACAGAGTGCGGCCAGGGTCCTGCTCCTAGGATGGACAGTGATGTCAGGGGCTCTCTCTAGAAGTGGAATCCACGGCCAGTGCGATCTGACAAGGGGGATTCCGCTCCTAGAAGGAGTTTAGGTGGCGCTATCTACAGTGGGGGGGGGGGGTGCGATGCTATCTACAGTGGGAGGGTTGCTATATACAGGGGGTGGCGCTATCTGCAAGGGGGATGGAGAGATGTCGGGGGCTCCCTCTAGGAGGGGAATCCGCTGGCCAGGGATTCCGCTCCTAGAGGGAGCTTAGGTGGCGCTTTCTACAGGAGGTTATAGAATTGATTCACTGTAAGAAATAATTTATTACATAACCTCAGAGTATTTCCATGTCGGCTTTGACTCCCCATTGTACTCACAACTGGAAACTTTAGAAGTGAAATAAAGTAAAATTGAGGAAATTGAAACACATTTCCCCTCATCTGTTTCTATTCTGATACCTGGATACAGTGAGGATGGTCACCATAAAAGTCAAGGGGGAAAAAAGTCACGGAGGGGTCCGTTATATACGACTTCAAATGGTAGTCAAATTCAGGCCAGATGACTACTGGGGGATAGATATTTCAGATTTTCTTTGCCCATGTTTACAAGGCAATCAAACAGTGAAGCCAGATGTTCAGCTACATAAAAGTCCTATTCTGCAACACGGCACATATGGACAGATTATACAGATGTTACAGGCATGTAAATAAAATGAGAAATAATGCTTATATGAGCTTCGTTAAATGACATATACATAGGTAACACATCCTTTCTTTAATTATCAACATTTGTTCCTTGAGGTTACATTGATGACATGCATCAATTGGTTCCACACATAACCCTGCTTGCTGTCATTTGAAGGGAGCCTCTGGTTTTGACAACCTTGTGATGTGTCATAAAGAAATTGCAGAAGATTGTGTCAATGGGGTCACTGAGCTGAAATGTTTTATTAGTGGGTTGTTAACATTTTTCAGAACACGACACACCCCTTTTTACAGGCCATGCCTCTTTACAAGGACCGTTCCCACCCTAATGTTCTCGAATCATAAGCAGCACACCCTAGACCCTAAATTGAGACCCGTCCAGACCTCAGATTCAGACGACCCAGTATTAGACCCTAGATTCACACCCCAGATTCAGACCCCAGAGCCATAACTATGGTGCTGCCATCACCCCAGAGAGGATATTCCATCCGGCGTCATGCTACTCACAGTGCATGAGTCCTTATGCTGGGGCTGAGTGATAATGCATCAACCGGTGCCAGGACTAGGGGGGCATCAGGCTGTGGGATATGGGAGAATTATCAACTCTTCCTGGTGGCCGGCAGCTTTCCCTCTTTCTGGAAGCCCCGGCACCTTTCGGGAGACTTGGCAAGTCCGGTATTCCAATATTATTGACAGGTGGGTTATTGGGGTGGCTAATAATTGCAAATGCTCAGGAAAATTAGAAAGAACAATTGTTCATTATTAAAGGAAGAAAACTTAGTTTTCTGTACCCAAGGCACTCTCTAGGAACCGGTAAGGGGTGTTACAGACCGGTGCACAAGTCTTTCGGCTGGGGAGGGTGGTACCCAAACATGAGGGTCCCTTAGGGCAAATGCACACGATGCGTATTACGTGCTGTTTTGCCGCGCCTATTTGAATGCGGCAAAATCGCAGCGTAATTCAGTACCAGCACAGAAAATGTGAGCATGTAAATTTATCTTGTGTTTACGCTTAAGAATTCTATCTGCCTAGTGCAGAGGAAAATCGCACCAAAACCCGCAGCATGAAAACGCAGCGATTTGCGCATCAAAATGTAATAACCGCACCAAAAAATGCATCAAAAACTGTGCGATCTGGTGTGGTTTTTACCTGCGAATTTGCTGCATTTTGCTGCGGTTTTGGTGAGTATTTTCCGCTGCAGAATACACAACGTGTCATTGTAGCTTTAGTAATCGGGCAGAGCACTCATCAGCTGCTCTGCTGATCATAGAGAGAACTGTGCTGCACATTATGAAGATGTCAGGTTCAGATTCCTGCTGTAAAGTCAAGACATGGCAGAAACAGCTGGAGCCTGGGAGGTGACTAAACCAATGCTGGACACCAGGTGTGAACCCTACCCTAGACCACCAGGGAAGCAGCCAGTAATCTCTCCAGCACCCTACACAGTAGTGAAGCAAGCGTTAACTCATCCATTACCATAGACCATCAGGTCAGCTCTTTTAATCGAAAGTGGAAACGGATCCCGGCACAAGGGAGAAAAGAAACATTCCCTAACATTTCCTAAGGGATTGTTTCCCTGGTCCCTTGTGCTGGGATCTCTTCCTATGTTTGATTAAAATAAAGTAAAGAAGGGAAGATCTTTTATGTGTGGTGTGAAACCAGCCTTATCTAGTTACCATATCTATCTATCTATCTATCTATCTATCTATCTATCTATCTATCTATCTATCTATCTATCTATCTATCTATCTATCTATCTATCTATCTATCTATCTATCTATCTATCTATCTATCTATCTATCTTTTGTAACGTCCATGGCCACGGACCGTCGGGATTAGGCACCCCCCGACGGCCACAGCCATGGATCCCTGAGCGCTCACTTCCACTTCGTTCTGCTGTGTCCCGTAGGGTGCGTGCACACGCTCGTGCCCACCCGGCCTTAAAGGGCCAGCACTCGCACATGAAGAAAATCAGTAATTAGCCCATACTCACCCTGGACTATAAGAAGGCCCTGCCCCATCCTTCATTGCCTGAGTGTTGTTGCTTTTACCCTTGTCAGTCCTTGAAAATGGTCCCTTAGTTTTTTCCAGCTCCCAGTGTTCCCGTTCCTGCTACCTGTATCCTGTATTCTGTGCTAGCTTGTTTCTGTGCCTTAGAGAGTTGGAGTCGTGTGGTGCCACTGATCATGCCTGGTGTCTGCTGCCAAGGTCCCATCTGAGTCTAACCATCGCTACTGTCTGAACTACCACAGGTACCCTTACTCGGACTATAGACATTAACTTGATACTCTGTTTGGCCAGCTGCTGTCCCGCTACGGCTGTGCGGCCCAGTGGGCCCACATACCCACAGAACTTGACTATCTATCTATCTATCTATCTATCTATCTATCTATCTATCTATCTATCTATCTATCTATCTATCTATCTATCTATCTATCTATCTATCTATCTATCTATCTATCTATCTATCTATCTATCTAACTATCTAACTATCTATCTATCTTAGATTAAGGAGAGAGATAGAAGGTTAATAGGCTGTGTCCCATTCATCAACTCTTGTGCTCAGCTTTATGTATGTAATTCTAAGCTTATTTAAAACAATTTTAGAATATAAAGGGCCACCTTATTTCCAAAATATTTGTACCCATTTAAAATGTTGCTTTGAATATTATAAGGCACCGTCAGAAAAAAGTAATGTTATTGCTGGCTAAATGTCATGAACACGTGTCTAAACTTCTTGTGATCTGTCATGAGACAGAGTTTAATGATTTTTGTTTTTCAGGAAAAATCCAGATAATGAAGATGTTGTAGCATCATAAGCACAGCAGGAGGAGACGACTCTGTTCCTCTGCTTCATTTTATCTTTGATGACCAAGGGACATAGCAGGTGTCCTCAACTATAGTCAAAGCTTAATTTATTATAATCCTTGAAACAGTTCCAACTTTGAAGTAAATGATCTGTCACTGGTGCCGTTCTATCAGCTTCTTCTACCTCTTTCCTGTAATTTACCTTGAAGTGAATGTCCACCCTTGAACAAAATTTAGTTTTCTTTATTACCTAAATAGGTCTAAAATGTTATAATATATCTTTATTACAGTATCTAATATGGAGCTCCAAATGCCATTCCTAGACAGGATTATATAATAAAATTCTGTCAACCTGCAACCACTGCTAGAGGGAGTTTAGGAGTTTACTGCATACTGTGTTATTATTGAATTCAATGTATGCAGCAAGTTCCTCAGCTCCCTCTAGTGGTGTCTGCAGGCGACAGAATTGCATCATTTAATTTAATCCTGCAGGGGATTTGGATTTCTGTATCAGAGAAATGGAGTTCTGACCGCTATACAGATATATTTAAAAAAATTAACTAAAACAACATTGTGTTAAAAGGTGGAGATTCACTTTAACCCCTTCCCGACATTTGACGTAAATGTACGTCATGGAAAGCATTGACTTCCCGCAAAATGCCGTACATTTACGTCAAATGTTTGGCACCGGCTCAGAAGCTGAGTCGGTGCCATCATCGTCGGATCTCAGCTGTATCTTACAGCTGACATCCGACTGTAATGGCGGGGACCGAAATTAGCTTCGATCCCCGCCATTAACCCCTTAAGTGCAGCGCTCAAACGCGATCGCTGCACTTAAGGTGTTTGCAGCTCATCGGAGCCCCAGCAATGAAATTGCCGGGGTTCCGGTGGCTGCAATGGCAACCGGAGGCCTAATACTGGCCTCCCGGTCTGCCTAGCACCAAAGCCGGTCAAGATCCGCCCGGCGGCGGAGCCTGATCGGCTTCCGTAGCTGCCGGCAAGATGGCGCCGGGTCAGGAGCTGATCCGGCGTCATCAGCGGTGGAAGTCAGCTGTACTGTACAGCTGACATCCACCTGTAACGGCAGGAACCGGAGCTAGCTCCGATCCCTGCCATTAACCCCTTCGATGCAGCAATCGAAAGCGATTGCTGCATCGTAGCGGTTACTAGCAGATCGCCAGCCCTGAGAAGCAATCGGGACTGACGACTGCTGTTATGGCAACAGGAGACACAATGGTCTCCTGATCTGCCATTACGGAAGCCGATTTAGGCCCCGCCGGGAGGCGAAGCCTAATCGGCTTGCTGTCAGTGAATGACTGACAGATCTAATACATTGCACTACATAGGTAGTGCAATGTATTAGAAAAAAAAAAATCTGAACGTTGGACCTTCAAGTCCCCTAGTGGGACTTGAAGAAAAGTGTAAAAAAAGTATAAAAAAGTGTCAAAAAAAGTGCAAAAAATAAAAGTTTGAAAACAATAAAAGTTTCAAGTAATCAAATAAAACACAATCCCCCTTTTACTATTATCAAGTCCTTTATTATTGAAAAATAATAATAAACCATATGTATTTGGTATCGCCACGACCGTAACGACCTGAGGTATCAAAATATGATATTATTTATTGCACGCGGTGAACAGCGTAAAAAAAAAACTTAAAAAACTTTACCAGAGTTTCTGTTTTTTGCTCACTTTGCCCTACAAATATTAGAATAAAAAGTGATCAAAAAGTCGCACGTATCCAAAAATGGTACCTATAAAAACTATAGCTCGTCCCGCAAAAAACAAGCCCTCATAAGTAATTTTATTGTGCAAAAAGTTGTAAAACATAAAAGAGTGCCATAAATTAGGTATCTCCGGAATCGTACTGACCCGCAGAATAAAGTTAACATGTAATTTATAACGCATGGTGAACGCTACGTCTATGAAAAATAAAATTAGTTATGGCTCCAATAAGCCAGGAAATAAAAAAATATGCAGTTGTGCCCGAGGGGAACATTTCTTCTGTTTCAGGAGGCGATTTATCAAGGACCTAAAATTAGGGAACCAGGAAGGGGAGAGCCCGAACATATCCGCTGGAAGCGACGGTGCCCGTATTATACCAGGACAACACTTTCCCAGCAAAATTCCCCAAACTACAAAAGGTGCGGAGTGTGGACCAAAAGGGGGATAAGAAATGACACCATTTATCAGTGCGACACTGGCCTGTGCGGAAAGGATTGCTTCACAGCGTAACACACATCTATGGATTATTTTATTTTTTTAACACCACCTGACTATGCCCCTTATATACTCCGCCCCGCTAACATGTACCCCCACATTATAATACACCAGCAATACTCAAACAAATATAGTACCAAGCAAAATCCGCTCTCCAAAAGCCAAATGGTGCTCCCTCGGCTCTGAACCCTACAGCGTCCCCAAACAGCAGTTTCCTTCAACATATATGGCATTGTCATACCCGGGAGAACCCTTTTAACAATTTTTGGGGTGTGTGTCTCCAGCGTCATAAGCTGGGCATGACATATTTGCCACTGAATGGCATATCTAGGGAAAAATATACATTTTAAATTTGCACCATCCGCAGCGCATTCATTTATGGAAAAGACCTGTGGGGTGAAAATGCTCACTACACCCCTTAATAAATGCCTTGAGGGGTGCAGTTTCCATAGTGGGGGTCACTTATCAGGGGTTTCTTTTTATTATTTCACATCTGAGCCTCTGCAGTTGTGAACCAATACTTTGTAAATCGCCAAATTAGGCCTCCACTCCGCATGGTACTCTTCACTTCTGAGCCCTGTCATATGTCCAGACAAAAGATTAGGGCCACATGTAGGGTGTTTCTAAAACCGGGAAACACCGCATAATAATTAGAGAGCTGTCTTGTTATGGTGGCACAAGCCGGGCACCACATATTGGCATATCTATGGAAAAAAATCCCATTTTCACTCTGCAACATCGAGTGAACACTAATTTCTACAAAACACCTGCAGGGTTAAAATGCTTACTACACCCCTTGGTAAATGCATTGAGGGGTGTAGTTTCCAAAATGGGGTCACTTCTGGGGGGTTTCCACTGTTTTGGGCCCACAGGCGCCCAGAAACCAATCCAGCAACATCTGCACTCCAAATGGCGGTCCTTCCCTTCTGAGCCCTGCCGTTTGCCCAAACAGCAGTTTATGACCACATATGGGGTATTGCCGTACTCGGGAGAAATTGCTTTACAAATGTTGGGTTCTTTTTTTCCTTTATTTGTTGAGAAAATGAAAACATTTGCGCTAAAGCTATGTCTTATTGAAGAAAAAGGACTGTTTTTATTTTCACTGCCTAATTCTAATAAATTATATGAAACATCTGTGGGGTCAAAATGCTCACTACACCCCTAGATGAATTCCTCAAGGGTGTAGTTTCCTAAATGGAGTCCCTTTTTGGGCGTTTTCATTGTTTTGTCCCCTCAGGGGCTTTGCAAATGTGACCTGGCCTCCGCAAATCATTCCTGCTAAACGTGATCTCAAAAAGCCAAATAGTGCTCTTTCCCTTCTAAGCCCTGCCGTGTGTCCAAACAGCCGTTTATGACCACATGTGGGGTATTGTTTTACTCGGGAGAAATTGCTTTACAAATTTTGTGGTGCTTTTTCTCCTTCAGTCCTTCTGGAAATGAGAAAAAATTAGCTAAACCTAGATTTTTTTTGCGAAAATGTAGATTATTATTTTCAGGGCCTACTTCCAATAATTTCTGCAAAAAAACTGTGGGGTCAAATCGCTCACTATACCCCTAGATAATTTTCTCAATGGGTGTAGTCTCCAAAATGGGGTCACTTGTGGGGGGTTTCCACTGTTTTGTCCCCTCAGGGGCTTTGTAAATGTGACATGGCCTCCGCAAACCATTCCTGCTAAATGTGAACTCCAAAAGCCAAATAGCGCTCTTTTCCTTCTCAGCCACGCCGTGTCTCCAAACAACCGTTTATTACCACATGTGGGGTATTGTTTTAATCAGGAGAAATTGCTTTACAAATTTTGCGGTGCTTTTTCTCCTTCAGTCCTTGTGCAAATTATAAAAAATTAGCTAAACCTACATTTTCTTTGAAAAAATTTAGATTGTCATTTTCAGGGCCTACTTCCAATAATTTATGCAAAAAACCTGTGGCGTCAAAACGCTCACTATACCCCTAGATAATTTCCTCAATGGGTGTAGTTTCCAAAATGGGGTCACTTGCGGGGGGTTTCCACTGTTTTATCCCCTCAGGGACTTTGTAAATGTGACATGGCCTCCGCAAACCATTCCTGCTAAATTTGAGTACCAAAAGCCAAATTGCGCTCTTTCCCTTCTCAGCCTCGCCGTGTGTCCAAACAGCTGTTTATTACCACATGTGGGGTATTGTTTTACTCGGGAGAAATTTCTTTACAAATTTTATGGTGCTTTTTCTCCTTTAGTCCTTGTGGAAATGAAAAAAAATTAGCTAAACCTACATTTTATTTGAAAAAATTTAGATTTTCATTTTCACAGCCTACTTGCAAAAATTTCTGCAAAAAACCTGTGGGGTCAAAATGCTCACTATACCCCTAGATAATTTCCTCAAGGGGTATAGTTTCCAAAATGGGGTCACTTGTTGGGGGTTTCCACTGTTTTGTCACCTCAGGGGCTTTGTAAATGTGACATTGCCTCCGCAAACCATTCCTGCTAAATGTGAACTCCAAAAGCCAAATAGCGCTCTTTCCCTTCTCAGCCACGCCGTGTCTCCAAACAACCGTTTATTACCACATGTGAGGTATTGTTTTACTCGGGAGAAATTGCTTTACAAATTTACACCCCTAGATAATTTCCTTGAGGTGTCTAGTTTCCCAGATGGGGTCACTTTTGGGGGATGTTTACTGTTTTGTCACTGCAAGAGCCGTTCAAACCTGACATGGTGCCTAAAATATATTCTAACAAAA
Organism: Rhinoderma darwinii; assembly: GCF_050947455.1. Lineage (NCBI taxonomy): Eukaryota > Metazoa > Chordata > Amphibia > Anura > Rhinodermatidae > Rhinoderma > Rhinoderma darwinii. Next base: position 25,863,507 of record NC_134691.1, read on the forward strand.
ATAAGGCCCCAAAATCCACTAGGTGCTCCTTTGCTTCTGGGGCCGGTGCTTCATTCCAGTAGCACGCTACGGCCACATGTGGGATATTTCCTAAAACTGCAGAAACTGGGCAACAAATATTGAGTTGCATTTCTCTGGTAAAACCTTCTGTGTTATAAAAAAAATTGTATTAAAAATTTATTTCTGCAGAAAAATATGAAATTTGTAAATTTCACCTCTACTTTGCTTTAATTCCTGTAGTACAGTAAAAAATTGTGTAGTACCGTGTTAGCCAGAGACAATATGAAATGTTAAATACTTTTGTGTCAAAAAAGACAAAAGTATAATAGGTATGATACCTTTATTGGCTAACCATAAAAGTTCTATATGCAAGCTTTCAGAGCACAGAGGCCCCTTCTTCAGGCAGACATTTTCTAAATGCTGTTTTGAATACTTTGAGGGGTGAAGTTTTTAAAATGGGGTGACTTTTTGGGGGTTTCTAATATATAAGGCCCTCAAAACCACCTCAGAACTGAACTGGCCCCTGTAAAAATAGCCTTTTGAAATTTTCTTGAAAATGTGAGAAATTGCTGCTAAAGTTCTAAGCCTTGTAACGTCATAGAAAAATAAAAGGATGTTCAAAAAACGATGCCAATCTAAAGTAGACATATGGGTGATGTTAATTAGTAACAATTTTGTGTGGTATAACTGCCTGTCTTACAAGCAGATACATTTAAATTGAGAAAAATGCTAATTTTTGCAATTTTTCGCTAATTTTTGGTGGTTTTCACTTAAATACTGAACATATCGAGCAAATTTTGCCAGTAACATAAAGTCCAATGTGTCACGAGAAAACAATCTCAGAATCGCTTGGATAGGTGAAAGCATTCCGGAGTTATTACCACATAAAGTGACACATGTGTAAAGGATCTGCCAGGCACTGCTTCAGGGTTAACTCCCAGAATTAATCAGTCAACACCTGAGTGTACATCCCTGAGACAGACACCAGCTTCCTCCACTCAGGCTGGCAGGCTTAGGAGTGGGAGAGCCTATCGCAACCTGGCCAGACTAAGCTAGCTCCCGCCCTCGGTCTATTTAAGCCTGCTCTTCCTGTCCATCTGTGCTTGTGAATTCTTTCCTTGAGGTTTCCTGGCCCAGCTACAGCTCCTGCTACTTTTTGATCCTGCTCCATACAGACCCTGGCTTACCGACTACTCTTCTGCTTTTCGCTTTGTACCTCGCACTCTCCTGGCTTGACTCGGCTCGTTCACTACTCTGTTGCTCACGGTGTTTCCGCGAGCAACTGCCCATTTCCCTTGCTTGTGTTCCCTTGTTTGTTTGTCGTGTTTGTCATGCACTTACTGAGCGCAGGGACCGCCGCCCAGTTGTACCCCGTCGTCTAGGGCGGGTCATTGCAAGTAGGCAGGGACAGAGTGGCGGGTAGATTAGGGCTCACTTGTCCGTTTCCCTACCCCCCCCCACCATTACAAATTCACAAGCCCTATACCTAGTCTACCCTGGTCCCTGACACCATTATGGAACCCCGTGAAACCCTAGCTCAGCAAATGCAGGGTCTCTCCCTACAGGTCCAGGCCCTGGCTCAGAGGGTCAACCAGCCTGATGCTACCTTGGTAGTTCCCCTCACCGCACCCCTTGAACCCCACCTCAAGTTGCCCGACCGGTTCTCAGGTGACCGGAGGGCTTTTCTCTCCTTTCGGGAGAGTTGTAAGCTTTACTTTCGCTTAAAGCCTCACTCCTCAGGTTCTGAGAGCCAGCGGGTGGGTATAATTATGTCCCGGCTCCAGGAAGGGCCCCAAGAGTGGGCCTTCTCCTTGGCTCCTGGCGCCCCTGAACTTTCCTCCGTTGATTGTTTCTTTTCTGCCCTCGGACTTATTTATGACGAGACTGACAGAACTGCCTTTGCCGAGAGTCAGCTGGTGACCTTACGTCAGGGTAAGAGACCTGTTGAGGAGTATTGCTCTGACTTTCGGAAGTGGTGCGTAGCTTCTCGGTGGAATGACCCTGCCTTAAGGTGCCAGTTTAGGTTGGGTCTGTCGAACGCCCTGAAAGACCTGCTAGTTAGTTATCCCTCTTCTGACTCCTTAGACCAGGTTATGGCTTTAGTGGTACGACTTGACCGACGTCTCAGGGAACGACAACGTGAACGTTTATGTGTTTTTTCCTCCGACTCCCCCATGATGCCTCCCGAAGTCCCGTTGCTTCGTTTCTCCCCTAAAGACTCAGAAATACCTATGCAACTCGGGGCCTCCGTGTCCCCTCAACAACGTAGAGAATTCCGCAGGAAGAATGGTCTCTGCTTCTACTGTGGGGATGTCAAGCATCAAGTAAACAACTGTCCCAAGCGTAAGAATGCTGCCAGAGAGCTCCCGCGTCTAAGTGATCATCGGGGAGGTCACTTGGGCGCACAGGTATTTCCCGTAAATATGAAACGTACTAAGATATTGCTTCCCTTTCAGGTCTCGTTTGGTGGTAGGTCTGCTACCGGCAGTGCCTTCGTGGATTCAGGGTCCTCTACTAATATCATGTCTGTGGAATTTGCTATGTCTCTCGCTATGCCTCTGATTGATTTGCCTAAACCTGTTCCGGTAGTGGGTATCGACTCCACTCCTCTTGCTAATGGTTATTTTACACAGCATACCCCTGTTTTTGAACTCCTTGTTGGCTCCATGCATTTGGAGCAGTGCTCTGTACTATTGATGCAGGGATTATCGTACGATTTGGTTCTAGGTCTTCCCTGGTTGCAGTTGCATAATCCCACGTTTGACTGGAATACTGGGGAGCTAACCAAATGGGGTAATGAATGTTGTACGTCATGTTTTTCTGTTAATTCTATTTCTCCCCCTAAGGAGGTGAATACGCTACCCGAGTTTGTTCAGGACTTCGCTGATGTTTTCTCTAAAGAGGCCTCCGAAGTATTACCGCCTCATAGAGAATACGATTGCGCTATTGAATTGGTACCAGGAGCTAAGCTTCCTAAGGGTAGAATATTTAACCTTTCTTGTCCCGAACGTGAAGCCATGAGGGAGTATATCCAGGAATCCCTGGCCAAGGGTTACATTCGTCCCTCTTCTTCTCCGGTAGGTGCTGGCTTCTTCTTCGTAGGGAAGAAGGATGGGGGTCTTAGGCCATGCATTGACTACCGTGGCCTGAATAAGGTCACGGTAAGGAACCAGTATCCCCTTCCTTTGATTCCTGATCTCTTTAATCAGGTTCAGGGGGCCCAATGGTTCTCTAAATTGGATCTACGGGGGGCGTATAACCTTATTCGCATCAAAGAGGGGGATGAGTGGAAGACTGCGTTTAACACGCCCGAAGGCCATTTCGAATACCTCGTCATGCCCTTTGGGTTGTGCAATGCCCCTGCGGTCTTCCAGAACTTCATAAATGAGATTTTGAGAAATTACCTGGGGATATTTCTTGTAGTGTACCTTGATGACATATTGGTGTTTTCCAGGGACTGGTCCTCCCACATAGAGCATGTCAGGAAAGTGCTCCAGGTCCTTCGAGAAAACAAACTGTTTGCCAAAATCGAAAAATGTGTATTTGGGGTACAGGAGATACCATTTTTAGGTCAAATCCTCACTCCTCATGAATTCCGCATGGACCCTGCCAAGGTTCAGGCTGTGGCTGAATGGGTCCAACCTGCCTCCCTGAAAGCGCTACAGTGTTTTTTGGGGTTCGCTAACTATTACAGGAGATTTATTGCTAACTTCTCGGTCGTCGCTAAGCCTCTTACGGACCTCACTCGCAAGGGTGCTGATGTCCTCCATTGGCCCCCTGAGGCCGTCCAGGCTTTTGAGACCCTCAAGAAGTGCTTTATCTCGGCCCCCGTGCTGGTTCAGCCCAACCAAAGGGAGCCATTTATTGTGGAGGTTGACGCGTCCGAGGTGGGAGTGGGGGCCGTCTTGTCCCAGGGTACCAGCTCCCTCACCCATCTCCGCCCCTGTGCTTACTTTTCTAGGAAGTTTTCGCCCACGGAGTGTAACTATGATATTGGCAACCGCGAACTTTTAGCCATTAAATGGGCATTTGAAGAGTGGCGCCACTTCCTGGAGGGGGCTAGGCACCAGGTAACGGTCCTTACCGACCACAAGAATCTAGTTTTCCTAGAATCTGCCCGGAGGCTAAACCCGAGACAAGCTCGATGGGCGTTGTTTTTTACCAGATTCAATTTTTTGGTTACCTATAGGGCCGGGTCTAAAAATATTAAGGCGGATGCACTGTCGCGTAGCTTCATGGCCAGCCCTCCTTCGGAGGAAGATCCTGTTTGTATTTTGCCTCCAGGTATAGTCATTTCCTCTATCGAGTCCGATTTAGTCTCTGAAATTGCTGCTGATCAAGGTTCAGCTCCTGGGAACCTTCCTGAGAACAAGCTGTTTGTTCCCCTGCAATTCCGGCTAAGGGTACTTAGGGAAAATCACGACTCCGCACTATCTGGCCATCCAGGCATCCTGGGTACCAAACACCTCATTACCAGAAATTATTGGTGGCCTGGTTTGCCTAAAGACGTTAAGGCCTACGTCGCCGCCTGTGAGGTTTGTGCCAGGTCCAAGACTCCCAGGTCCCGACCAGCGGGCTTACTGCGTTCGTTGCCCATTCCCCAGAGACCTTGGACACATATCTCCATGGATTTTATCACCGATTTGCCTCCATCCCAAGGCAAGTCGGTGGTGTGGGTGGTGGTAGACCGCTTCAGTAAAATGTGCCACTTTGTGCCCCTCAAGAAACTACCCAACGCCAAGACGTTGGCTACCTTGTTTATCAAACACATCCTGCGTCTCCATGGGGTCCCCGTCAATATTGTTTCTGACAGAGGGGTACAATTTGTTTCATTGTTTTGGAGAGCCTTCTGTAATAAGTTGGGGATTGATCTGTCCTTCTCCTCTGCCTTCCATCCTGAAACCAATGGCCAAACGGAGAGGACTAATCAGTCTCTAGAACAATACTTAAGATGTTTTGTCTCTGACTGTCAATTTGATTGGGTTTCTTTCATTCCCCTCGCCGAATTTTCCCTTAATAACCGGGTCAGTAACTCGTCAGGGGTCTCTCCCTTTTTCTGTAATTTTGGGTTTAATCCACGGTTCTCCTCCGTTTCACCTGGTTGTTCCAACAATCCCGAGGTGGAGGTCGTTCATCGGGATCTGTGCACAGTCTGGGCCCAGGTTCAGAAGAACCTGGAGGCGTCCCAGAGCATACAGAAGGCTCAGGCCGATAGAAGACGTTCTGCTAACCCCCTGTTTGTGGTCGGGGATCTGGTGTGGTTGTCATCCAGGAACTTGCGTCTCAAGGTTCCGTCCAAAAAGTTTGCTCCCCGGTTTATTGGGCCGTATAAGGTCATTGAGGTCCTCAGTCCTGTCTCTTTCCGGCTGGAGTTACCCCCGTCTTTTCGTATACACAACGTGTTTCATGCCTCCCTCCTGAAACGCTGCTCCCCGTCCTTGGCCCCCTCGAGGAAACCTCCTGTTCCCGTCCTCACCCCTGAGGGGGTGGAATTTGAGGTGGCCAGGATCGTGGACAGCAAGATGGTCCAAGGCTCCCTCCAGTACCTGGTCCATTGGAGAGGATACGGGCCCGAGGAGAGGACTTGGGTACCCGCCCGGGATGTTCACGCTGGGGTATTGGTCAGGAGGTTCCACCTGCGTTTCCCCAGTAAGCCAGGTCCACTTAGAAAGGGTCCGGTGGCCCCTCATAAAAGGGGGGGTACTGTAAAGGATCTGCCAGGCACTGCTTCAGGGTTAACTCCCAGAATTAATCAGTCAACACCTGAGTGTACATCCCTGAGACAGACACCAGCTTCCTCCACTCAGGCTGGCAGGCTTAGGAGTGGGAGAGCCTATCGCAACCTGGCCAGACTAAGCTAGCTCCCGCCCTCGGTCTATTTAAGCCTGCTCTTCCTGTCCATCTGTGCTTGTGAATTCTTTCCTTGAGGTTTCCTGGCCCAGCTACAGCTCCTGCTACTTTTTGATCCTGCTCCATACAGACCCTGGCTTACCGACTACTCTTCTGCTTTTCGCTTTGTACCTCGCACTCTCCTGGCTTGACTCGGCTCGTTCACTACTCTGTTGCTCACGGTGTTTCCGCGAGCAACTGCCCATTTCCCTTGCTTGTGTTCCCTTGTTTGTTTGTCGTGTTTGTCATGCACTTACTGAGCGCAGGGACCGCCGCCCAGTTGTACCCCGTCGTCTAGGGCGGGTCATTGCAAGTAGGCAGGGACAGAGTGGCGGGTAGATTAGGGCTCACTTGTCCGTTTCCCTACCCCCCCCCACCATTACACATGTCAGATTTGAAAAATGAGGCTCTGTCAGGAAGGTCAAAAGTGGCTAAAGAGGGAAGGGGTTAAAGAAAATGTGTACTGCACAGGTGGTCCATAGAAGTAAATAAAGAGAGCCACACACATGTATTGCCACCTCTCCCTTCATTCTCAACTGCATGTCAGCTGCTGAGCTGAACATTTTCTTAACGGATTGGGAAATTGTTGGACGTCAAAGCTAAACTTAATGCTTTCTGCTATGTAAATAGTTCTTATGTAAAACAAGAAAACTATGCAAATCACTGCGCTTGGTGATGTCACAGTAGCGGCTGTGAAAGGAAAGTTATTGAAAAACTCCTTCTTTGTTTAGTTAAAGTTAATCCTCATTTTAAGGAGAAATGGTTTTGTTACATCAGTTAATGCCCTTCCCATATTTTTTTTTCAGAAATTCTCAGTTGCAGCAATGTGAGATCTCCCAATCACCATTACTACATGTTAGATAATTTCTTTATACTAGGTGATAAAAGCATATGTATACTATGGAAAAATTATTTGTAGATATGTATCTGTATACCTGGAAAGGCTCAGGTTGCACTATGTTGTCGGCTGATTCCTGTATTACCTGTTTTGTTTGACATGTCTGCCTGAGGAGCTGCAGGTTCAGAGCTCAGTGGGTATTCCCCATGAAATTGTTCTCCCCATTTCCTTCTTTCTATACTTTAGCATGTGTGATTGAGTATATTTTATATATCTCATATATATTACAAATATAATTTATGTAGAACTGATATGTGGTGAGAGTCTCTATTCAGATACTATCTCAAAATCTCCCACATAGCAACTATAATGCAAAGATGTCAACCTGGGAAAGCCCTGCACAAGTAAAAGAGGAGTGGCCTTTTTGAAGGGTGTGATTTATAGAAAATAACTTTTTTTTAACACATTAAGACCCCCTATATTAATATCAGACCCAGGTCATACCCCCTAAATATATTCAGACCCCAGACCTTCTATTTTAATTCCAGACCTCAGACTCCAAATTTAATGCAGACCCCAGATCAGACAAAAAACATATTCAGACAGCATCCGTAGCTGAACGAGCAAGAAGGGTAAATATTGTATAGAGGCTGCTATTTTTTGGATTAATCCAATTAATAGTAGGTAATTATTTATTAATTTTTTTTGGGGGGGGGGTCTGTGCCCCCTCCTTGACAACCAGTAAAAATTATATATCAACGTGTGACCAGGTAAGGGTTGGCTAAATATAGGGTGAAAAACATGTCTGATAATGACACACACAGTTTATTTCCATAGTGTCACAGGATCCCAATGCGAACTCTATATATATCTATAGGCTCACATGAGACCTATACATGACATCATACAGCATACAGCTTTAGATCTTAAAGGGGTTGTCCACCCATGGACAACTGATGACCTATCAATGGGATAGGTCATTAGTATATGATCGGTGGGGGTCCGACACCCGGACCCCGCACCGATCAGCTGTTCCGGCTGCATCCGGGCACCGAATGTCCATGCTGGAAGCAGATGGATTTGGTCACGGAATAGCGGTTGATCCTATGGATATGCCATAAAAGTTTATAGTGGAAATGCCTTTTTAAATTAGGATTTAATACTTAAAGGACGAGTGTCGCGGAAATTTTTTTTTTTATATCAATTTGCTTTTAGTATTTTATTAAAAAATGTTTTATTTATTTGTCTGTTTTACTTTTTTTTATTTTTTTACTTTTTCTTCACTATGGGGGCTGCCATTTTTTTTTCCATCTCTATATTAACGACACATACAGACATGGAATACGGCACATACAGCCCCATAGTGAATGCGAAGGGGGCCCGTTCCATCCACTATGCTGTACGCCATCTGTGTGGGAACGGCGCATTCGCCGCTCCCACACAGTCAAAATTGACGGGTCTTCGGCCGAGCGACATCTGGCGCCATTTTCTTGTGGACCGGAAGCCGCGGCCGGACAGTAAGATTACTACTTTTGGTCGCGGCTTCCGGACTGTGTTCTGAAGCAAGCACGAGGAGTGGAGGGAGTGGACGGACCGTAGGGAGCGGCGGCAGCAGGAGCAGGTAAGTTAGGTCTGTGTATGTACGTGTTTTAGTGTGTGAGTACTACTGTATGTAAACCTACTACACTGTGTGTTAGCTCAAAAAATGGCGACACACAGTGTAGGAGGTTTGACCGTTCAATCCCCTCCTTTCTCCTGGCATTTTTTCTAGCGACACATTACCTTTAAGTGTTATCCGACTGTTAAATATCATATTCTTTGTATAGATAATAAAAATGTATCCTCTGTTCAATGCAGAGTAGCCAATAGAAATAGATTTCTGCCCTGCTTGTCAGGGAAGGAGCAGAGCCTCTGCAGTACATGGCAGTATAGCTAAGAAAACTCCTTCTTCTCAGCTTATTAGACAAGGAGCAGAGAGTCTGCAGTAGCATGGAAGTATAGCTGGGGATGCCCCTTCCCAGGGCAGGAGCAGAGCGTTTGCAGTAGTATGGCAGTATAGCTAAGGGAGTGCAGACTGTAAGTCACGGTGTATATGTGAATATATATATATATATATATATATATATATATATATTCACGGCTCTGGATCCCATCTTACCTATCTGCTGGGAAATTAAGAAGGGACTATATTGTCACCTGCCAAAAGATGGAAGATGATTAATTCTGCACAGAGCCCCTCCCCCAGAGGCACAGATTAGCAGCAGCGGCAATGGGCATACAGGGAAGCAAAAAAAAGGGATGAGAAACACAGCATTTCTTGATTTTGATATGAAAATAATCTTTTTAAATATATGTTCATGCAACTAGATTATTCCTTATATTCACCCAGAATAACCCTAGAAAGAAGAAGGCAAATGTAAATATTTAGATTTCACTGCTGAAATCTTAGGCCAAGCCGCTTCCATTACAAAAGCACGCAAATGACCTTGTGAACTAAGCCTGTGTTTGTGTTACATGCAGATGTACTGCACTTTAATTCACAAATGTGAAACTTTTTATATTAAATCCACAAGACAAATCAGTTACAAGTCACGGAATAACAGCCGAGCTGCAGTACTGTTCAAGTGAATAAGAGCAGAACTGCAGTTCTGCAGTACGGCCGCTATGCAATGTACAGAGCCAACTGCTTCCGGTTCCATATATTGCATTGTCTGCAATGACATCCGGTTCCCAGAGGCCACCGGAGCAGCAGATCAGTGCGGGGTCTGGGTGTCGGACGCGCACTCATGATGTACTGATGACCTATGCAGTGGATAGGTCATCAGTTGTCCAGCAGTGGAAAACACCTTTAATTACGCCAAGTCATGGGTTTACATAGAGATGAGGGATCCCCATAGCAAAGATTAAAAAGGGCCCCCTTTCTAATACTGTTTAACACTATCACAGCCCTAACCATGTGGGACAGGAGGACTTGGTGCTTATTTGCCTCATCTCTTTTCAATGGCTATTGGGTTTGTTCCCCATATCCTTGTTTGTTAATGTTGTAGGGTGTCACGATTCTGGGGTATGTGGACCCACTAGGCCTCTCCGCCATAGTGGAGTAGCAGCTGACCAAACAACAGTCAATACAAAGGGTCTTAGCTCAAGAGTACCTGTAAGAGTCAGACAGACACAAGATGTAGCAGATTCTTTGGTAGAGATTATTCGTAGCCCAGACGACGCTTGGCATGGCAGATTATACCAGATGTGGCAGATGACACCGGACGTGGTAGATAACACCGAACGTGGCAGATGGAACAAACACGACTCCAGCAGGGGGAGCCCTTTTTATAGTTCAGGGTGAAAAGGAATTGGATAGGGAACATTTCACATGTGTGCACACTGGCCCTTTAAGGCCAGGGACAAGCGCGCGCAGCCTAGTGGAGACAGAGGAGAGTGGCAGCCGCGTGTGCCAGCGTCTCTGAGGAGGGAGACACCTGCATGAAGAAACTATCCTGCTGTAACGGCTGCCGGTAAGTGGGAGGTGCCGGCGGTAAGTGACCGCGAGCAGAACATAGGGTCTATGAAGAGGGAATGTCTGCATAGGTTCTTACTGCCCATTAAATAAAGATGGAGCCAAACTGGGCTGGGCTTGCATTCCTAATTCCCAGCATGTAGCTTGACACTTGAGTGTTCATACCTTAGTGTTGGAGTGTCTCCCACTTATGTTCTAATAGAAGACACATCGGTATGACTATAGGAGTAATATACACAAAGCCGAAAAACACAGAGAGAAGAGGGGGAAGAGGGAGCACGGAAGGGCCTGTGTATATTTGTATACTGACCAAGGACAGTTTGGGTATGTTCACACGGCCTATTTTCAGCCGTTTTTTTGCCATAAACACCCCGTAAAACAGCTAAAAATGCAGAGGTTGGACGCTTCCAAACATCTGCCTGTTGATTTCAATGGGAAAAACGGCGTTCCGTTCCGTTGGGGCGTTTTTTTACACAGCCATTTCAAAAAACAACCCATAAAAAAACGGCTCATAAAAAGAAGTGCATGTCCCTTCTTGAGACATTGGGTCAATAGAAAAATAGCTCCAAAAACGTCCGTAAAAAACTCAGCAAATAAACGCCTGATGTATAAAATACTGCTGAAAATCAGGTTTCCCTTTAAAACAGCTCTGTATTTGACAACCGTTTTTGTTAAGCGTGTGAACATACCCTTCCACATAGCCTTCAATATGGCTGACTTTAATTGCAACTTCCAGTCCTCAGAGTAGTAAGCGCAGCTTTGGAGCAACAAACTTCTACTCTCCAGATCAAAATGCAGTGCAGACTAAGAAAAAAGAAATATTGACAAGAATAGGAAGAAAAAAATAAATAAATACTATTTAACCCCTTAACGACCGCCCACCTTCTTTTGAAGGCAGGCGGTGTAGGCGCTTCGTCTACAGCAACGCCTTTTGGCGCCGCCATAGAAGCGGCTGATGAGCGCTTCTGTGAGTTCTCATCCTGTAAGCAGGAGCTGTAATTTGCAGCCCCTGATCTTAGAGTAGCCTGCTAAATACAGCTGGGGCGGAAAACATTCGGACCCCAGCTGTTTAACCCTTTGATCGCGGGAATTCCCGTTTTTGATCGTGTCACCTGAAACCCGGCAAGGTGATCAAAGACCGGGGAATCCCTCGGCAGTCAGCCCTGGGGACCTAGAAAGGACCCCAGGGCTGTCTGTTCAGTAAGCCTGCTGTTCGGGTACACTATGTGCTTCCCCAACAGCAGCCTGTGTCATAATGACAGTGTAATGTATTAGCATACAGGATTATGCTAATACATTATAAGTAAGAAAATAGAATTGTAAATAAAGTTATTCCCTAATGGGATTAAAAAAAAAGTAACAAAAAACAAAACTAAAAAAAATAATACAATTTCTCCCGCATAAAACAAGGCCTCATACAGTCACGTCAAAGAAAAAATAAAAAAGTTATGGCTGCTGAAAGGCAGAGAGGTGAAAAAATATATATTTAGCTGGTCATTCATTTTTTTTAGCCACGGTCATTAAGGGGTTAAAGCCGTGGTCTGGATTATAAAAACAAAAACTATTTCAAAATAACTTAAGGTCATTGGAGTTTAATAAAGTGAAAAGCCCTTTTTGGATACGCATCTATAATTCAAAGTCGAGAGCAACTGCACAGAGCATCTCTCTTTCTGGATGACCTACCACATCTGTATATTACATGTACAGCCCATTGATTTAAATGGGAACCATGTAATACTTCATTTCTCCAGTGGCGGCGCTGTAGGGCTATTGAGCACTTGGTGCCAGCTTTTCAAACAGATTACAGCCGATCGCTAGGGGTCCTAGCAATAGAATTTAGCATTTGTAATATACACAACACTGAAAGACCTGAGCCTGTGTATATTTGTCTGCAAGTGCGTGACCGGGTGACCAAGGACAGTTCCCCATAGTCTTCAAAATGGCCGACTATGGTTGATACTTTCTGTCGAAATACTGTGCACACTAAAGGAACAGGAACATTGATGAGCACATGGAAGTTTTATTATTTGGATGGAGATGCGGTTTGTGGTCTGAAGTGACGAGTATATAAGACCATATCTCTTGATTACTGCAGTGTTTCCTGCTGATGGTAACACAGTGGAAGACCGACCTCTAGATCTGCGAAGAACGTCCTCAGACAATCTGCAGTTATGTGAACCGTGTTCCAGGGCTTTGTTAATATCCATGACTGTGATTTTATTAGAAGCACAAGTGTCACTAACAGCAGAACAAAATGTAAGGAGACACAGGATTGTGTACGCTCGTCATCTGGAGCAGATTTTCATAATACAGAAGTGGAGCAGATGTTTGCTCTAAAGCCAAAGCCTTTCACTATACAACATTTTGTGTCCCAAATCTGCTGTTTCCCATGAAGCAGGAAGAAACTTCAGCCAAGATTCGGAGAAAACAGCATTAAAGGGGAAGTTTCTATCAAAGCAATTGAAATGAGAGGAACATATTAACATATACTGTAAGACTGAAGGAACCAGAACATGTGGTCTCACACAAAAATTTGCATTCATGGCCGAGTTGGAGATGGCCACATCTACCCTGCATGAAGGACCCTGCCAGCTGCAAAAAATGTCACTGAAAATGCTGGGACTTCTCCTTCCGGGGTGGGCAAGACCCCAAGAAGCCCAACTGGTGACTTTTATACCTTGGAAGCCACCAGATGTGATACGTGAAAGGCCAGGAGGGAAACTGCCCTTGAGCTATGCTTTTATCAATGTGACCCCATCTTACAAAATAACTGACCTATAGCCAGTTGCACCCTGATGCGTGAGGAACCCCAAAGGCCATTTTGCCACATAGGAAGGCACCAGGAGTATAAATAGCCCATGGAAGATGCGGGCCTCTTACAGATTTTTCATTGGGCCCAGGAGCATTAAATTACACCTTAGTATCTATGCCTCTTAGGGTATGTTCACACGGCAACGCCAAATACGTCTGAAATTACGGACGTGTTTTCAGGAGAAAACAGCTCCTGAATTTCAGACGTTTTTACAAGTGCACGCGTTTTTCGCGGCGTCTTTTACGGACGTAATTGGAGCTGGTTTTCATTGGAGTCAATGAAAAACGGCTCCAATTACGTCCCAAGAAGTGTCCTGCACTTCTTTGCCGCGGGCGTAATTTTACGCGCTATCTTTTGACCACAACGCGTAAAATGACAGCTCGTCTGCACAGAACATCGTAAGACCCATTGCAAGCAATGGGCAGATGTTTGCCGACGTATTGAAGCCGTCTTTTCAGGCGTAATTTGAGGCGTAAAACGCCACCATTACGTTTGAAAAGAGGTCATGTGCACATAACCTAAGGCTTCGCTCACATCTGTGTCGGGGCTCCGTTCATGGGCTCCGTCGGAGCTTTCCGTCAGGGGAACCGATGAACGGAACCCTGACTGACACAAACGGAAACCAGAGGTTTCCGTTTGTATCACCATTAATTTCAATGGTGACGGATCCGGTGCAAATGGTTTTCGTTTGTCCCCGTTGTGTAAGGGTTCCGTTGTTTTGACGGAATGAATAGCGCAGTCGACAACGGTATTAATTCTGTCAAGACGACAGGACCATTTTCACCAGATCCGTCACCATTGAAATCAATGGTGATGCAACGGAACCCATGAATGGAGCCCCGACGCAGATTTGAACGAAGCCTTATATCTGTCTATGGTAACAATGCTTTATTGACAGACCGGGTACAGGAACGGATAAGCAGATTTCAGGATAAAGAAACGTAATTTATTAACTTGTGTAGTAGATCCTTGGACTGCAACCAATTGGCAACTAGAAGCAGCGTTGACAACACCACAAGGACAGGGAAAAAGAAAGAGGTAATGGGGTAACTGGACAGTACATAAACAGACAGAAGGGCCAACAGGCTCAGACGTGGCAAACGCCAGAGTGGCAGAGATGAAGCGGACCAGACAGAACCAGGAGCAGACCGTGGACGGAACCAGGGGACACTTAGTGCAGCCACCAGTCGTTGGCATTAGGCTGGATTCACACGAGCACATTACGTCCGTAATGGACGGACGTATTTCGGCCGCAAGTCCCGGACCTAACACACTGCAGGGAGCCGGGCTCCTAGCATCATAGTTATGTACGACGCTAGGAGTCCCTGCCTCGCTGCCGGACAACCGTACTGTAATCATGTTTTCATTACGGGACAGTAGTTCCACGGAGAGGCAGGGACTCCTAGCGTCGTACATAACTATGATGCTAGGAGCCCGGCTCCCTGCAGTGTGTTCGGTCCGGGACTTGCGGCCGAAATACGTCCGTCCATTACAGAAGTAATGTGCTCGTGTGAATCCAGCCTTAGACTTGTAACCAAGAGAAGCCAACAACGGAGTCCAGTAGGTAGTATCACATTACAGGATAAAGGTTGTTTATCCATCTTACTTTGTCACTACATGTTTAATTTTGATATGTCACTTTTTACTACTTATTTATTGCATTATTTTTGTGATGCTATTATATACTTTTTATCTGATTATACTTGATTACACTTATTTGATTGTCACTATGTTATATACTTGGAATGTATCACATGTTATTTGCTTGAGAAAGGCTCTAGAGGACAGAGCTGAAACGTTGCACAGGGGGCAATAAAAGTACCCTTTTATTCACATTTACTGCGGAGTGCTGCCTATTTTTTGAATACTATCGAGTTTGGAACGTGGTCTGTTCCTGAGGATTTGCACCCACTGTTCGCCGGTGCTGCTGGATACATTTGTTTACCTATCTATCTATCTATCTATCTATCTATCTATCTATCTATCTATCTATCTATCTATCTATCTATCTATCTATCTATCTATCTATCTATCTATCTCATATCTATCTATCTCATATCTATCTATCTATCTATCTATCTATCTATCTATCTATCTATCTATCTATCTATCTATCTATCTATCTATCTATCTATCTATCTATCTATCTATCTATCTATCTATCTCATATCTATCTATCTATCTATCTATCTATCTATCTATCTATCTATCTATCTATCTATCTATCTATCTATCTATCTATCTATCTATCTATCTATCTATCTATCTATCTATCTATCTATATCATATCTATCTATCTATCTATCTATCTATCTATCTATCTATCTATCTATCTATCTATCTATCTATCTATCTATCTATCTATCTATCTATCTATCTCTTCTCCCTCAAGATAAATATTTAGATTGCC
Organism: Rhinoderma darwinii; assembly: GCF_050947455.1. NCBI lineage: Eukaryota > Metazoa > Chordata > Amphibia > Anura > Rhinodermatidae > Rhinoderma > Rhinoderma darwinii. The sequence continues at coordinate 25,878,970 of NC_134691.1, forward strand.
ACAATCTTGGACCATCGTTGAAAATCCAGAACGCACAGAAGCTCCACACTGTTGTCTAGTCAAGAGACCAAAAGAAAATATTGGAAGCTTCTTTTTTCTCCATTTCACAGTTGAGAGATCTTGCGCTATCACTAGTCCATGTGGTGTTTGATTTTTAGCAGATGTTACCAATATGATTGAAGCCGTGTGTCCAGAGAACGGCTGACTTCTTGATAGTTCATTTGCCAAAATGTACAGTAGATGTGTAAAATTACAAAAGATATGAAGATATGAAGCTGTGAGAACAACGGTGAGTTCATAGGACACTGGACACATTCAATAATGCCCACAGTAAGGCCGGATTCACAGGAGCGTGTTCGGTCCGTGATATAGGGTCGCATTTCCCGAACCGCACACACTGCAGGGAGCCAGGTCCCTAGCATTATAATTATCTATGACGCTAGGTGTCACTGCTTCCCCACGGGACTGTTATATACCAAACTAACCAAAACATAATGGGGAACCCATTTTAACCCTTTAGGGACCAGCCTATTTTGGGCATTAATAACAGAGCTATTTTTTTTTTTTTTGTTTTTTGATCGTCACATTTTAAACGCCATAACTTTTTTATTTTTCCGTAGACATTGCCATGTGAGGGCTTGTTTATTGCGGGGTAAGTTTTTTTGAAATGCACCATTTTGGGGTACATAACATTTATTGATTAAAGGGGTTTTCCAGGGACACAGAATTTTCTGGGCGAGCAGCGCACGAGCTCTGAGGAATAGCATGAACGAGAAGAAAATTGTGCCGGCATTGAAGCGTCAGCAAAGAATGAATGGGGCGGGCATTAAGGAGGCTGTGCATCAATAGGATGCCTCAAACCCGGGACTTCTGAAGTATACCCGGGTTTGAGTCATCCTATTGGTCCACAGCCTCCTCCATGCCTGCGCCGTTCATTCTCTGCTTATGCTTCAATCCCAGATCCTGTGTCGATACTGAGTGACGTTTTGACACAGGTCTGTCTGTATAATAACGCTCGTGCATGAGCGTGTGTCAAAGCATAAAAACACTAGGATGAAAAGCAGAACTTCCGGTCGACCAGAGGTAGGGTGAATAGGAACAAATACTTTCCGATTTTTGACAGAATGCATATTAGGAAGTTTTTTTAATTTTGACATAGAGTATTAGTACAAAAATTTTGGATCCCTGGAAAACCCCTTTAACTTTTATTACCAATTTTTGGGTGGTAATGGAAAAAAACCTGACATTTTACAATTTATTTTTTTTGCGCAATAAAATTTACACCGTTTTACGTCTGGTATTAACCCCTTAACGCCGGAGGACGGATATATCCGTCCTCAGCAGCTGCTAGTTCGCGCAGTAGGATGGATATATCCGTCCTGTGATGGCGCGGGTACTGCCACTGTACACACGCGATCAGCGGCAGGAGCACGGCTGTTAGGGTATGTTCACACGAGGGCGTCCGTTACGGCTGAAATTACGGGGATGTTTCAGCCTGAAAACATCCCCGTAATTTCAGCCGTAACGGCATGTGCAGGCGCTTGAACGCCGCGTCCATTACGGACGTAATTGGCGCTGCTATTCATTGGAGTCAATGAATAACGGCTCCAATTACGGCCAAAGAAGTGACAGGTCACTTCTTTGTCGCGGGCGTCTATTTACGCGCCGTCATTTGACAGCGGCGCGTAAATTACGCCTCGTGTGAACAGACAAACGTCTGCCCATTGCTTTCAATGGGCAGATATTTGTCAGCGCTATTGAGGCGCTATTTTCGGACGTAATTCGGGGCAAAAACGCCCGAATTACGTCCGTAAATAGGCCGTGTGAACATACCCTTATACATAGCCTGGCTCCTGCTGCAACTGCCGGAATCTAAGCGCGCTCCGATTCCGGCAGTTTAACCCATTAAATGCCGCTGTCAATAGTGACAGCGGCATCTAATGTGTTTGACAGAGGGAGGGAGCTCCCTCTGTCACCCCATCGGCGCCCCCGCAAACAAATCGCGGGTCGCCGTCGTGTTTCCATGACAGCCGGGGGTCTAACAAAGACCCCCATGTATGTCTTCAGCAAATGCCTGTTAGGCGATGCCGGAGGCATGACCTAATAGATTTCCGGTCAGTTTTACACTGACAGGCAATAATGCTTTGTTATACTAAGTATACCAAAGCATTATATAAGCGATCAGCAGATCGCATAGTGAAGTCCCCTGGTGGGACTTAAAAAAAAAAAATTCAATCAGTTAAATAAAGTTTGTGAGAAAAAAAAAAAAAAAAAAATTGTCAAAATCAAATAAAACTTTTTTGCCCAAAAGTGGTTTTATTTAGTAAAAGTGTCAAAACAAATAACACATGCACATATATGGTATCCCCGCGATCGTAAGAACATGACCAATAAAATGAACACATTAATTAAACCGCCGGATGAACGGCGTCCAAAAAAAACACAAAAAACAACGGCAAAATTCTCTCTTTTCTCCCATTCGCCCCATAAAAAATAAAATAAAGTTTATCTATAAGTCCTATGTACCACAAAATAGTACTAATGAAAACTACACTTTGGCCCGCAAAAATCAAGCCCACGTACGGCCACATCGACGGAAAAATAAAAAAATTACGTCTCTTGAAACGCGGCGATGCAAAAACAATTAATTTTTTTCTAAAATGCTTTTTATTGTGCAAACGTAGGAAAACATATAAAACCTTTACATATTTGGTATCCCCGTAACCGTGCCGACCCATAGAATAAAGTTAACATGTTATTTACGCTGCATAGTAAACAGCGTAAATTTATAACGTGAAAATTAATGCTGGAATAGCTGCTTATTTTCAATTCTCTCCTAAAATAAAGTTAATAAAAGTTAATCAATATATTATAAGCATCTAAAAATGGTACAATTACAAAATAAAACTCGGCCCACAAAAAACAAGCCCTTATACGGCTATGTCGACGGAATAAAAGAAAAGTTACGACTCTTGGAATGCGACCGTGAAAAAACAAAAAATAATCCTTGGTCATTAACGTGCAAAATGGCCCGGTCATTAAGGGGTTAACAACATAATAATTTTATTCTGTGGGTCACTACTATTATGGTGATAACAAATTTATACACTTTTTTTAATCTTACAGAAAACAGCAATTCTGTCATTGCTGCGGTGACAGAGGGAGACCCCTCCCTTTGAAACCACTTAGATGCCATGGTTTTTATTAACCGTGGCATCTAAAGGGTTAAGCAAGATCAGAGGTAGCTTAAATCCTACCCGTTAGAGCATGAGCCCGGCTGTCTGATACTTGCCCTCGCCGACATGGGACACCCGTGCCGGGCTTATTTCACAGCGCTGTATATTCACGGCGCTATGGCATTAGTACCCTTAATGACCGCTGTGAAAAGGCATATGGACGGTCATTAAGGGCTTAATATCTTATTTTCATTGTGAATCAATAAAATAAAAAATATAAGAAATATAGGTTTAAAGTAAATGTAATTTTTTTGTTTGTACCTTTTGTGTAATTTACCCCTAATAAAAGGAAAAAGACAAAAATATTTTACTACAAAAATTACAATATAGCCCTGTATATCACGAAAATAATGGCAACAAATATTTGGGTGACCCAACAAAAAAAGGTAAGGCCGTTAAAACACCACATGGACAAAATCAGTTTTAAAAAAAAAGGTCTAGACATTTAGGACCAACACTCTGGTTGTTAAGGGGTTAAAGTGGTTAACATCCAGCTTTCCTAGAGTCCTGACTAGTAATGCCATGCAGATTTAGGGTATGTTCGCATAAAAGCAAGCAGCGTATCCGCACTGGTCATCACAGGAAATTCTTGCCACAAAAACGCCCCAAATTCTGGTGCAGTTTGTAAGCCAGAATGTCCGCTGCGGAAAACTGCATGTAATCTAAAAAAAAATAGTTTCATACTCATGTAGCCATGGCGACGCGTCCCTCTTCTGTCCTGCCGCTTGGCCTCCTGGGATGACGTTTCATCCCATGTGACCACTGCAGCCTGTGATTGGCCTGGATGAAGTAGCACAGAATTCTGGGTAAGTATAAGATTTTATTTTTTTCTAAGTTACGAATTTTGCGGCGGAATTGCAGCTTTTGGGTGGCGAGAACCCTATAACGTAACCCAATGATCCTTCGGAGGAGATGCGGGCAAGCAAGCCGATTGTCCCAGATGGTTAGGGGTGTAGTGATGTTAACCAGACCCAGAATGGAGCCCAATTTTAATCTTTGCTACGGGCCCCCTCACCTCTATGGCTGCAGTACTAGTAGTCACCCAGCTTTGAGAGATATTCCCCATTTTAATGGCCTCTTCTTTTAATCTTGTAGATTTTAGTCCCGTGCTTATTCTGCATTTTCATCTTAAGTGGAGACGACTGCCTTTATGGTTACAATTTTCTTGTGCCTGTTGTGCGTTATTTCAGGTTTATTGCATGTGATATGTTCTGTACAGTCCGATATTAACCTCAGTTTATCCTTCATAATGCAATATGTTTATTAAGAGAATTAAAGTCGACATAATACGGCTCATTACTAAGCAATGTTAATTGATTCTGCGTTCCATCCACAGCAATCTGTCTCCTCGTCCCTGTTATTTGTATGAATATCTCTGCCAAATACAAATACTGACTTCATCCGACATCATGGCTGGGATATCGCTAATATATCGATGTCAGGACGAGGAGGGAGCTGCATTGATAATTCACACATACTGTACGCGATTAGGCACACTACACGGAAGATAAAGCAGATCTGGTACTAAGGCCCCATGCACACAACCGTAGATTTCATCCATAATTGCGGACCCATTCATTTCTATGGCTGATGGACACTTCCCTGTATATTTTTGGGAAGGTGTCCGGGCCGTAGAAATCTTTCGTAAAAAAAATAGGAGCTGTCCTATTTTTTTATTTTACTGACTGGGCTCCCATATTTTATAATGGGAGAACGACCCCGGAAATGTGGACGACTGTCCGCAGCCGTCCGTACCCGTAATCATGGACCGTGACTACGGGCACGGTCATGTGCATGGAACCTAAAGGTTTGGCTGCATCCAGATGAAGCAGAGCGGAATATATCATTTAAAATGACTCTTCACTTGAATATTGGAGAATTAGGGTATGTTCACACGCAGTGGTTTTAGACGTAATTCGGGCGTTTTACGCCTCGAATTACGCCTGAAAAAACAGCCCTAATGCGCCTACAAACATCTGCCCATTGTCTGCAATGGGTTTTACGGTGTTTTGTTCCCACGAGCCTTTGTTTTACGCGTCGCTGTCAAAATACAGCTTGTAAAATGACGGCTCGTCAAAAGAAGTGCAGGACACTTCTTGGGAGGTTTTTAGAGTCGTTTTTCATTGACTCCATTGAAAAACAGCTCCAAAAATGGGCGTAAAAAAAACATCTGTAAAAAACGCAGCGATAAACGCAGCGAAAATCGCTAGTGGCACAAAAAACGTCTGAAAATCAGGAGCTGTTTTCACCTGAAAACAGGTCCGTATTTTCAGACGTTTTTGCTCACTGCGTGTGAACATAGCCTTAGGGTATGTTCACACGCAGAGTCAAAAACGTCTCAAAATACGGAGCTGTTTTCAAGAGAAAACAGCTCCTGATTTTCAGACGTTTTTTGTGCCACTAGCGATTTTCACTGCGTTTATCGCTGCGTTTTTTACGCCCGTTTTTGGAGCTTTTTTCAATAGAATCTATGGAAAACGGCTCCAAAAACGTCCCAAGATGTATCCTGCACTTCTTTTTCACGGCCGTTTTTTTACGCGTAAAAAAACGCAGCGAAAAACGCTCCATCAGAACAGAACACCGTTTTCCCATTGAAATCAATGGGCAGATGTTTGGAGGCGTTCTGCTTCCGATTTTTTCGGCCGTTTTTCAGGCGTTTAGGCCCGAAAAACGGCCGAAAATAGGCCGTGTGAACATACCCATACACTGTGAGCATTTTTCTATTATACTTCTAATACCTGAATTACTTTTATGAATCGGAGCAAAGAAAGATGCATAAAATTTACCCCATGTGATGTCATCGGTAGAATACACTCATTGTTTATAGTGCCTATATCCCGTCAATGGAGAGGGCAGGGCAGAGGGGCTATCCTTGACCGTTGTAATCACCTCTCTGTTTTCTGCTGATTCGCAAGGGGTGCAACTATGGGGAATTTAAAGTGATACTACGGGTAAAAACTGAAAATTCAGCCACTGCCCAGACATCACCTATGTGATTCCCACTGATCAGGATCTGAATGCGCAGGCAGACTGCAGAATCGGCCGGCCAGAAGGCACCTTTAGATCCCCTGATCGATTCAGATAATCTTATCTATAATATCTATACTCAAATCTACTAGGGAATTAATAAGAATGTCATTCCCTAATATACCAGCAGATGATCACCAAGCTGAAGTCATTGATGTGTCATCATGAGAACTCTCTGAGTTATCATAACACATTAGTTTAAAACATTAAATTGAAGATAGGGATGAAGGAGGAGGGGGATGCAGCTGCAGTATTTTAGTAAAACAGCATGGGAGGAGCAATAGAGAGAGATATCTGATTGGCTCAGAGCACAGCCCTAACATCCCACCAGGAAAAGCATGCCCACTCTATAAGTATGGAGAGAGAAAATGTGATTTTAGAGGGGAGGAAAAAGCCCTCAAATCTTCAAGTTCTGCACATTTCGGAGCGCACCACATCTAAAACACATCTACAGCTGCCTAAGGAATCAATCTTTCTGTTGTTTCATGTAGGGGCACCATATTTTGCAGCGCTGTACAGACAATGTCACCATTCATAGTTACATGGTTGATAAGAGTGAAAGAAGACACAGGTCCATCAAGTCTAAACTACAATTCTGCCGTATTTATCCACAGGAAGGAAAATCCCTCATGAGGTGGGTACCAGTTGCCTCCTATTAGGGGGAAAGTTCCTTCCAGAATCCTAATATGGCAATCAGAATAAATCCCAGGATCAACGTCCCATGTGCGGAAACTGGTACCATAACTTGTCTAATTTCCCTATATCAGACACACTAGTGCCAATTTAATAGGAATCCAATTAATCTATCAGTTTGTTTTTGGGGTACGGGTATGTTCACACGGCTTAGCAAAATACGGAGCTGTTTCAGACGTTTTTGCAAGTACTCACGTTTTTTGCAGCGTATTTTACAGACGTTATTGGAGCTGTTTTTCAATGGAGCCAATGAAAAACGGCTCCAAAAACGTCCCAAGAAGTGTCCTGCACTTCTCTTTCGCGGGCGTCTTTTTACGCGCCGTATTTTGACAGCGACACCTAAAATAACACCTCGTGAGAACAGAACACCATAAAACCCATTGAAAGCAATCGGCAGATGTTTGCAGACGTTATGGAGCCGTTTTTTCAGGCGGAATTAGAGGCGTAAAACTACTGAATTACGTCTGAAAACAGTGCGTGTGAACATACTCTAAGGGAGGAAAGCCGAGTACCCAGAAAGAATATACATACCCAGGGCCCCCAGTGTTGCAAAGCTACACTGCTAACCACTGAGCCACTGTGATCACGAATTAAAGAGGCAGGGGCTCAGGAGGCTACTACATACGATTTATACATTGAATTTAAGGGTTTGTTCACACACAAAAACGGCTGAAAATTACGGGGCTGTTTTCAGGGAAAATAGTAGATATTTGTAGATATTTTTAGAGCTGTTTTTCTATTGACACAATGAAAAACAGCTCCAAAAAAGCTCAAGAAGTGACATGCTCCTTTTTACGCTGCGTTTTTCTATGCCCCGGTTTTTAAAATGGCGGCGTAAATAAACGCCCCTCTGAACGAAAAGCCGTTTTTCCCATTAAATTCAATGGGCAGATGATAGTAGGCGTTTAGCCACCATTTTTGCAGGCGTATTTTGACGTGTTTACACCCTGATATACGCCTGAAAACTATGCGTATGAACATACCATAATAGTTAAACAGTATGTAGAAAGCTCCCCCTGGTGGCAGCTGCAAGAAGACAGAATTTTATAATAGAGCGCTCTGCCTGTACAGGGATTTGGAGCTCTGTATCAGAAAAACAAGATTCTGAATGCTACATAGATATATTAACCCCTTCCCGCACCTTGGCGTAAATGCACGTCCAGGTGAGCAGTAACTTCGCGCACCTGGGCGTGCAGTTACGTCCGCGCTTTAACAGTTAAACGCCGCGCGGCGCTACACTGCAGCGGCGGTTAACTGTGCAGGGTGTCAGCCCTGCTCTCTCCGTTGCCGATCAGCGGCCTGTCGCCACTGAAATCGGCAATTAACCCCTTCGATGCGGTGGTCGATTGCGATCACCACATCGAAGAGGTTTACAGCGGATCGGCAGCCCCCCACATGCATTTGCGGGGGCTGGCAATCCTTATCATGGCAACCAGAGGCCAGACAATGACCTCCGGGTTGCCATGTACGGAAGCCTCGGAGGATCAGCCTGTAATATTATTTTTCCTGCACGGTGAACACAGAGAAAAAAATAAACGAATATGCCCCCACATTATAAACTGAAACACCAGTAAAACCCCAAACAGAACAACTACCAAGCAAAATCTGCGCCCCAAAAACCAAATGGCGTCCCTCCCTTCTGAGCCCTGCAGCGTGCCTAAACACCAATTTACGTCCAAAGATATGGCATCGCCATACCCGGGAGAACCCGGTTAATATTTTATGAGGTATTTGACTTCAGTGGCACAAACTGGGCATAACATATAATAGTGCACTAAAATGGCATATGAGTGGAAAATTGTAATGTTCACTCTGCACCATCCGCTGTACATTAACCCCTTCGCGCACCACAACATAGCATGTCTTAGTGTGGGGGGTGATGTATGGAGCGTCTCACGTGAAAAATAAAGAATTTAAAACGGCAAAATCACAGTTTTTTGGTCACCTTGGCTCTACCTAAAAATGTAATAAAAAGTACTCAAAAAGTTGTATGTACCAAAAAATGGTACCAATAAAAACGACCGCTCGTCCCTCAATAAATAAGCCCTCATACCGCTCTATTGACTGAAAAATAAAAAAGTTGTGGCTCTTGGAACGCGGGGAGGAAAAAACTAAAAAGGTAAATAAAAAAATGGATCAGTCCAGAAAGGGTTAATTACTTTCTAATGAAAAAACATTTATGACCACACGTGGGGTATTGCCGCACTCGGGAGAAATTGCTTTACAAATGTTGGGCAGCTTTTTCCCCCTTTATCCTTTGTGAAATTGAAAAAAAGGCAACATTTTAGTGGAAGAAATGTTCATATTCATTTTCACGGCCTAATTCTAATAAATCCTGCAAAAGACTTGTGGGGTCTAAATGCCCACTATATCCCTAGATAGATTCTTTAAGTGTTGTAATTTCCACTTTTGGAGGTTTCCACCATTTTGGAATCTCAGGGGCTTTGCAAATGCGACATGGCACCCAAAACCCATTTCAGCTAAATTTGAGCTCCAAAAGCCAAATAGCGCTCCTTCCCTTCTAAGCCTTGCTGTGGGTCCAAACAGCAGGTTATTACCACATATGGCATATTTCCGTAATCGGGAGAAATTGTTTTACAAATGTTGGGGTGCTTTTTCTCCTTTATTCCTTGTAAAAATTAAAAATTATTACAGAATAATTCCATTGAATTCAGCAAAACAACCGTGGGGTCAAAATGCTAACTTTACCACTCGAAAAATTCCTTGATGAGTGTAGTTTCCAAAATGGGGTCAATTTCCGGGGGTTTCCACTATTTTGTTCCCTCCAGTGCATTTCAAACGTGACGCGGCACTGAAAACTATTCCAGCAAAATCAGAATTTCAAAATCCAAATGGTGCTCCTTCCCTTCTGAGTCCTGCTGTGGGTCCAAACAGCAGTTTATTACCACATATGGGGTATTGCTATAATCGGGAGAAATTGCTTTACAAATGTTGGGGTGTTTTTTCTCTTTTATTCCTTGAAAAAATAAAAAATGTCTACGTTTTTTAAGAAAAAAAGTCGATTTTCATCTTCACAAACTAATTCAAATAAATTTAGCAAAAAAACTGTGGCTTCAAAATGCTAACTATACCCCTAGATAAATTCCCTGAGGGGTGTAGTTTCAAAAATGAGGTCACTTTTGGGGGTCTTTATTATTTTGGGCCCACAAGACCTCTTCAAACCTGACATGGTACCTAAAATATATGCTAAAAAAAAGGAGGCCCCAAAATCCACTAGGTGCTCCTTTGCTTCTGAGGCCTGTATTTCAGTAAATTAGGACACTAGGGCCACATGTGGGATATTTCTAAATACTGCTGAATCTGGGCAATAAATAATAAGTTGCATTTCTCGGGTAAAACCTTCTGTGTTACAGAAAAAAATGTATTATAAATGAATTTTGTAAAAAAAAATGAAATTTGTAACTTTCACCTCTACTTTGCTTTAATTCCTATGAAACGCCTAAAGGGTTAAAACACTTTCTGAATGCTGTTTTGAATACTTTGAGGGGTGCAGTTTTCAAAATGGGGTGATTTATGGGGACTTTCTAATATATAGGGCCCTCAAAGTCACTTCAGAACTGAACTGGTCCCTGAAAAAATCGCCTTTTGAAATTTTCTTGAAAATATGAGAAATCGCTGCTAAAGTTCTAAGTCTTGTAACGTCCTAGAAAAATAAAAGAATGTTCAAAAAACGATGCAAACATAAAGTAGACATATGGGTGATGTTAACTAGTAGCTATTTTGTGTGGTATTACTATCTGTTTTACAAGCAGATACATTTAAATTTAAAAAAATGCTAATTTTTGCACATTTTCTCCAAATCTTCGTGTTTTTTACAAATAAATATTGAATTTATCAACCACATTTTTTCACTAACATAAAGTACAATATGTCACGAGAAAACAATCTCAGAATTACTTGAATAGGTAAAAGCGTTCCGGAGTTATTACCACATAAAGGGACACATGTCAGATTTGAAAAATTGGCTTCGTCCTGAAGGCCAAAACAGGCTCAGTCCTGAAGGGGTTAAAGGGGTTGTCCAGGATTAGAAAAACATGGGTTGTGTCTGGTACTGCAGCTGAACTCTATTGAAGTGAATCGAGCTGACCTGCAATACCACACATAACCTGCAGAGAGGTATGGCACTGTTTTGAAATTAAGCAGCCATTTGTTTTTTTAATCCTATACAATACCTTTAAGATGTATCAGAAAATTGTAACTAAAGGAAAGACAATGATCTAGGACTCTAGGAAAGCTGAGAAAACAATGATAGAAGTTAAATTGTCACCCAACTTTCTCAAATTAAGACATACCTAAAAAATGACGGAATGGCATAACTAAGACTTATATTTACTAGTATTTAATTTTATTATTTATTAAGAGGAAATGCTTTTTGATGTTATGTCGATGGTGCAGAAATTAATGTATCCACTTTCTCCACAATTTCTGGATTACATCTCTCTCTCCAATTATGTTGACTTGCACTTATGGTTCACATGTGTTCTTGAATCAATAAACTCTAGATATCCATTAAATAAACATTATTCCGAAAGCCATTCTCTTGATCTACTCCTAGAAAGAAAATTCTGCTTTACACGTAGATAATTGCTTCCTTCTTTACGTCCCGGCTCAGCATGTGGCTGCGTATTGTAGTACTAAAGGAGAGCGCACGTTGTTCAGGACGAGCACAGAGGGACCATGATCACTACAGATCTTCGTCTTTGAAGACATATCTTTTTGGTCACTCCTTGGGGGGAGAATTATCGATACTGCCGTATGGTGCATAGAGTTAGGAGTCTGTAAAAATGGTGCAAATTTCACATATGATGCATTTGGCATGATAAACACGGTAGGCATCTTAGACACGTTTTTCCTCTTCATGCCACTTTATGACCGGTGTACAATTTTATAACTCTGAGTCATTCCCTCTTTCATAACCACTTTTCAAAACAGACTAGGCAGGCGTAAAAAGTATCAAACCAATAATACATTTGGTGCGTGCCAAGTACTTCACTTCTTTGGTGCAATTTGTGACAAAATTCACATATATACTAGTATATATATCTGGTTTTAATTAGTAAGAAAAAATATATATATATTTTTTGCTAATTAAAACTATATATATGTAAACTATATATATATATATATATATATATATATATATATATATATATATATATATATATATATATATATATATATATTATATATATATATATAAAATTTCCTTTAAGAGCCCGGCTTTTTGAAGTTACGAAGAGATGATGAGCACAGTTTATAGGGATGGTGTTGGAATCTCCCCATGTCAGTAGTGAATTAAAGCATAATTCCACCACAAAATCTCCCCTTAACCAATCTAATATAATCAAGGCTGGCCATAGGTTGGATATTGCACCATGTAGTACCTTCCAATAACACCCACCTACCTTATGATGTACCATATAGTGTCCAAATAAAGCAATCACTCAGTATAAAAATAACGATACCTTAGGGTGACCAAATATAACAATGGCATGGTAAAATATATATATATATATATAAACATTTTGTCATTTTTATTTTACTAATTAAAACCAGATAGTGGAACATATTCTTTTTTTTTTTTTTTTTATCTGTTTATTTTCTTATTGTAGATTTTTATTCTATTTTCTGTACATGATTGTGAGGCCGTCCTCGTGCCTTAGCAGCTGCTCATCTCTGTTAACAGCATTCAGAGTTTTACTTTACAGCAGCCACGTGAACCATGGGAAACAATAGTTTGGAGCTGACATATTGACTTCCATGGGAGAGTTTTCTAGGCATGCTCTGTGACCTGTGCAGAGGTCATTTTGATGGGATAGGGAGAAGCTGGAGCTGTGACCATCACCTGTTGTCATTGGTGGATGTGTGATATCTGCCTCCAGCTGTATAATAGAGGTGTTACCGGTCAGTGTAATCCTGCCTGTGATGATAATGAGGTGACTTCTGAGAAATGATATCTACAGAACAGGAAGGGTCAGTGTATTATGAATGGTGGATCTTGTGATATCTATATGGAGGTGTTACCTGTCAGTTTAATTCTGCCTGTGATGATAATGAGATGACTGCTGAGAAATGATCTCTCCAGAACAGGAAGGCTCAGTCTATTATGAATGGTGGATCCTGTGTTATCTATATAGATGTCTTACCTGTCAGTGTAATCCTGCCTGTGATGATAATGAGTTGACTGCTGAGAAATGATCTCTCCAGAACAGGAAGGCTCAGTCTATTATGAATGGTGGATCTTGTGTTATCTATATAGAGGTGTTACCTGTCAGTGTAATCCTGCCTGTGATGATAATGAGGTGACTGCTGAGAAGTGATCTCTTCAGAACAGGAAGGGTCAGTCTATTATGAATGGTGGATCTTGTGTTATCTATATAGAGGTGTTACCTGTCAGTGTAATCCTGCCTGTGATGATAATGAGGTGACTGCTGAGAAGTGATCTCTCCAGAACAGGAAGGGTCAGTCTATTATGAATGGTGGATCTTGTGTTATCTATATAGAGGTGTTACCTGTCAGTGTAATCCTGCCTGTGATGATAATGAGGTGACTGCTGAGAAGTGATCTCTTCAGAACAGGAAGGGTCAGTCTATTATGAATGGTGGATCTTGTGTTATCTATATAGAGGTGTTACCTGTCAGTGTAATCCTGCCTGTGATGATAATGAGGTGACTGCTGAGAAGTGATCTCTCCAGAACAGGAAGGGTCAGTCTATTATGAATGGTGGATCTTGTGTTATCTATATAGAGGTGTTACCTGTCAGTGTAATCCTGCCTGTGATGATAATGAGGTGACTGCTGAGAAGTGATCTCTTCAGAACAGGAAGGGTCAGTCTATTATGAATGGTGGATCCTGTGTTATCTGTATTGTTGTTGCCTGACAGTGTCTCTACAGAACAGGAAGGGTTAGTCTATAGTGAGGCTCAGTGGCCAGAGGGAGAACTGCAAGATTTCTGGATTTTGTTTTTAAAATATAAATATTGACATGAAAAACAAAACAAAAAGCCAATACCAAAAATTCGTAAGAAAATATGTTTAACCCTTTTAGGCCTTCATATGCCTGAATGTCCACAGCTAAAAATCATTGCCTTAATACCTGAGAACATAGGTCCCCATATATATTCTAGCTTGTCCCCCACAGTTAGCTAGTATATGCAATCTGTAAATGAGCGAAAAGTTCCTGTGTTCAAAACGTTCTATTTTTGGTAGTTAAAAGGAGATAGGGCAGGGCTAAAGAGACAAAAAAATAGTGACAGTTCATTATTTGTTTGGAGTTGGGGTAACATATTTAGCATGATATGGATATATAATTACATTTTTTTTTTATAATTTTCATTTTAATAGTGTCGGATTGGGGTTGAAATATATTATTCTGTTAGGAGTAGAGATTTTTATATATAATGACGTCAGAATTTTAAGAAGGGATTCTGTAAGATTTGGGAGACTATGAAAACTAAATGTGTCAAATAAATGTAAAAAATAGCAAAACTTTGTGAATTTCACAGGCGGTTTTGCAGTTTTTTCCCATTGCGGTGTGGTGCGCCTTCCCCTTGGTACCCTAAGGGCACGGCCAGACGTGGCACAGTTTTTCCGCTGCAAATGTTGGTGCAGATTTGGGGCAATTCTGCAACGCATCTGCACCAACATTTGCATATTTGACAGGTAATTCACACGTTGCAGAAAAGACAGCGGACTTGCCACAGATTTCAGTTTTTGCATTGCAAAGGCTGAAATCTGCAGTGAAATTCCGCTTCTTCTCCGCAACAGACAGTGCATGCTGCGGAGGGAAAATTCCGCACCGCAGCCTATGGTCCGCAGCGGAGTTTTCCGCAACGTCTGAACTAACTGTCCTAAAAATGTATTGAAACAACTGTAAATACCGGCCGCTGGAGAATTCCACTGCAATTCTGCCACGTCTGGCCGTGCCCTAAGAGAGACTTCATAGGTTTCTCTGTGCCAAATATAGTCTCAGACTTCAATATGGCGGCCTCCTCAGCAGATAACAGGTCAACATTTTGAAATGCCAATATGTTCTGAATAATTCACAGATGCAGCTGCTTATTGTTACATTCAGCATAAAAATATAGAATATCTATTCTTCAAAAGGGATGAGATGTTTCATATTACTGATTTGTATGAGATACATTACTACGGGGTGAGATGCATCATGTTTAGCAGTTTGCAAAAATATAATATTTTATCAGAAAATGTCAGTCTATGCATTTCTTTACCTCAGAAGGTGTAAGGCTAAGTTCACACTACCGTTAAACTCAGTTTATCTCTCTTCCGTCGGAGGAAGAGATGAACGAGAGTCCAAACGTAAAGCATCGCTTCCGTTAGACTTACCATTGATTTCAATGGTAATTCTTCTGTTTCAGAAGCTTTCCGTTTGCCTCCGTTCGCAAGGTTTCCGTTTTTTTGACGGAAGAAAAAGTGCAGTCTGCAGCACTTTTGCTTCCATGAAAAAAACGGAAACCTAGCGAACGGAGGCAAACGGTAAGCATCTGAAACAGAAGAATTAACATTGAAATCAATGGTAATTCTTACAGAAGCGATGCTTTACGTTTGGACTTTCATTCACCTCTTCCTCCGATGCAAGAGAGCTAGAAAACAGCAATTTGGGCGTTTTTAATTATTTATTTTTTATTACATTGTTCCCCAAGCGGGTTAAATAACGTTATATTGTAATAGTCCAGACATTTGTGGATGCGGCAACTTTTTTAACATTACTTTAGGTAAAAAATGGGAAAAGGAGGGTTTTTTGAACTTAATATTTTTTTATCGGGTACATTAAAAAAAACATTATCTAAGGCCTCATGCAACGACCGTAAAAACTCCCGTTATTACGGGTCGTAATTACGACCCGTAATAACGGGCTCATAGACTTCTATTGGCCACGGGTACCTTCGCGTTTTCTTACGGGAAGGTGCCCGTGCCGTCAAAAAAGATAGAACATGTCCTATTTCAGGCCGTAATAACGGCACGGACAGTCCATAGAAGTCTATGGAGCTCTCGTAATAACGGGTGGCTACATGTGTGCACCCGTCATTACGGCAGCGTTGCTAAGCGACGTCAGTAAATAGTCACTGTCCAGGGAGCTGAAAGAGTTAATTGATCGGCAGTAACTCTTTCAGCACCCTGGACAGTGACTACCGATCAGAATAAAGAGCAACCTGTAAAAAATAAAAATAAAAGACGTTCATACTTACCGAGAACTTCCTGCTTCCTCCAGTCCGGTCTCCCGGCCGTTGCCTTGGTGACGCGTCCCTCTCGACATCCGGCCCGACGTCCTGGCCATCCCTGGATGACGTTTCAGCCCATGTGACCGCTGCAGCCAATCACAGGTCAATCACAGGCTACAGCGGTCACATGGACTGCCGCGTCATCCAGGGATGTCGGGCTGGATGTGAAGAGAGGGACGCGTCACCAAGACAACGGCCGGGTAAGTATGAATTTCTTTAACTTTTATTACAGAAAGGGCTGTCCCTTCTCTCTATCCTGCACTGATAGAGAGAAGGGGCTGCCGATTAGTGCAGTGCTATTTTGCCGCCAAAAACGTGCCCGTAAATACGGGTGGAATACGGGTGACACCGGACCCATATTTACGGGCACGGGTCCGTAAATACTGGTGCAAAACGGGTCGAATACGTGTGACACCGGACCCGTAATTACGCCAGTATTTACGGGTGGGAAAAAATACGGTCGTGTGCATGAGGCCTAACTGTTTTTTATTTTTTTACAAGTCCCCGTATGGGACTTGAACCAGTGATGGTTGGATCGCTTGCACTATATACTGCAATACTAATTTAGTGCAGTATATAGCAATTTTGACAGGCTCCTATTAAGCAAAGATGACAGACCTGAGGGCCTTCATTGAGTCCCCGGCTGCCATGATGACCATTGGCATCCCACAATCGCGTCGCGGGGGGCCTATGGCACATCGAAGAGGGCCGCCCCCTCATTCTAACGCAGCATCTAAGGGGTTAAACAGGCGGAATCAAAGTGATCTTTGATTCCACTCGTTGCAGTGAGGTGTCGTCGCCTAATTATGGGACTTGAACCAGTGATGGTTGGATCGCTTGCACTATATACTGCAATACTAATTTAGTGCAGTATATAGCAATTTTGACAGGCTCCTATTAAGCAAAGATGACAGACCTGAGGGCCTTCATTGAGTCCCCGGCTGCCATGATGACCATTGGCATCCCACAATCGCGTCGCGGGGGGCCTATGGCACATCGAAGAGGGCCGCCCCCTCATTCTAACGCAGCATCTAAGGGGTTAAACAGGCGGAATCAAAGTGATCTTTGATTCCACTCGTTGCAGTGAGGTGTCGTCGCCTAATTATGGAGTGAGCTCAGCCCGTGAGCCCGCCACATATTTCCCCTTAAAGGCTGCGACGTACATGTACGTGGCATGTCGTTACGGGGTTAAAAACCTACCAATGAGAGCATTTATACGTTTCTATAATTCCTGTTGAGGTCAATGGAGTGTTGACCCTATATATAAGGTCATTACTTCAAGGTCTGGACCTGTTTGTTCTTGATAGTGGTCATGGTTCGAGCAGCTGGAAATCCACCATTGCGACTGTTACTGGAGACAACAACTTGGAGATAACATAGGTGGTTAACTTTCCTTACATTACTTTCCTGATTGCTTCCATTTTTGACTTAAGACTGATGGGGTAGGAATTAAAAATTGAGCGTCGTTTAGTACCGATGGGACCTTGGTTCCTTTGTTCTTGGGATCTGCAGGCATTTCAGAGGTCGGACCCCTGACAATTATAATATTATGGAATATACTAGCCATTATGTGAATAGGGTTGCCACTTATTTCACCTTAATATAACAGGTAGGTTTCAGGGGTATTACACATGCCGATTTTAAATTATTTTTTTTTGCGTTTTTGAGCATATCACAATTAACAAAATGCTACAAACTGACATGTGTAAGTACACCTAAGGGCTCATTCCCCCAACGTGAATCTCGTCCGTGTGATGGCCATTAAAACAACGGCCGTCACACGGACCCATTTCTTTTAATGGGGCCGTTAACATAACCATTGTTTCAACGGAGCGTGTGTACGGTCCGTTGAAAAATAAGACATGTCTTATTTTACAGCGTGTCACGCATCCCTCCATAGACTGCAGTCTGTGGTGGGATCCGTGACAACGCGTCCCGCATGGGTCCACCTCGGACGTGAAAGACGGCAGTTTTTCCACGTCCAAGGTGGGCTAAGGTCGTGTGAATGTAGCCTAACAGGGGTAAAAAATTAGTGTTGTTTGGGAGGCCCCAGTTCATACTGAGTCCGATTTCCCACTTAGATTTAGGATCCTCAGACAGACAATGACTGTAACTAAGTCAATCTCCTTTTCCTCCTCCACCGGCCTCCACTCTTGACTCTCGGGACTGTGCAGGTAATCAGTGTGCACATGTCCGGTTGCTAAAGATGAGTGTCTCTGGCGCCAGTCTCACACTTGACCCACTCCTGACGCTGATGATGTTCTTAGGACTGGTGGCCTGGCAAAGTTACATTCTATTACCGTTACAACTTTTTTACTGCCACCAGACTCCAAGTGTAAATACCCCCTGGGCTGGTGTTTTATCAACCTGGAGGCAACGCTAGATGCAAATACCCCTTTAAACAGTAGATGCATCTCAGATTATACCAACCTGGTTTATTCAATTATTATTCTGACTGGTACAAGACAATTCATTCATTCCCAGCCCCGTATACTCAGCGGACACTTGGCATCTGGTTCGATTTTCTTGTGGGAAGCCAAGATGCTGTATAGTATATATTGTAGAGCCTTCCATTCATTTGAGTCAGATGATTGTCGTTTCAATGTCTAATAAAAAAAGAAAAATAATTTTTTCCATTTTTTTTTATAGAAAAATAAATGCATAAATAGAAACAAAACAATACACAAGACAATGGAAGATTGACATTTTTCTCAATTAAGTTCATTGATATTCCTATTTAATGACTGAGCCCTTACAGTGCAAGTCTATAATAGCGAAATTCACAGCAGAACAGTAATAAATGCACTGGAGACCATTCACATGAATGAAACACCCCACAGTTCAAGGCAGCTCCGTCCACAGATTTTTTAATTAGACCAGCTCCTAAGTGTAAGGATTTAATCATCAAAATTTCATATGAAGACACCGGGAGAGTTGAAGACGTCTATTGAACTGCTCAACAGATGTGGTTGAATAAACCTCTGATTGTTTAGTTGATCTGTCTGTATTAATCACGGTTCCAAATTTGAAATTTTAAACAGGAAAATTTAAGGTTGCATTAAATGCTAATTTTCTAATTAAAATCTTCCCTATTACTGAATCATTATGTTGATGAGGAGAATAATACAAGTTCTAATATTTTAAAGAGTCCTTAAAGGGATTGTTTCATCAGAGACAATACCTTTTAGAAAGGAGCTGCCGCGGTGTTCAGCTGATCGCTACGGGTCCGGCTCCTGGTACCCCTTGACAAGCAGCTGATAAAGGATCTTACATGGTGGCCAATCTCCGCCCTGGCTCCAGGAGAGGGGTCCTGAGTATGGGAACCCCCTCTATGACCTATTAGGGTATATGGGCAAGGATTGTCTTCAAAAGACAACCCCTTTTGAATGGTTTTCCAGGCCAAAAACATTGACGGGCTATCTTTATATTTGCTTCAGCCCCCGAGACAACCGCCCATCATCAGAACAAATGGAGCTCAGCTGCAGTATCATCCACGGCCACATGTATGGATGAGCCACTATGCCTAGATAAATATTAATGAGGTTTTCCAGGAATCATAAACTGACCTTCAATGTTTGATTGGTAGTGGTCCCATACCCTTGATTGCAGCGATTTCATTGTATACACCGGAACGGCGCATGCGCAGCTCACACACAGACCGAAACAAAGCTAGTTCGCAGAGCTAAATCCGGTGCCATTTTCATGTGGAGCAGAAGCCGCTGCCGGACAGTAAGATGACAACTTCCGGCCGCGGCTTCCGGCCATATGTTCAAGGAAGCGAAGGCGCAAGGAATAAGAGCGGAGGCGGCAGCGGCGGCAGGAGCAGGTAATTTATGTTCGTGTATGTGATGTGTGTATTATGTTTGTGTATGTTAGTGTTATACTGTCTGCTGAGCCCTGTATCTAATCCTCCTACACTGTGCAGTCGCTCCGAAAATGGCGGCACACAGTGTAGGAGGTTTGAAAATTCAAACCCCTCCTCCTGGCACTAGCCAAAATAAGGGAGGGGGGTTTGTGTGAGGACTCTAGAGCGAGTGTGTCCACCCCAAATTTGCAGCATAAAGCAATTGTTACGTCCATGGCCGGGGATCGCCGTTCTAACTCACCCCCTGACGATCCCGGCCATGGACACCTCTCTGCTCGGCGTCTTCCTCCCTCTGGCAGATGCCAGCACTGTCTTCCGGGTCCTCGCTCCGTTCCCCGCAGGGCGCGCGCGCCCGCGCGTGCACGGCCTTAAAGGGCCAGTACGCGTCCAGCTGCCAGTTATCAGTTATCAGCCCAAATGGCTGCTGGACTATAAAAAGGGGCTCTGCCCACTGGTTCCTTGCCTGAGCGTTGTTGTATACCCTAGTCTGTCTTGCTAAAGGTCTCCCAGTGTTTTCCAGTTCCCAGTGTTGCCCGTTCCTGCTGCCTGTACCCTGTATCCCGTACTATCGTTACCTGCTGCGAAAGTCAAGTCGTGTCTTCCGCCGCATCCGCGGCGTCACCTGCTGTGAAAGCCAAGTCGTGTCTCCCGCCGCATCCGCGGCGTCTCCTGCTGTGGAAGCCAAGTCGTGTCTGCCCGCTGCATCCGCGGCGTCACCTGCTGTGAAAGTCAAGTTGTGATCCTGCCACTGTCTACATTGCCTCAGGTGCCCGTTTTGAACTATAGACATTGTTTTGTAACTTGTTGGCCAGCTGCTACCCCGCTACACGGTACGGCCCAGTGGGTCCACACCCCGCGCCGTGACAACAATGAGGTTGCTTTACCACATTGACCATGCTGCAATTTTGGGAACTGCTCCCTCTAGTGGCCAGCACATAGAAATGTTATAAATTAGAATCTAATTTATAATATTTCCTGACTTGTGAAAAAATTAAAAAAATTAAAACAATGTGTAATCACTTAAATAATTGTTTAACTAAAGAAAAAAAAAAAAGAAAAACATTTCTAGCGACACATTCCCTTTAAGCCCATGCCAGTTGCATATGTTTTTTCTTCCTTCTTATAAAAAGTCAATGGACGACTATGAACAACCAAAACAGGACATTCGTTTGCAACAGTTTTGTAACTTGCTACCATTGACTTTCATGGGGGAAAAAAATTATAAAAGATTTTCTCCCCCATTGTAGGAGTATTCTGACCATTGACATTTATGGCTTATGCATAGGATTCATCATGAATGTCTGACATCAGCTATTAATTTCAGCATCACAAGGGTTAAACGGGTTGGATCAAAGCTTCCCCCATTCCTGGCCATTGCCTCGGGTTGTTGACTATCAATCTTGGCTGCCCCCTCCCCCGGTTTTCATACAGTATAGTATATTGGTACATTTCCCCACACCAAGTTCGGTTTTCCTGGAGAGCGAAGTCCAGCACAGGTTCTTGCCACCCAGCAGCAGAGGGGATGGGACCAACCAGGCAGTGTTGGACCGGGGTTCCTTGGGCCGACCAGATTAAATGGGTAATCCAGGGGTTGACCTCAGCGGTCACGTGCTTTTTATAGCAGCATCACCACTGAGGAGAGCGATTGGCTGCATCGCCATGTGATCGAGGAACGGCAAGTGACCAATGCAGGAGCTCCCGAGAACAGGGGTGAGTATCTGATAGTTTATTACTTTACATTATCCCGTGCCCTGCTGTCAATTTTTGAAAGTACCGGATAAATTCTTTAAATAATTCTCCATGTATACACGTCTACGTTTAATTGCATTGCAATTAATAAGTTCTAAAAAGTAATTTGTAAATCAATCTATTTAATGATTGATTTAATTTCTGTTGCTTATATAGCACCAAAAAACTCCAAAGTTCTGTACAAAGTTCTCATTCCCAAGTACTAAAGCCAACACCAACCTTTTTGCCCTTTGACATAGCCAAGTATCACTCTGAAACAAACTCCACAGCACTATACAGAGATTGCCACCTTTCCCTGGCACCAATGGGGCTCACAATCTAATTTCCACCGGGGGGACCATACAAACATTGTCCCTTGTTGGATTTGAACCTAGGATTCTAATGCTGCAAGGCAACAGTGCAAACTACTAAGCAACCATCCTACAGAAGAAAAATAACCTAGAATTAAGTGATTAGATCCAAAGTCCGCTCCAAAAAGGGATTGTGTTCTATTGCTTGGAACCTGGACCCACTAGAGAATCCTCTAGTACTTCTGCACCCCCTATAGCTACTGTTCACACAAGTTTGACCCTAAAACCATGGCTGGGCCCCCTCTCTCTTAGAGCCCCGTAGCAGCCACATGGACTCACTATATGGTTCATACACCATTGCAACCTTTCAAATACTGTGCTGAACTGAACAATCGTACATTTATCCCCAGAGGCGAAACTTGAAGCTCCTGGGTCCCAATACAAAATCATGCCCGGGACATAGGGAATAGTATTTGTTCCCAAGTACAATATCTAACACCCACCTTTATGTCCTTCCTGTCGATTAAACATCCAAAGCTGTTTATTAGAAAAATAGTAGGGAGGGCAAAAAAGGAGGCAAGAAATATCTTCTTATGAGCAAGAAGCTCCTCCGATGAGCAGCCGGCTACTCCGTTCCTATCTGTAACAGGGCCTCCACCCAGGGCCGCCATTAGGGGGGTATTAGGGGTACTTTTTTACATTTATAAAAAAGTTTAGACTTGCCCGGCTGTAGTCCTGGTGACGCGATCCTCTATTCTTAGCGCAGACCGGCCTCCTGTCATGAAGTTTCATCCCATGTGACTGCTGCAGCGGTCACATGGTCTACAGCATCATCCCAGGAGGCGGGGCTACGTTCAGAAGAGAGAGATGCGTCACCAGGACTACGGCCGGTGTAAGTCGAAACTTTTTTTTCCCTGCAGGATTCCCGCAGCGGACACGCCTCACGAAACCTGCGCCACTATTTGGTGCGGTTTTGCTGGCAGAATTCACTGCGGCTACCGGGGCGGATAAGCTGTGGAGTTTTACTCAGCATATCCGCCTAGTGTGTCCCTTATGATGTCGCTCCTGGAGCTGCTGCCGGTCTCTAAATAGGCAGTTGGTCCAGTAGAATTTGGAATTCCGCTCCGGGGTTCCGTCTGAGGTTTCTGTCGGGTGAACCCCGCAACGGAAAGTGAAAGTGACAGCACAGCTTCCGTTTCAGTCACCATTGATCTCAATGGTGACGGAAACATCGCTAATGGTTTCCGTTCGTCACCATTCCGGCAGGTTTTCGGACAGAATCAATAGCGCAGTCGACTGCGCTAATGGTGACGGAAACGGAAGCTGTGCTGTCACTTTCACTTTCCGTTGCGGGGTTCACCCGACAGAAACCTCAGACGGAACCCCGGAACGGAAGCGAACGGTGATGTGAACAGGCCCTAACACAAAAGTTTTGTATTTTTTTAAGCTGGTTCATAAAAAAAAATAATTCCAAATTCTACTGGACCAACTGCCTATTTAGAGACCGGCAGCAGCTCCAGGAGTGACATCATAAGGGACACACTAGGCGGATATGCGGAGTAAAACTACACAGCTTATCCGCCCCGGTAGCCGCAGGGAATTCTGCCAGCAAAACCGCACCAAATAGTGGCGCAGGTTTCGTGAGGCGTGTCCGCTGCGGGAATCCTGCAGGGAAAAAAAAAGTTTAGACTTGCCCCGGCCGTAGTTTAGGTGACGCATCTCTCTCTTCTGAACGTAGCCCCGCCTCCTGGGATGACGCTGTAGACCATGTGACCGCTGCAGCAGTCACATAAGATGAAACGTCATGACAGGAGGCGGGGCTGCGCTAAGAATAGAGGATCGCGTCACCAGGACTACGGCCGGGGCAAGTCTAAACTTTTTTATAAATTTTAAAAAGTGCCTTTTTTTTTTTCTCATGTGTGCTTTTTGCGGCAGAACCGCAGCATTTCCGCAACAGAGGAGCAGCGATTCCACAGAATACATTGACATGCTGCGGCTTAAAAAGCCAAAAGCCACACTGCAGGTCCATTTTTTTTGCAGCGTGTGAATGAGATTTGTTCTAATCTCATCCACTCTGCTGCGACTGTAATACGCTGCGGATTGTCCACAATAAAATGTGTTGCATAAAATCCGCAGTGTTCATCCCTAGTGTGTTCCTACCCTAAGGCCGGATTCACACAAGCGTGTGCTTTTTGTGTGCGCAAAAACATGGCGTTTTGCGCATTCAAAAGGTCCATTACAGCTCCGTGTGTCAGCAGCGTATGATGCGCGGCTGCGTGATTTTCGCGCAGCCGCCATCATTATGACACTCTGTTTGTATGTTTGTAGCACGTGGTGCTTTTCTGTTTTCATTCATAGTTTATACTGCTGCGGAAGTGCTGGGCGTGATTTTCACGCACCCATTGACTTCAATTGGTGCGTGATGCGCGAACAATGCACAAATATAGGACATGTCGTGAGTTTTACGCAGCGGACACACGCTGCATGAAAATCACTGACAGTCTGCACGGCCCCATAGAGTAACATAGGTCCGTGCGAGGCGCGTGAAAATCACGTGCGTTGCACGGATGTATTACACGTTCGTCTGAATAAGCCCTAACAATAAGGCCCAGTTCACAGAGCTTTTGGGCCTTGATATTGACTCGGACACTGCGTCAGAATCAGCACCAAACAACTTCCAAAACCGCCTCCCATTGATTTAATCTGAAATCAATGGGAGCCAGTCGCGGAAAAAAGAAAAAGCAGCACGTCCTTTCTTGCCGCTGTTCCGCCTCTGACCTCCCATCGAAATCAATGGGAGGCAGAAAATGCATTTTTCCCTGCGTTTTTTGTCTGCTGTCCTCAATCGCCGCGGGCAAACAATGCGGCAAGATAGTGTGGGCAGGTCAAAATCTGCCTCAAAATTCGGTGCGCGGTTCCAGGCGGTCGCGGGTGCGCATGCGCGGGAGTTTGCGGGTGCGCGCGATCGGTCGCACGGGCGGCAGTGTTTGACGGCCCCCATGACGACCCCCATGCTACCCAGGGCCACCATCAGGGGGGGTATTATGGGTACTGATGTGAGAGGCCCGGCCAAACCTAATTGAAAGGGGGGCCCGCAGCTCACGACATTCTTTTGGTGAAAAAAACGGGCCCCATGCAGGGGCCTGTTTTTTTTCTACCAAAGGCAAGTCGCGGCAGTTGCCGGGCCCCCCTTTCAATTAGGTTTGGCCGGGCCTCTCACATCAGTACCCATAATACCCCCCCTGATGGCGGCCCTGGGTACCATGATATAGTGCTGGACGGAGTAACGTTAACAGGCGGTGCCACGGTAGGGTGGCCAAGAAAATTTAGCTGTAGGAGGCCCTGAAATTCCTGATGGCGGCCCTGCCTCCGCCTACCATGTGCAGTTTATATTACTGGTGTCTTTTTATGCGGCAGAAGGGCTTCTGGACCCCCTCAGGCAACAGGGACGAGATGTAAATGCTACCCCTGCACCCCCTATAGATACTGTTCATCCTTCTTTATGCACCATTTCTGCATATCTACGGTTATTACATCTACAAACCCTAAGTCAAATATAATCTTTCCCTCTGTTCTCTTAGGGACAGAGTTGGTTTCCATGATATATCTGCAGCATGAATTTAAATACATAAAATTTAGAACCTAATTATGACATCACTTTATTTGTGACATCATCATGAAACTCTTGACTCTGCATGATCATCTTATGGCATAGGCGGCATAACATCTGAGGGGCACCAAGGAAGCTCTATACTAGATCTGGAGCATGCATGAGACCACCACTAGATGCCACTAACCCATTTACCATCTTTTACCATCTTTTACCGTCCTCTTTGCAATTTGTTCTGGATTTATTGTTTCAACACCATAAAGGGTAAACATTTTAGATGGTTATTTCCAAGCATTAGAGTCATTGGATTTGTTTAGTTGTCAGAGCATGCATATGTGTATCTACAGGTGTAGCAGAGCTGATGCTGTTAACATCCAGGCTTGAGATTTTTTTCTTAAAAATTAACTGCGCAGGTCGCCTGTGCATGTTAATAAAAGGTTATAGATCAACTATTTACCAAACAACTTCTAGCCGTCGGTTATATTATTTCTAGCGATAGCCCAGTCCATATCTAAGGGTTAATAACGATTCTATATGTATTATAATTATATTGTATCATTAAATGATTGTTTATTTTGTCAGATCATGATCTGCTCAATCTGCCCTGGAAGCCAATACAATGACCAGAATGGTAAGTGTCTTGTGACATTGAATAAAGTGACTTGGATTTAGTATCTAATGTAATTACTGTTTACAGCTACTCTATGTACTATATACAGTGGAGGAAATAAGTATTTGATCCCTTGCTGATTTTGTACGTTTGCCCACTGTCAAAGTCATGAACAGTCTAGAATTTTTAGGCTAGGTTAATTTTACCAGTGAGAGATAGATTATATAAAAAAAAAAAAGAAAATCACATAGTCAAAATTATATATATTTATTTGCATTGTGCACAGAGAAATAAGTATTTGATCCCCTACCAACCATTAAGAGTTCAGCCTCCTCCAGACCAGTTACACGCTCCAAATCAACTTGGTGCCTGCATTAAAGACAGCTGTCTTAAATGGTCACCAGTATAAAATACTCCTGTCCACAGACTCAATTAATCAGTCTGACTCTAAGCTCTACAACATGGGCAAGACCAAAGAGCTTTCTAAGGATGTCAGGGACAAGATCATAGACCTGCACAAGGCTGGAATGGGCTACAAAACCATAAGTAAGACGCTGGGTGAGAAGGAGACAACTGTTGGTGCACTAGTAAGAAAATGGAAGACATACAAAATGACTGTCAATCGACATCGATCTGGGGCTCCATGCAAAATCTCACCTCGTGGGGTATCCTTGATCCTGAGGAAGGTGAGAGCTCAGCTGAAAACTACACGGGGGAACTTGTTAATGATCTCAAGGCAGCTGGGACCACAGTCACCAAGAAAACCATTGGTAACACATTACGCCGTAATGGATAAAAATCCTGCAGTGCCCGCAAGGTCCCCCTGCTCAAGAAGGCACATGTACAGGCCCGTCTGAAGTTTGCAAATGAACATCTGGATGATTCTGAGAGTGATTGGGAGAAGGTGCTGTGGTCAGATGAGACTAAAATGGAGCCGTTTTTGGAGGAAGAGAAATGCTGCCTATGACCCAAAGAACACCGTCCCCACTGTCAAGCATGTAGGTGGAAACATTATGTTTTGGGGGTGTTTCTCTGCTAAGGGCACAGGACTACTTCACCGCATCAATGGGAGAATGGATGGAGCCATGTACCGTCAAATCCTGAGTGACAACCTCCTTCCCTCCACCAGGACATTAAAAATGGCTCGTGGCTGGGTCTTCCAGCACGACAATGACCCGAAACATACAGCCAAGGCAACAAAGGAGTGGCTCAAAAAGAAGCACATTAAGGTCATGGAGTGGCCTAGCCAGTCTCCAGACCTTAATCCCATCGAAAACTTATGGAGGGAGCTGAAGATCCGTGTTGCCAAGCGACAGCCTCGAAATCTTAATGATTTACAGATGATCTGCAAAGAGGAGTGGGCCAAAATTCCATCTAACATGTGTGCAAACCTCATCATCAACTACTAAAAATGTCTGACTGCTGTGCTTGCCAACAAGGGTTTTGCCACCAAGTATTAAGTCTTGTTTGCCAAAGGGATCAAATACTTATTTCTCTGTGCACAATGCAAATAAATATATATAATTTTGACAATGTGATTTTCTGTTTTTTTTTTAAATATAATCTATCTCTCACTGGTAAAATTAACCTAGCCTAAAAATTCTAGACTGTTCATGTCTTTCACAGTGGGCAAACTTACAAAATCAGCAAGGGATCAAATACTTATTTCCTTCACTGTATAAAATATGAACAAACAGGTCGTCACTGGAATTAAATTCAGATTTAGTAAATTGAAGATTTGAAATCTTCAAAAATGGTTGCACAACTTTTTTATTTCTTCACATAAGTGGTTTGCTTAAAAATTATAATAGTTATTTCATGTCCCATTGTCCATTCAGTTAAAAAACTTATTTCAAAATTCTGCTGGTTGCCCTGGGAAACAGACAACTGTTTATCTTTTCCTTATGTGACTGTCTGAACAGGGGTGTGGACCCACTTGGCCATACCGCCGTAGCGGTATAGCAGCTGGCCAAACAGGATACAAAGTCAATGTCTATAGTTCGGATAAAGGTACCTGTGGCAATTCAGACAGTAGCGATGGTTTAGGCTCGGATGGAACTCTGGCAGCAGGCAGACAACAGGTGCCGTGAAAGACAGCGGGTGTAGTAGGCGACACAACACGACTCCAACACTGTAGCATGAGATACAGGATACAAGTAGCAGGTACGGGAACACTGGAACTGGAAAACACTCAAGGGACCATTTGCAAAGACAGACACGGGTAGGTACAAACAAAGCTCAGGCAATGAAGGAAGGGGCAGGGCCCTTCTTATAGTCTAGGGTGATCTGGGAGCAATCAGCTCAATCTCACACATGTGTGCGCTCTGGCTCTTTAAGGCTGGACTGAGCTCGCGCGTGCACCCTAGTGGTCACTGCGGAACAGGACGGCCACATGGGCTGGCATCTCTGGAGAGTAAGACGTCGGCAGGATAAGAGGAGTTCGTGGTCAGCAACCATGGACGTTACAGTATCCCCCCTCTTACACCCCCTCTTCTTGGGACCAGAACAAGAGAGAAACTTCTTAATGAGGGTAGGAGCATTGAGATTCTCTTCTGGCTCCCAGGACCTCTCCTCTGGACCAAACCCCCACCAATCTACGAAATAAAAGGTTCTTCCTCCTACTTTTTTGGTGTCCAGGATCTCCTTATCCTCAAATATCTCGGCAGAACCATTGGGGACAACTTCAGGGCTACGAGTCTTAGAGTAGCGGTTCAGGACCACAGGTTTCAGAAGAGACACGTGAAAAGAGTTGGAGATCCTTAGGGTAGCGGGCAGCCGAAGCTTATAAGAGATCAGGTTGATCCGCTGCAGGATCTCAAAGGGTCCGAGGAACCTGGGAGAGAATTTGCATGACGGCACCCTCAGTCGGATATTTCTTGAGGACAGCCAGACCTTGGTACCTGGAAGAAACTGAGGCGGCTCTCTTCTCCTTGTATCTGCCTTTCGCTTCATGCGGCCGACCGCCAGCAGAATAGAGGACCGGGTTTGCTGCCAGATCCGTAAAGTCAGCTGCAGACACCTGGGACGAAGCAGACATAGGGAGAGGAAGACGTGGATGTTGGCCGTAAACTATAAAGAACGGTGTGGAGGCGGTGGACTCACTTAAGTGGTTGTTATAGGAGAACTCGGCCCAAGAAAGAAGCTGCACCCAGTCATCATGCTGCCTGGAGATGAAGTGTCGTAAGTAGTTCTCCATGATCTGATTGATCCCCTCAACTTGGCCATTGGACTGGGGGTTGTAGGGTGAGGAAAAGTCCAACTTTATATCTATACAGAGGGCCCTCTAGAACCTTGATCAGATCAGACACGATATGCAGAGGTACGCCGTGCAGGCGAAAGATGTGTTGGATGAAGAGGTTGGCCAGTCGAGAAGCAGAAGGTGGGCCGGTCAGCAGAACAAAATGAGCCATCCACCACCACCCAGACCGTACTGCATCCAGCAGAGGGAGGCAGATCCGTGACAAAGTCCATTGCAATATGCTGCAAGGGAGCATTGGACACAGGCAGTGGCTGGAGCAAGCCAGCCGGTTTGGTGTGAGCAACTTTGTTTGCTGCGCACATCGTGCAGGAGGAGATAAAGTCCATGATGTCTTTGGGCAGCGTGGGCCACCAGAACTGACGGGCAATTAGGTCTTGGGTCTTACGGACACCCATATGACCTGCCAGTTTAGAGCTGTGTCCCCAGTGGAGGATTCTTCTTTTGTCTGCCAGATGCACAAAAGTCCTCCCTGGAGGGATGTCTCTAACTTGCAGAGGGTTGACAGAGATGATGCAGGATGGGTCAATGATATTTTGTGGAGGCTCCATGATGTCACGTTGGGTACCTGGACCAAATGGACTGTACCGGCTTGACGGTACAGCAGCTGGCCAACAGGTCACAGTCTATAGTTCGTATAGGGTACCTGTGGTAGCGCAGACAGTAGCAAGACAGGCTCGGCGCCAGGCGTGGTGTAGCAGGACAGGCGTGGTATACAGCACAGCAGGACTTCAGCTCAACACGGTACTTCAGCTGTAGGAGAGAAAGAAGAGAGCACGGCGCCACATAGTGCAAAATAAATGCTGGTAACAGATAGGCATATACAAGGTAGCGAAGGCAAAGGCTCACCTTGTAAGTTTGTGCTATACACAGGCACAATACTGGGAAATAATTTTAAACAGCTGCAGCCAGGTCCAATCCGGTGAACCATGAAGGTTACCACAATAAATGAGAACAATTAAAATAAACTAAAAACAATACACATTTTGATGTGTAAGAGGACCTAAAGAGAGGCGCTGCTGTTAGTGAAGATAATGATGATGACAAGTGGTTAGCAAATAAATAACTTGTTTTAATGGAGATAAGCAGGCAAAGCGTTTCAACTTTGGACTAGCGTCTTCATCAGGCCAATAGCAGTAAAACACAATACCACCTCTATTTATAGAGGTATAAACATCCAAACACAGAAAAAAGGGCGCAAAAACCGTGAGGTCAAAGCTCACCCATGACATCACAGTGACACATGAAATTACAAATAGTAAAATGGCAATGCAATAAAACATGCAGCGAGTGTTAATAAGATTATAAAAAGTCATACCCTAATGGAGGGAGACACCGTAAATAAATAAATGAATAATAAAAGAGACGGCTTTCAGTTTTACAGAGTTGTGAGTGCACTGAGTAACGATCTCCTGTGTCAGAAAGATAAGTGATCGCAGAGCAAACACTAAGAGAAACAGAGAATTGTATTAGCAATAATGTCAGACAGAAAGACATAGAGAGATAGATAAGAGATACCTAATCCTGGATCGTGGGAGACTCCGTAGAGCTTGCCGCTGTGAGTTTTGACAGTCAGCAGCGTCCTCGTTGCCAAGGATACGCAAGAGCGGTGAATAAATTACAGGGGCCGTGGTAGGACAAAATAAGCAGTTTGGCAATTTACAGAGACATCGACAAGTACAAGAACGGAGGACATCAATAAGGGCCTGTTCACATCTAGTTGAGACCCCGGTAGTCGATGCAAGGACGCAGAGAACCATCCTTTTTCTTGACGAAGAAGACCCCGGCTCCTGCTGGGGAGGAAGACTTCCGTATGAAGCCCCTCTTCAAGTTCTCCTTAACATAGGCGGACATGGACAGAGTCTCTGGCAAGGTGAGAGGATATACCCTACCACGGGGAAGGGATGCACCAGGAACTAGGTCGATAGGAAAGTCATACGCCCGGTTTGGGGGCAGCATCTCCGCCTCTTTCTTGCTGAAAACATTCGAAAATGCAGAATAATGACCGGGCAATCCTGCCAAGGACCGAGGTAGAGGAGGCTGAGCCGAACGAATCTGTACCAGGCAACGGTTGTGACAATTGGGGCCCCACTGGAGAACCTCTACAGAATTCCAATCCAGGACCAGAGCATTTAGTCGGAGCCAGGGCAGACCCAGCAGCACAGGATTGTCGGCTTTAGCCAGGACAAAGAACGAGAGGAGCACTGAGCGGAGGATTCCCACTTGGAGCCTCAGCAGTTTGGTCACAGCTATAATTGGGTCTGGCAGCGGTAGTCCATTCACAGATGCAACCACCAACGGCCTTTCCAGAGGGGTAGTGGGCAATTGGAGGAGATCCACCAGGTCTCTACAAATGGAATTAGCAGCAGATCCAGAGTCCAGATACGCAGAGACCCGATGCGTTTTCTTGCCGGACACTATGGTCACGGGAATTAATAATTTAGACGAAAGTCCCTCTTTACCCAAGGTTGTCTCTCCCACCAAGCCTAGGCTCTGAGGCTTTTGGGGACACAGACACAGAAGATGGCCTCCGAGGCCGCAATATAGACAGAGTCCCGAGGTGCGTCTGTGTTGTCTCTCCTGGGTAGACAGCTTAAAACTGGTCCGTCCTCACAGACTACTTAGCAGGATCAGCATTACAGCAGGGGTTGCTGCAAAGTAGAAACCGGACTAGGGAGTCCTCCCTCCCAACAAATGTCTTGGAACCATTCTCGGATCCTTATATCAATCCGAGCGGCCAGAAGGATGAGGTCATCCAGCATAGATGGTAGATCCTGGGCGGCAAGCTCGTCCTTAATCTTAGGAGACTGTCCCTGCCAGAATGTAACCACCAGGCCCTCATTGTTCCACAACAGTTCTCCCGCCAGGGTGCGGAAGTGGATGGTGTACTCGCCCACGGAGGTGTCTCCCTGGCGTAGGTTCAGCAAGGAGGCGGCTGCAGACGTGACTAATCCAGGCTTCTCAAACACTGTGCGAAATGTCCATAGGAACCCCTGGAAGTCACGGTCTCTTGTCCTTATTTCTCACAGATAGGGTTCGTCCATGCAAGGGTCCTGCCAGTGAGGAGAGAGACGATGAAAGTGACCCTTGCGCCATCAGACGAAAATGCCCTCATATACAGGCTAAAGTGGATCTGGTACTGGTTCAAAAAACCACGCCAGGACCTTGCGTCTCCATCATAGCAGTCAGGAAGTGGCAAAGAAAATCAGAGATCAGCACTGCCAGAAGGTGTAGTCGGAGGATCAGTACTGCCAGGAGGTGTAGTAGGAGGATCGGCAGCTTGCACCTCCAGCCGACATGCAATAATGTTCAAGGTCTGGAGGAGTTGGTCCTGTTGAGACCAGAGGTTGGTTTAGCATCTCTTGTGACGTCATCATGGTCTTGGATTGACCAGCGGGGTCCATGGCCGGAGGCTACTGCCACGTTGGGTACGTGGACACACTGGACTGTACCGCCTTGACAGTACGGCAGCTGGCAAACAGGACACAGGTCACAGTCTATAGTTCGTATAGGGTACCTGTGGTAGAGAAAAAATGGGGAATATCCTCCAGCTCACCTTGTCACAGGTATGGTATGGTGATCAGCGCACGGATCCTCGTGTCGGCACACGCAAGGGAAACAGCAGAAAAAGGGGAGTTGGAACCAGCGCTGAAGTGGCAAATCTGTTAAAAACGGGAATCTTCTTCCAAGTTTTAATGTTGCTTTGTTAAAAACAATGGACAACGAAAAATAGTGGTGACGGGCAGGTAATGTCCAAAGTACAGAGAGTGTTGAAGGAGATAGGCGGTAGCCTACGCGTTTCAGACCCCTGCTGGGTCCTTAGTCATGGCTTATGGTTTCGTTGTCCATTGTTTTTAACAAAGCAACATTAAAACTTGGAAGAAGATTCCCGTTTTTAACAGATTTGCCACTTCAGCGCTGGTTCCAACTCCCCTTTTTCTACCTGTGGTAGCTCAGACAGTAGCAAGACAGGCTCGGCTGGGACTAGGCAGCAGGCAGGCGCTAGGCGTGGTGTAGCAGGACAGGCATGGTATACAGCACAGCATGACTTCAGCTCAACATGGTACTTGACCAGAATAGCACGGGATACAGGTTACAGGTAGCAGGAACTGGAAACACTGGAACTGGAGAACACTTAGGAGACCATTTGCTTAGACAGACTAGGGTAACAACAACAAGGCTCAGGCAAGGTAGGAAGGGGCTGGGCCCCTCTTATAGTCCAGGGGCTCATGGGCTAATTTTGACTTAATTTCAGGTGCCCGCGCTGGCCCTTTAAGAGGGACCCGGCCGGGAGAAGCGGAAGGGAGTGCTGGCGTCTCCTGGGGAGGAGATGGGGACCAGCGCTCACAGTTCCATGGCTGCGGGCGTCAGGAGGTGAGTGAGCCTGACGGCCCGCGGCCATGAGCATGACACATAGTGTCCTCTGTCTCGAACGACCTGGACAAGGCATCGGGCCTCACATTCTTGTTGGCAAGTGGTAGTGGAGCTCAAACAGGAACCGGGCAAAGAACAGCGACCACCTGGCCTGATGGGGATTCAGCCGTTGGGCCATCTGGAGATAGGTGAGGTTCTTGTGGTCAGTAAAAATCAGGATAGGATGAGCTGCGCCCTCTAGTAGGTGTCTCCACTCCTCCAGAGCCAGAGTGATGGCCAGTAACTCCTAAATCCCCAATCGAGTAGTTGCGCTCTGCAGAAGAGAAAAGCGTGGAGTAATAGCCACATACCATTCTGCGGAACACAATCGCTTACTCGCCCACGGAAGTGTCACACTGGCGAAGGTTCAGCAAGGAGGTGGCTCCCAACAAGACTCGTCCAGGTTCCTCAAATACCATGCAACATGTCCGTAGGTACCCCTGGAAATCTCGGGTCTCTGGTCCTTGTCGTTCCCAGATGGGGTTTGCCCATACTAGGGCCCTGCCAGTGAGGAGAGAGACGATGAAAGCGACCCTTGCTCCATCAGTGAAAAATGCTCTGGCATACAGGCTGAAGTGGATCTGGCACTGGTTGAGAAATCCCCTGCAGATCCTTGCCTCTCTATCATAGTGATGAGGTAGTGGCAGAGAAAATCGGGGGGTCAGCACTGCCAGCAGGTGTAGTCTGAGGATCCGTACTGCCAGGAGGTGTAGTAGGAGGAACAGCAGAGGCAATAGGAGCAGGTGGCGGGGGATCTGCAGCTTGCGCATTTAGTCGCTGTGTAATGGAGTTCACCGCCTGGAGGAGTTGTTCCTGTCGTAATTGGCAGACTAGAATATCCGACTGCATGGCTTATGATGTCGTCACGGTCTTGAGTTGACCAGCGGGGTCCAAGGCCTGAGCGTACTGTCATGACAGGGGTGTGGACCCACTGGGCCGTACCGCTGTAGCGGTATAGCAGCTGGCCAAACACAGTACAAGGTCAATGTCTATAGTTCGGATAAAGGTACCTGTGGCAATTCAGACAGTAGCAATGGTTTAGGCTCGGGTGGAATTTCACAACAACACTGTACAGCACAGAAGCACGGTAGCACGGGATACAGGATACAGGTAGCAGGAATGGGAACACTGGAACTCGAAAACACTCAATGGACCGTTTGCAAAGACAGACACGGGTAGGTACAAACAACTCTCAGACAATTAAGGAAGGGGCAGGGCCCTTCTTATAGTCCAGGGTGATCTGGGAGCAATCAGCTCAATCTCACACATGTATGTGCTCTGGCTTTTTAAGGCTGGACTGAGCTCTCGCGCACACCCTAGTGGTTACTGCGGAACAGGACGGCCGCATGTGCTGGCATCTCTGGAGAGAAAAGCGTCAGCAGGATGAGAGGAGTTTGTGGTCAGCGACCACAGACGTTACAGTGACCTTAAAGCCGAGCTCTGTGTAATCTGAGCTCCCACAATGCACTGCTCTCTAGTAACAGGACACCAGCAGAATCCTGATAATTTTTAGGAAAAAAAAATTGTATTACTCAAAATCAGTCCTGGACGAGCAAAAACATTTTTTTTAAGGTACATTGTACATTGAGGTTTTAAAAAAGTTTTTTTTTTTTTAATACACAGTAGAAGTGTAGAGATGGAAAGGTTAAAAGGGTTGTCTCTTGAAGAAAACCCCTGTCCAAATGCTCTATTATGGCAAAGAAACATCATAGAAAGGGATCCCCTGCTCGGGATCCCTTTCTTTGAGCCAAAACTTGCTAAAGCAGCTCCCTTTCGGGCGGACTCGAAATGGCTATGTTTAACATGGACGGCCATACATTTAAGTGGTCTAGCTGACTGCGGCTTACCCCGGAAAAATCAGCTGGGTGTGTCGGTGGGGCCAGGAGTTGGACCCACTGCGATCAGCTCATTGCTGTGGCTTCTCCTTTCTGAAAGGGGTTTTCTCTGCTGAGATAACCCATTTAATAAAGAAATGTAGGCATATATAACTAGATATAGAAACTCCTATGGCCATAAAATACTTATATACATTTCAGGGGCAGGACAGGGTACTATTTTGCCCTCTGAAAATACATCACTGCATCACCCCATAGCCCTTCCCCCCACTCACACCTTGTACTTACCCTCTAACTACTGTCCAAGCAACATACAAAGTTTACGTAGTCCAATGGTCATTTAATTTCGATTTTAATTCATGGCAATCAGAGTTGACTGGCAGGCGCTGTACTTCTCTTTAACAACAGGAGAGCCATGAAGAGAGAAGATAGTCGTCTGGTTCCAGTTTTGACAATACACAAATCTGATTCAGATTGGTGAATCTTTTGTTGTCTGGCAGATCAGGACATCTGCACATTTCTAGACATGTCATCAGTTGTGGCAATGTTGGGTATTATAGAAGATCAACTCTCGAAAAGCATGTGGCACATGCTTTGTAAGCCATATTCTAGGGCACATCTAAATATTATTTATTGTACATAGCCATATAATTATATTTAATGTTGGACTTACAATGATGCCATACTAGTTTATCTGATATCATAAACCTTCATATGTATTTTGCATTCTGCCTCTTCTAGATATAAAAAAACATAGTGCTAGTTCATTGCCGGAAACCACTCATCTCCAGGTATCACATGATGAACCATCAGTCATGAAAATGAGTTTGTCCAATGAAGAATCAAACTATTGCTTCTCCTGTAAATCCAAAATGTCGTACACTCTATGCCAAGTCGATGTCAACAAGCCTAAAAATGACAGCAGACGAGAAATTTCCACAAAATTTTACCGGTTGACCAACCCTAATCATGGTTTCTTCAACAATCTTGGAGTTTGCGTGTCGAATGCATGGGATCCTATTTACAGTAGAGAAGACTTTTCTATTGAACCAATTCCCATTAATTCTCAAATGTATGCGTCCATGGAGCCGTTCCCCATCAACACCAAAGCCTGCGTGTCCCTAGAAACATTCCCTATCAACACTGAGGCAGATGTATCCATTGGATGGTTCCCAGTCAACACTGAAGTCCAACCATCCAACAGTAACCCACCAACATCGGGTTCTTATATGACCTCTTAAATTTTCACCACTGTCAAGCAAGGTATTCAGTAAAACCTTTATAAAGGTTTATTAGTAAGCTAAATAACGTAACATCTTCATCAAAATAATCAATTCTGTGATACCGGACCTCCCCATGTTTTTCGATAAACATAAGATGCAGTAACATCTGGTACCATTCAAGGTGATTAAAGAAACATCTCACAAGAACATAGTATAGCACAAAACCTTAATGTTTGGGCTTAATGATACTGTACTGGAAACACAATCCTCATCTTAAGTAAGTGGTGCCCTGTTATAACATGTGGTACATAATAAAACCATGTAACAAGTTTCCTTGTTTTGGTTTTCCTAAATGATCCTGAAGACTTCAATGGAAAAACAAAATGAAGAGCTCTCCTCTTTTATAGCAGATAGAACATTGAGTGACTACTTCCACACACACAGCTACATGTACTCAAATGGTGGTCACCTAGACAGAATGTATAGTGGTTGCTAGGTTACAGAGACTAAAACTGACTGCGTAGTACAGCACAGGAGAGCTGCATGAAGACAAATTTGTAAAGATTTCCCACCGCTACATATTACTAATCACATTATGTGTACAGAGTTACTTCAGTGCAATATCTTGAAATGTCTTGTATTGTTATTGCTATTATATTTAGAGATGAGCAAATTTCATGTACCTTTCGTGTTTCGCCAGCCAATAGAATACATGATTCGCCAGCCATTAGGATACATTGGCGAATTGATTTACCAGGTTTAAGATTCACTTTTAATGAATATTTGAGATAAACCCTTTAACGAACCAGCCATTTTTCATTTTTACGGTTTTGTTTTTCACTCCCTGCGTTCCTAGAGCCATAACGGTTTTATTTTTCCTTCAATAGAGCGGTGTGAGGGCTTATTTCTTGCGGGAGGAGTTGTAGTTTCTATTGGTTGCATTTAAAGTACCATATCATGTACAGGGAAATGGAAAAAAAAAAATTGTTGGGTGCAATTAGAAAAAAATCTATATTGCTCCATAGATTTTTGGGTTTTGTTTTTACGGCTTTCGCCGTGCGGTAAAAATGGCGGCGATACCAATTTTTTTTTTTTACATTGTGCTTGGGGAAAATTTGCACATTTTTTTTTGAACCTTTAATATTTTTTTATTTTTTTTACACTCCTGAAAAATGTATTTTACTTTGTTTTTTACACTTTCTATGAGTCTCGCTAGCGGACTTGAACCAGTGATCATTAGATCACTGGAACAATACACTGAACTACTGCAGTGTATTGACATTTTTACGGGCTCCTGCTAAGCCCTGCCACAGGCTGTTTTTTAGAGTACCTATTAAACATTGTTAATGGAACCCTGCACTAGGATGGGTACTCACGAATAAACCACTGGTTATGTGATTTTGGGTATCGGTTTGTTACATATAGTGTACATACCCAGCTAATCCAGAATATATTCCCTAATACTGTCTTCAATGGGAAATTAAACCTTGAAGACTTTTTCTTGAGTATATCAGGAATGACCCCCCCCCCCTCCTCTCCATCCCTTGTAGGAATGAAGCAGCACCATACAGCAATCAGAGGCATAACGTCAAGCTCCTGGGCCCCAGTGCAAACTCTATAACAGGGCTCCCATCAGCCATGTGCAATTTATAATACTAGCGTATTCTTAAGTGGCAGAGGAGTTTTTTGGCACCCTAAGGCACCATGTCCATGGAGGCAAGCATAAGATGCTTAGTAAAATCATATAGCAGATCTTCACGAAGGAGAACTAACATTAGAGGTAGATAGCTATACGGTAGCTCTATAATGTACCACAGAGGAGAGCTAACAGGATTCTTTACTACGCGACACAAGAGAGCTCACAGCTCCCCATTACTATACCATACAAGAGAGAGGACAGGTCCTCTTTACAACACGATGCAGGGGAGCTGACAGATCCTCTATACTACACCACACAGGAGAGCTGACAGATCCTCTACACTACACCACTAAGGAGAGCTGACAGGTCCTCTATACTACACCACACAGGAGAGTTGACAGATCCTCCATACTACAACACACAGGAGAACTGACAGATCCTCTATACTACACCACACAGGAGAGCTGACAGCTCCTCTATACTACACCACACAGGAGAGCTGACAGATCGTCTATACTACACAACACAGCAGATCTGACAGCTCCTCTATACTACACCACACAGAAGAACTGACAGATCCTCTATAATACAAAAAAAAGGGGAACTGACAGATCCTCTATAGTTACTACACCACACAGGACAGCTGATAGCTCCTCCATACTACACCACACAAGAGAGCTGACATCTCTATACTACACCACAAAGGAGAGCTGACTGGTCCTCGATACTACACCACACAGGAGAGATGATAGATCATCTATACTACACCACACAGGAGAGCTGACAGCTCCTATATACTACACCACACAGGAAAGATGATAGATCATCTATAATACACCACACAGGAGATCTGAAAGATCCTCTATACTACACCACACAGGAGATCTGAAAGATCCTCTATACTACACCACACAGGAGAGCTGATAGATACGCTATACTATACCACACAGGAGAGCTGTCAGATCCTCCATACTATACCACATAGGAGAACTGACAGCTCCTCAATACTACACCACACAGGAGAGCTGACAGATCCTCTATACTACACCACACAGGAGAACTGACAGATCCTCTATACTACACCACACAGGACAGCTGACAGCTCCTTCATGCTACACCACACAAGATAGCTGACATCTCTATACTACACCACAAAGGAGAGCTTTCGGGTCCTCTATACTACACAACACAGGAGAGATGATAGATCATCTATACTACACCACACAGAAGAGCTGACAGCTCCTATATACTACTCCACACAGGAGAGGTGACAGATCTATACTACAACACACAGGAGAGCTGACAGATCCTCTATACTACACCACACAGAAGAGCTGACAGATTTATACTACACCACACAGGAGAGCTGACAGATCCTCTATACTACACTACACTACACAGGAGAGCTGACAGATCCTCTATACTGCACCACACAGGATAGCTGACAGTTCCTCTATACTACACCACACAGGAGAGCTGACAGATCCTCTGTACTACACCACACAGGAGAGCTGACATCTCCTCTATACTACACCACACAGGAGAGCTGACATCTCCTCCATATTACACCACACAGGAGAGCGGACATCTCCTCTATACTACACCACACAAGAGAGCTAATATCTCCTCTATGCTACACCACACAGGAGAACTGACAGATCCTCTATACTACACCACACAGGAGAGCTGACAGATCCTCTATACTACACCACACAGTAGAGCTGACAGATCATTTATACTACACCACACAGGAGAGCTGACAGTAACTCTATACTACACCACACAGGAGAGCTGACAGATCGTCTATACTTCACCACACAGGAGAGCTAAAAGATCCTCTATACTACACTACACTACACAGTAGAGCTGACAGATCGTCTATTCTTCACCACACAGGAGAGCTGACAGATCCTCTATACTACACCACACAGGAGAGCTGAAAGATCCTCTATACTACACAACACAGGAAAGCTGACAGATCCTCTATACTACACCACACAGGAGAACTGACAGATCCTCTATACTACACCACACAGGAGAACTGACAGATCCTCTATACTACACCATACAGGACAGCTTTCAGGTCCTCTATACTACACCACACCACACAGGAGAGATGATAGATAATCTATACTACTCCACACAGGAGAGCTGACAGCTCCTATATACTACACCACACGGGAGAGTTGACATCTCCTCCATATTACACCACACAGGAGAGCGGACATCTCCTCTATACTACACCACACAAGAAAGCTGACAGATCCTCTATAATACACCACACAGGAGAGCTGACAGATCTATACTACACCACACAGGAAAGCTGACAGATCTTCTATACTACACCACACAGGAGAGCTGACAGATCCTTTATACTACACCACATAGGACAGCTGACAGCTCATTCATACTACACCACACAAGAGAGCTGACATCTCTATACTACACAACAAAGGAGAGCTTTCAGGTCCTATATACTACACCACACAGGAGAGATGGTAGATCATCTATACTACACCACACAGGAGAGCTGACAGTTCATATATACTATACCACACAGGAGAGATGACAGATCATCTATAATACACCACACAGGAGAGCTGAAAGATCCTCTATACTGCAGCACACGGGAGAGCTGACAGATCCTCTATACTACACCACACAGGAGAGCTGACAGATCCTCTATACTGCACCACACAGGAGAGCTGACAGTTCCTCTGTACTACACCACACAGAAGAGCTGACATCTCCTCTATACTACACCACACCACACGGGAGAGTTGACATCTCCTCTATATTACACCACACATGAGAGCAGACATCTCCTCTATACTACACCACACCACACAAGAGAGCTGACATCTCCTCTATACTACACCACACAGGAGAACTGACAGATCCTCTATACTACACCACACAGGATAGTTGACAGATCCTCTATACTACACTACACAGTAGAGCTGACAGATCGTTTATACTACACCACACAGGAGAGCTGACAGTTCCTCTATACTACACCACACAGGAGAGTTGACAGATCCTCTATACTACACCACACAGGAGAGCTGACAGTTCCTCAATACTAGACCACACAGGAGAGCTGACAGATCCTCTGTACTACACCACACAGGAGAGCTGACATCTCCTCTATACTAGACCACACCGGAGAGTTGACAAATCCTCTATACTATACCACACAGGATAGCTGATATCTCCTCTATACTACACCACACGGGAGAGTTGACATCTCCTCCATATTACACCACACAGGAGAGCGGACATCTCCTCTATACTACAGCACACAGGATAGCTGACAGATCCTCTATACTACACCACACAGTAGAGCTGACAGATCCTTTATACTACACCACACAGGAGAGCTGACAGTTCCTCTATACTACACCACACAGGAGAGTTGACAGATCCTCTATACTACACCACACAGGATAGCTGACAGATCCTCTATACTACACCACACAGTAGAGCTGACAGATCCTCTATACTACACCACACAGGAGAGTTGACAGATCCTCTATACTACACCACACAGGATAGCTGACAGATCCTCTATACTACACCACACAGTAGAGCTGACAGATCCTTTATACTACACCACACAGGAGAGCTGACAGTTCCTCTATACTACACCACACAGGAGAGTTGACAGATCCTCTATACTACACCACACAGTAGAGCTGACAGATCCTTTATACTACACCACACAGGAGAGCTGACAGTTCCTCTATACTACACCACACAGGAGAGTTGACAGATCCTCTATACTACACCACACAGGAGAGCTAACAGATCCTCTATACTGCACCACACAGGAGAGCTGACAGTTCTTCAATACTAGACCACACAGGAGAGCTGACAGATCCTCTGTACTACACCACACAGGAGAGCTGACAGATCGTCTATACTACACAACACAGCAGAGCTGACAGCTCCTCTATACTACACCACACAGAAGAACTGACAGATCCTCTATAATACAAAACAAAGGAGAACTGACAGATCCTCTATAGTTACTACACCACACAGGACAGCTGATAGCTCCTCCATACTACACCACACAAGAGAGCTGACATCTCTATACTACACCACAAAGGAGAGCTGACTGGTCCTCGATACTACACCACACAGGAGAGATGATAGATCATCTATACTACACCACACCACACAGGAGAGCTGACAGCTCCTATATACTACACCACACAGGAAAGATGATAGATCATCTATAATACACCACACAGGAGATCTGAAAGATCCTCTATACTACACCACACAGGAGATCTGAAAGATCCTCTATACTACACCACACAGGAGAGCTGACAGATATGCTATACTATACCACTCAGGAGAGCTGTCAGATCCTCCATACTATACCACATAGGAGAACTGACAGCTCCTCAATACTACACCACACAGGAGAGCTGACAGATCCTCTATACTACACCACACAGGAGAACTGACAGATCCTCTATACTACACCACACAGGACAGCTGACAGCTCCTTCATGCTACACCACACAAGATAGCTGACATCTCTATACTACACCACAAAGGAGAGCTTTCGGGTCCTCTATACTACACAACACAGGAGAGATGATAGATCATCTATACTACACCACACAGAAGAGCTGACAGCTCCTATATACTACTCCACACAGGAGAGCTGACAGATTTATACTACACCACACAGGAAAGCTGACAGATCCTCTATACTACACCACACAGAAGAGCTGACAGATCTATACTACACCACACAGGAGAGCTCACAGATCCTCTATACTACACTACACTACACAGGAGAGCTGACAGATCCTCTATACTGCACCACACAGGATAGCTGACAGTTCCTCTATACTACACCACACAGGAGAGCTGACATCTCCTCCATATTACACCACACAGGAGAGCGGACATCTCCTCTATACTACACCACACAAGAGAGCTAATATCTCCTCTATGCTACACCACACAGGAGAACTGACAGATCCTCTATACTACACCACACAGGAGAGCTGACAGATCCTCTATACTACACCACATAGTAGAGCTGACAGATCATTTATACTACACCACACAGGAGAGCTGACAGTAACTCTATACTACACCACAAAGGAGAGCTGACAGATCGTCTATACTTCACCACACAGGAGAGCTGAAAGATCCTCTATACTACACTACACTACACAGTAGGGCTGACAGATCGTCTATACTTCACCACACAGGAGAGCTGACAGATCCTCTATACTACACCACACAGGAGAGCTGAAAGATCCTCTATACTACACCACACAGGAAAGCTGACAGATCCTCTATACTACACCACACAGGAGAACCGACAGATCCTCTATACTACACCACACAGGAGAACTGACAGATCCTCTATACTACACCACACAGGACAGCTGACAGCTCCTTCATACTACACCACACAAGAGAGCTAACATCTCTATACTACACCACACAGGACAGCTTTCAGGTCCTCTATACTACACCACACAGGAGAGATGATAGATAATCTATACTACTCCACACAGGAGAGCTGACAGCTCCTATATACTACACCACACGGGAGAGTTGTCATCTCCTCCATATTACACCACACAGGGGAGCGACATCTCCTCTATACTACACCACACAAGAGAGCTGACAGATCCTTTTTAATACACCACACAGGAGAGCTGACAGATCTATACTACACCACACAGGAAAGCTGACAGATCCTCTATACTACACCACACAGGAGAGCTGACAGATCCTCTATACTACACCACATAGGACAGCTGACAGCTCATTCATACTACACCACACAAGAGAGCTGACATCTCTATACTACACAACAAAGGAGAGCTTTCAGGTCCTATATACTACACCACACAGGAGAGATGGTAGATCATCTATACTACACCACACAGGAGAGCTGACAGTTCCTATATACTATACCACACAGGAGAGATGACAGATCATCTATAA
Source organism: Rhinoderma darwinii (assembly GCF_050947455.1). Taxonomy (NCBI): domain Eukaryota; kingdom Metazoa; phylum Chordata; class Amphibia; order Anura; family Rhinodermatidae; genus Rhinoderma; species Rhinoderma darwinii. The sequence continues at coordinate 25,923,663 of NC_134691.1, forward strand.
TACACCACACAGGAGAGCTGAAAGATCCTCTATACTACACCACACGGGAGAGCTGACAGATCCTCTATACTACACCACACAGGAGAGCTGACAGATCCTCTATACTGCACCACACAGGAGAGCTGACAGTTCCTCTGTACTACACCACACAGGAGAGCTGACATCTCCTCTATACTACACCACACCACACGGGAGAGTTGACATCTCCTCTATATTACACCACACATGAGAGCAGACATCTCTATACTACACCACACCACACAAGAGAGCTGACATCTCCTCTATACTACACCACACAGGAGAACTGACAGATCCTCTATATTACACCACACAGGATAGTTGACAGATCCTCTATACTACACTACACAGTAGAGCTGACAGATCGTTTATACTACACCACACAGGAGAGCTGACAGTTCCTCTATACTACACCACACAGGAGAGTTGACAGATCCTCTATACTACACCACACAGGAGAGCTGACAGTTCCTCAATACTAGACCACACAGGAGAGCTGACAGATCCTCTATACTACACCACACAGGAGAGCTGACATCTCCTCTATACTAGACCACACAGGAGAGTTGACAAATCCTCTATACTATACCACACAGGATAGCTGATATCTCCTCTATACTACACCACACGGGAGAGCTGACATCTCCTCCATATTACACCACACAGGAGAGCGGACATCTCCTCTATACTACAGCACACAGGATAGCTGACAGATCCTCTATACTACACCACACAGTAGAGCTGACAGATCCTTTATACTACACCACACAGGAGAGCTGACAGTTCCTCTATACTACACCACACAGGAGAGTTGACAGATCCTCTATACTACACCACACAGGATAGCTGACAGATCCTCTATACTACACCACACAGTAGAGCTGACAGATCCTCTATACTACACCACACAGGAGAGTTGACAGATCCTCTATACTACACCACACAGGATAGCTGACAGATCCGCTATACTACACCACACAGTAGAGCTGACAGATCCTTTATACTACACCACACAGGAGAGCTGACAGTTCCTCTATACTACACCACACAGGAGAGTTGACAGATCCTCTATACTACACCACACAGTAGAGCTGACAGATCCTTTATACTACACCACACAGGAGAGCTGACAGTTCCTCTATACTACACCACACAGGAGAGTTGACAGATCCTCTATACTACACCACACAGGAGAGCTAACAGATCCTCTATACTGCACCACACAGGAGAGCTGACAGTTCTTCAATACTAGACCACACAGGAGAGCTGACAGATCCTCTGTACTACACCATACAGGAGAGCTGACAGATCGTCTATACTACACAACACAGCAGAGCTGACAGCTCCTCTATACTACACCACACAGAAGAACTGACAGATCCTCTATAATACAAAACAAAGGAGAACTGACAGATCCTCTATAGTTACTACACCACACAGGACAGCTGATAGCTCCTCCATACTATACCACACAAGAGAGCTGACATCTCTATACTACACCACAAAGGAGAGCTGACTGGTCCTCGATACTACACCACACAGGAGAGATGATAGATCATCTATACTACACCACACCACACAGGAGAGCTGACAGCTCCTATATACTACACCACACAGGAAAGATGATAGATCATCTATAATACACCACACAGGAGATCTGAAAGATCCTCTATACTACACCACACAGGAGATCTGAAAGATCCTCTATACTACACCACACAGGAGATCTGACAGATATGCTATACTATACCACACAGGAGAGCTGTCAGATCCTTCATACTATACCACATAGGAGAACTGACAGCTCCTCAATACTACACCACACAGGAGAGCTGACAGATCCTCTATACTACACCACACAGGAGAACTGACAGATCCTCTATACTACACCACACAGGACAGCTGACAGCTCCTTCATGCTACACCACACAAGATAGCTGACATCTCTATACTACACCACAAAGGAGAGCTTTCGGGTCCTCTATACTACACAACACAGGAGAGATGATAGATCATCTATACTACACCACACAGAAGAGCTGACAGCTCCTATATACTACTCCACACAGGAGAGCTGACAGATTTATACTACACCACACAGGAGAGCTGACAGATCCTCTATACTACACCACACAGAAGAGCTGACAGATCTATACTACACCACACAGGAGAGCTCACAGATCCTCTATACTACACTACACTACACAGGAGAGCTGACAGATCCTCTATACTGCACCACACAGGATAGCTGACAGTTCCTCTATACTACACCACACAGGAGAGCTGACAGATCCTCTGTACTACACCACACAGGAGAGCTGACATCCCCTCTATACTACACCACACAGGAGAGCTGACATCTCCTCCATATTACACCACACAGGAGAGCGGACATCTCCTCTATACTACACCACACAAGAGAGCTAATATCTCCTCTATGCTACACCACACAGGAGAACTGACAGATCCTCTATACTACACCACACAGGAGAGCTGACAGATCATCTATACTACACCACACAGTAGAGCTGACAGATCATTTATACTGCACCACACAGGAGAGCTGACAGTAACTCTATACTACACCACACAGGAGAGCTGACAGATCGTCTATACTTCACCTCACAGGAGAGCTGAAAGATCCTCTATACTACACTACACTACACAGTAGGGCTGACAGATCGTCTATACTTCACCACACAGGAGAGCTGACAGATCCTCTATACTACACCACACAGGAGAGCTGAAAGATCCTCTATACTACACTACACTACACAGTAGGGCTGACAGATCGTCTATACTTCACCACACAGGAGAGTTGACAGATCCTCTATACTACACCACACAGGAGAGCTAACAGATCCTCTATACTGCACCACACAGGAGAGCTGACAGTTCTTCAATACTAGACCACACAGGAGAGCTGACAGATCCTCTGTACTACACCACACAGGAGAGCTGACAGATCGTCTATACTACACAACACAGCAGAGCTGACAGCTCCTCTATACTACACCACACAGAAGAACTGACAGATCCTCTATAATACAAAACAAAGGAGAACTGACAGATCCTCTATAGTTACTACACCACACAGGACAGCTGATAGCTCCTCCATACTATACCACACAAGAGAGCTGACATCTCTATACTACACCACAAAGGAGAGCTGACTGGTCCTCGATACTACACCACACAGGAGAGATGATAGATCATCTATACTACACCACACCACACAGGAGAGCTGACAGCTCCTATATACTACACCACACAGGAAAGATGATAGATCATCTATAATACACCACACAGGAGATCTGAAAGATCCTCTATACTACACCACACAGGAGATCTGAAAGATCCTCTATACTACACCACACAGGAGAGCTGACAGATATGCTATACTATACCACACAGGAGAGCTGTCAGATCCTTCATACTATACCACATAGGAGAACTGACAGCTCCTCAATACTACACCACACAGGAGAGCTGACAGATCCTCTATACTACACCACACAGGAGAACTGACAGATCCTCTATACTACACCACACAGGACAGCTGACAGCTCCTTCATGCTACACCACACAAGATAGCTGACATCTCTATACTACACCACAAAGGAGAGCTTTCGGGTCCTCTATACTACACAACACAGGAGAGATGATAGATCATCTATACTACACCACACAGAAGAGCTGACAGCTCCTATATACTACTCCACACAGGAGAGCTGACAGATTTATACTACACCACACAGGAGAGCTGACAGATCCTCTATACTACACCACACAGAAGAGCTGACAGATCTATACTACACCACAGAGGAGAGCTCACAGATCCTCTATACTACACTACACTACACAGGAGAGCTGACAGATCCTCTATACTGCACCACACAGGATAGCTGACAGTTCCTCTATACTACACCACACAGGAGAGCTGACAGATCCTCTGTACTACACCACACAGGAGAGCTGACATCTCCTCTATACTACACCACACAGGAGAGCTGACATCTCCTCCATATTACACCACACAGGAGAGCGGACATCTCCTCTATACTACACCACACAAGAGAGCTAATATCTCCTCTATGCTACACCACACAGGAGAACTGACAGATCCTCTATACTACACCACACAGGAGAGCTGACAGATCATCTATACTACACCACACAGTAGAGCTGACAGATCATTTATACTGCACCACACAGGAGAGCTGACAGTAACTCTATACTACACCACACAGGAGAGCTGACAGATCGTCTATACTTCACCTCACAGGAGAGCTGAAAGATCCTCTATACTACACTACACTACACAGTAGGGCTGACAGATCGTCTATACTTCACCACACAGGAGAGCTGACAGATCCTCTATACTACACCACACAGGAGAGCTGAAAGATCCTCTATACTACACCACACAGGAAAGCTGACAGATCCTCTATACTACACCACACAGGAGAACTGACAGATCCTCTATACTACACCACACAGGAGAACTGACAGATCCTCTATACTACACCACACAGGACAGCTGACAGCTCCTTCATACTACACCACACAAGAGAGCTAACATCTCTATACTACACCACACAGGACAGCTTTCAGGTCCTCTATACTACACCACACAGGAGAGATGATAGATAATCTATACTACTCCACACAGGAGAGCTGACAGCTCCTATATACTACACCACACGGGAGAGTTGTCATCTCCTCCATATTACACCACACAGGAGAGCGACATCTCCTCTATACTACACCACACAAGAGAGCTGACAGATCCTCTTTAATACACCACACAGGAGAGCTGACAGATCTATACTACACCACACAGGAAAGCTGACAGATCCTCTATACTACACCACACAGGAGAGCTGACAGATCCTCTATACTACACCACATAGGACAGCTGACAGCTCATTCATACTACACCACACAAGAGAGCTGACATCTCTATACTACACAACAAAGGAGAGCTTTCAGGTCCTATATACTACACCACACAGGAGAGATGGTAGATCATCTATACTACACCACACAGGAGAGCTGACAGTTCCTATATACTATACCACACAGGAGAGATGACAGATCATCTATAATACACCACACAGGAGAGCTGAAAGATCCTCTATACTACACCACACGGGAGAGCTGACAGATCCTCTATACTACACCACACAGGAGAGCTGACAGATCCTCTATACTGCACCACACAGGAGAGCTGACAGTTCCTCTGTACTACACCACACAGGAGAGCTGACATCTCCTCTATACTACACCACACCACACGGGAGAGTTGACATCTCCTCTATATTACACCACACATGAGAGCAGACATCTCTATACTACACCACACCACACAAGAGAGCTGACATCTCCTCTATACTACACCACACAGGAGAACTGACAGATCCTCTATATTACACCACACAGGATAGTTGACAGATCCTCTATACTACACTACACAGTAGAGCTGACAGATCGTTTATACTACACCACACAGGAGAGCTGACAGTTCCTCTATACTACACCACACAGGAGAGTTGACAGATCCTCTATACTACACCACACAGGAGAGCTGACAGTTCCTCAATACTAGACCACACAGGAGAGCTGACAGATCCTCTATACTACACCACACAGGAGAGCTGACATCTCCTCTATACTAGACCACACAGGAGAGTTGACAAATCCTCTATACTATACCACACAGGATAGCTGATATCTCCTCTATACTACACCACACGGGAGAGCTGACATCTCCTCCATATTACACCACACAGGAGAGCGGACATCTCCTCTATACTACAGCACACAGGATAGCTGACAGATCCTCTATACTACACCACACAGTAGAGCTGACAGATCCTTTATACTACACCACACAGGAGAGCTGACAGTTCCTCTATACTACACCACACAGGAGAGTTGACAGATCCTCTATACTACACCACACAGGATAGCTGACAGATCCTCTATACTACACCACACAGTAGAGCTGACAGATCCTCTATACTACACCACACAGGAGAGTTGACAGATCCTCTATACTACACCACACAGGATAGCTGACAGATCCGCTATACTACACCACACAGTAGAGCTGACAGATCCTTTATACTACACCACACAGGAGAGCTGACAGTTCCTCTATACTACACCACACAGGAGAGTTGACAGATCCTCTATACTACACCACACAGTAGAGCTGACAGATCCTTTATACTACACCACACAGGAGAGCTGACAGTTCCTCTATACTACACCACACAGGAGAGTTGACAGATCCTCTATACTACACCACACAGGAGAGCTAACAGATCCTCTATACTGCACCACACAGGAGAGCTGACAGTTCTTCAATACTAGACCACACAGGAGAGCTGACAGATCCTCTGTACTACACCATACAGGAGAGCTGACAGATCGTCTATACTACACAACACAGCAGAGCTGACAGCTCCTCTATACTACACCACACAGAAGAACTGACAGATCCTCTATAATACAAAACAAAGGAGAACTGACAGATCCTCTATAGTTACTACACCACACAGGACAGCTGATAGCTCCTCCATACTATACCACACAAGAGAGCTGACATCTCTATACTACACCACAAAGGAGAGCTGACTGGTCCTCGATACTACACCACACAGGAGAGATGATAGATCATCTATACTACACCACACCACACAGGAGAGCTGACAGCTCCTATATACTACACCACACAGGAAAGATGATAGATCATCTATAATACACCACACAGGAGATCTGAAAGATCCTCTATACTACACCACACAGGAGATCTGAAAGATCCTCTATACTACACCACACAGGAGATCTGACAGATATGCTATACTATACCACACAGGAGAGCTGTCAGATCCTTCATACTATACCACATAGGAGAACTGACAGCTCCTCAATACTACACCACACAGGAGAGCTGACAGATCCTCTATACTACACCACACAGGAGAACTGACAGATCCTCTATACTACACCACACAGGACAGCTGACAGCTCCTTCATGCTACACCACACAAGATAGCTGACATCTCTATACTACACCACAAAGGAGAGCTTTCGGGTCCTCTATACTACACAACACAGGAGAGATGATAGATCATCTATACTACACCACACAGAAGAGCTGACAGCTCCTATATACTACTCCACACAGGAGAGCTGACAGATTTATACTACACCACACAGGAGAGCTGACAGATCCTCTATACTACACCACACAGAAGAGCTGACAGATCTATACTACACCACACAGGAGAGCTCACAGATCCTCTATACTACACTACACTACACAGGAGAGCTGACAGATCCTCTATACTGCACCACACAGGATAGCTGACAGTTCCTCTATACTACACCACACAGGAGAGCTGACAGATCCTCTGTACTACACCACACAGGAGAGCTGACATCCCCTCTATACTACACCACACAGGAGAGCTGACATCTCCTCCATATTACACCACACAGGAGAGCGGACATCTCCTCTATACTACACCACACAAGAGAGCTAATATCTCCTCTATGCTACACCACACAGGAGAACTGACAGATCCTCTATACTACACCACACAGGAGAGCTGACAGATCATCTATACTACACCACACAGTAGAGCTGACAGATCATTTATACTGCACCACACAGGAGAGCTGACAGTAACTCTATACTACACCACACAGGAGAGCTGACAGATCGTCTATACTTCACCTCACAGGAGAGCTGAAAGATCCTCTATACTACACTACACTACACAGTAGGGCTGACAGATCGTCTATACTTCACCACACAGGAGAGCTGACAGATCCTCTATACTACACCACACAGGAGAGCTGAAAGATCCTCTATACTACACTACACTACACAGTAGGGCTGACAGATCGTCTATACTTCACCACACAGGAGAGTTGACAGATCCTCTATACTACACCACACAGGAGAGCTAACAGATCCTCTATACTGCACCACACAGGAGAGCTGACAGTTCTTCAATACTAGACCACACAGGAGAGCTGACAGATCCTCTGTACTACACCACACAGGAGAGCTGACAGATCGTCTATACTACACAACACAGCAGAGCTGACAGCTCCTCTATACTACACCACACAGAAGAACTGACAGATCCTCTATAATACAAAACAAAGGAGAACTGACAGATCCTCTATAGTTACTACACCACACAGGACAGCTGATAGCTCCTCCATACTATACCACACAAGAGAGCTGACATCTCTATACTACACCACAAAGGAGAGCTGACTGGTCCTCGATACTACACCACACAGGAGAGATGATAGATCATCTATACTACACCACACCACACAGGAGAGCTGACAGCTCCTATATACTACACCACACAGGAAAGATGATAGATCATCTATAATACACCACACAGGAGATCTGAAAGATCCTCTATACTACACCACACAGGAGATCTGAAAGATCCTCTATACTACACCACACAGGAGAGCTGACAGATATGCTATACTATACCACACAGGAGAGCTGTCAGATCCTTCATACTATACCACATAGGAGAACTGACAGCTCCTCAATACTACACCACACAGGAGAGCTGACAGATCCTCTATACTACACCACACAGGAGAACTGACAGATCCTCTATACTACACCACACAGGACAGCTGACAGCTCCTTCATGCTACACCACACAAGATAGCTGACATCTCTATACTACACCACAAAGGAGAGCTTTCGGGTCCTCTATACTACACAACACAGGAGAGATGATAGATCATCTATACTACACCACACAGAAGAGCTGACAGCTCCTATATACTACTCCACACAGGAGAGCTGACAGATTTATACTACACCACACAGGAGAGCTGACAGATCCTCTATACTACACCACACAGAAGAGCTGACAGATCTATACTACACCACAGAGGAGAGCTCACAGATCCTCTATACTACACTACACTACACAGGAGAGCTGACAGATCCTCTATACTGCACCACACAGGATAGCTGACAGTTCCTCTATACTACACCACACAGGAGAGCTGACAGATCCTCTGTACTACACCACACAGGAGAGCTGACATCTCCTCTATACTACACCACACAGGAGAGCTGACATCTCCTCCATATTACACCACACAGGAGAGCGGACATCTCCTCTATACTACACCACACAAGAGAGCTAATATCTCCTCTATGCTACACCACACAGGAGAACTGACAGATCCTCTATACTACACCACACAGGAGAGCTGACAGATCATCTATACTACACCACACAGTAGAGCTGACAGATCATTTATACTGCACCACACAGGAGAGCTGACAGTAACTCTATACTACACCACACAGGAGAGCTGACAGATCGTCTATACTTCACCTCACAGGAGAGCTGAAAGATCCTCTATACTACACTACACTACACAGTAGGGCTGACAGATCGTCTATACTTCACCACACAGGAGAGCTGACAGATCCTCTATACTACACCACACAGGAGAGCTGAAAGATCCTCTATACTACACCACACAGGAAAGCTGACAGATCCTCTATACTACACCACACAGGAGAACTGACAGATCCTCTATACTACACCACACAGGAGAACTGACAGATCCTCTATACTACACCACACAGGACAGCTGACAGCTCCTTCATACTACACCACACAAGAGAGCTAACATCTCTATACTACACCACACAGGACAGCTTTCAGGTCCTCTATACTACACCACACAGGAGAGATGATAGATAATCTATACTACTCCACACAGGAGAGCTGACAGCTCCTATATACTACACCACACGGGAGAGTTGTCATCTCCTCCATATTACACCACACAGGAGAGCGACATCTCCTCTATACTACACCACACAAGAGAGCTGACAGATCCTCTTTAATACACCACACAGGAGAGCTGACAGATCTATACTACACCACACAGGAAAGCTGACAGATCCTCTATACTACACCACACAGGAGAGCTGACAGATCCTCTATACTACACCACATAGGACAGCTGACAGCTCATTCATACTACACCACACAAGAGAGCTGACATCTCTATACTACACAACAAAGGAGAGCTTTCAGGTCCTATATACTACACCACACAGGAGAGATGGTAGATCATCTATACTACACCACACAGGAGAGCTGACAGTTCCTATATACTATACCACACAGGAGAGATGACAGATCATCTATAATACACCACACAGGAGAGCTGAAAGATCCTCTATACTACACCACACGGGAGAGCTGACAGATCCTCTATACTACACCACACAGGAGAGCTGACAGATCCTCTATACTGCACCACAAAGGAGAGCTGACAGTTCCTCTGTACTACACCACACAGGAGAGCTGACATCTCCTCTATACTACACCACACCACACGGGAGAGTTGACATCTCCTCTATACTACACCACACAGGTGAACTGACAGATCCTCTATACTACACCACACAGGATAGCTGACAGATCCTCTATACTACACCACACAGTAGAGCTGACAGATCGTTTATACTACACCACACAGGAGAGCTGACAGTTCCTCTATACTACACCACACAGGAGAGTTGACAGATCCTCTATACTACACCACACAGGAGAGCTGACAGTTCCTTAATACTAGACCACACAGGAGAGCTGACAGATCCTCTGTACTACACCACACAGGAGAGCTGACATCTCCTCTATACTAGACCACACAGGAGAGTTGACAAATCCTCTATACTATACCACACAGGATAGCTGATATCTCCTCTATACTACACCACACGGGAGAGTTGACATCTCCTCCATATTACACCACACAGGAGAGCGGACATCTCCTCTATACTACAGCACACAAGAGAGCTAATATCTCCTCTATACTACACCACACAGGAGAGCTGACAGATCCTCTACAATACACCACTCAGGAGAGCTGACAGATGTATACTACACCACACAGGAGAGCTGACAGATCCTCTATACTACACCACACAGGAGAGCTGACAGATCCTCTGTACTACACCACACACGAGAACTGACAGATCCTCTATACTACACCACATAGGACAGCTGACAGCTCCTTCATAATACACCACACAAGAGAGCTGACATCTCTATACTACACCACAAAGGAGAGCTTTCAGGTCCTCTATACTACACCACACAGGAGAGATGGTAGATAATCTATACTACACCACACAGGAGAGCTGACAGTTCCTATATACTATACCACACAGGAGATATGACAGATAATCTATAATACACCACACAGGAGAGCTGAAAGATCCTCTATACTGCACCACACGAGAGAGCTGGCAGATCCTCTATACTACACCACACAGGAAAGCTGACAGATCTATACTACACCACACAGGAGAGCTGACATATCCTCTATACTGCACCACACAGGAGAGCTGACAGATCTATACTACACCACACAGGAGAGCTGACAGATCCTCTATACTACACCACACAGGAGAGCTGACAGATCCTCTATACTGCACCACAAAGGAGAGCTGACAGTTCCTCTATACTAGACCACACAGGAGAGCTGACAGATCCTCTGTACTACACCACACAGGAGAGCTGTCATCTCCTCTATACTACACCACACGGGAGAGTTGAGATCTCCTCTATATTACACCACACAGGAGAGCAGACATCTCCTCTATACTACACCCCACCACACAAGAGAGCTGACATCTCCTCTATACTACACCACACAGGAGAACTGAAAGATCCTCTATACTACACCACACAGGATAGCTGACAGATCCTCTATACTACACCACACAGTAGAGCTGACAGATCCTTTATACTACACTACACAGGAGAACTGACAGTTCCTCTATACTACACCACACAGGAGAGTTGACAGATCCTCTATACTACACCACACAGGAGAGCTAACAGATCCTCTATACTGCACCACACAGGAGAGCTGACAGTTCCTCAATACTAGACCACACAGAAGAGCTGACAGATCCTCTGTACTACACCACACAGGAGAGCTGACATCACCTCTATACTAGACTACACAGGAGAGCTGACAAATCCTCTATACTATACCAAACAGAATAGCTGATATCTCCTCTATACTACACCACACAGAAGAGCTGACATCTCCTCTATACTACACCACACAAGAGAGCTGACATCTCCTGTATACTACACCACACAGGAGAACTGACAGATCCTCTATACTACACCACACAGGAGAGCTGACAGATCCTCTATACTACACCACACAGTAGACCTGACAGATCGTTTATCCTACACCACACAGGAGAGCTGACAGTTCCTCTATACTACACCACACAGGAGAGATGACAGATCCTCTATACTACACTACACAGTAGAGCTGACAGATCGTCTATACTTCACCACACAGGAGAGCTGACAGATCTATACTACACCACACAGGAGAGCTGACAGATCCTCTATACTACACCACACAGGAGAGCTGACAGATCCTCTATACTGCACCACAAAGGAGAGCTGACAGTTCCTCTATACTAGACCACACAGGAGAGCTGACAGATCCTCTGTACTACACCACACAGGAGAGCTGACAGATCGTTTATACTACACCACACAGGAGAGCTGACAGTTCCTCTATACTACACCACACATGTGAGTTGACAGATCTTCTATACTACACCTCACAGGAGAGCTGGCAGATCCTCTATACTGCACCACACAGGAGAGCTGACAGTTCCTCAATACTAGACCACACAGGAGAGCTGACAGATCCTCTGTACTACACCACACAGGAGAGCTGACAGATCCTCTATACTACACTACACTACACTACACTACACAGTAGAGCTGACAGATCGTCTATACTTCACCACACAGGAGAGCTGACAGATCCTCTATACTAGACCACACAGGAGAGCTGACAAATCCTCTATACTATACCACACAGGATAGCTGATATCTCCTCTATACTACACCACACAGAAGAGCTGACATCTCCTCTATACTACAACACATGGGAGAGTTGACATCTCCTCTATATTACACCACACAGGAGAGCTGACAGTTCCTCTATACTACACCACACAGGAGAGCTGACAGATCCTCTATACTACACTACACAGTAGAGCTGACAGATCGTCTATACTTCACCACACAGGAGAGCTGACGGATCCTCTATACTACACCACACAGGAGAGCTGACAGATCCTCTATACTGCACCACAAAGGAGAGCTGACAGTTCCTCTATACTAGACCACACAGGAGAGCTGACAGATCCTCTGTACTACACCACACAGAAGAGCTGACATCTCCTCTATACTACACCACACGGGAGAGTTGACATCTCCTCTATATTACACCACACAGGAGAGCAGACATCTCCTCTATACTACACCCCACCACACAAGAGAGCTGACACCTCCTCTATACTATACCACACAGGAGAACTGACAGATCCTCTATACTACACCACACAGGATAGCTGACAGATCTTCTATACTACACCACACAGTAGAGCTGACAGATCGTTTATACTACACCACACAGGAGAGCTGACAGTTCCTCTATACTACACCACTCAGGAGAGTTGACAGATCCTCTATACTACACCACACAGGAGAGCTGAAAGATCCTCTATACTGCACCACACAGGAGAGCTGACAGTTCCTCAATACTAGACCACGCAGGAGAGCTGACAGATCCTCTGTACTACACCACACAGGAGAGCTGACCTCTCCTCTATACTAGACCACACAGGAGAGCTGACAAATCCTCTATACTATACGACACAGGATAGCTGATATGATATCTCCTCTATACTACACCACACAGAAGAGCTGACATCTCCTCTATACTACACCACACGGGAGAGTTGACATCTCCTCTATATTACACCACACAGGAGAGCTGACATCTCCTCTATACTACACCACACAGGAGAGCTGACATCTCCTGTATACTACACCACACAGGACAACTGACAGATCCTCTATACTACACCACACAGGAGAGCTGACAGATCCTCTATACTACACCACACAGTAGAGCTGACAGATCGTTTATCCTACAGCACACAGGAGAGCTGACAGTTCCTCTATACTACACCACACAGGAGAGCTGACAGATCCTCTATACTACACTACACAGTAGAGCTGACAGATCGTCTATACTTCACCACACAGGGGAGCTGACAGATCCTCTATACTACACCACACCGGAGAGCTGACAGATCCTCTATACTAAACCACACAGGACAGCTGACAGCTCCTTCATACTACACCACACAAGAGAGCTGACATCTCTATACTACACCACAAATGAGAGCTTTCAGGTCCTCTATACTACACCATACTGGAGAGATGATAGATCATCTATGCTACACCACACAGGAGAGCTGACAGCTCCTATATACTACACCACACAGGAGAGATGACAGATCATCTCTAATACACCACACAGGATAGCTGACAGATCCTCTATACTACACCACACAGGAGAGATGACAGTTCCTCTATACTACACCACACCACACAGGAGAGCTGACAGATCCTCTGTACTACACCACACAGGAGAGCTGACATCTCCTCTATACTACACCACACAGGAGAGCTGACATCTCCTCTATACTACACCACACAGGAGAGCTGAAATCTCTATACTACACCACACGGGAGAGTTGACACCTCCTCTATACTACACCACACAGTAGAGTTGACAGATTGTTTATACTAAACCACACAGTAGAGCTGACATCTCCTCTATACTACACCACACAGTAGAGCTGACATCTCCTCTATACTACACCACACAGGAGAGCTGAAATCTCTATACTACACCACACGGGAGAGTTGACATCTCCTCTATACTACACCACACAGGAGAGCTGACATCTCCTCTATACTACACCACACAAGAGAGCTGACACCTCCTCTATACTACACCACACAGGAGAACTGACAGATCCTCTATACTACACCACACAGGATAGCTGACAGATCTTCTATACTACACCACACAGTAGAGCTGACAGATCGTTTATACTACACCACACAGGAGAGCTGACAGTTCCTCTATGCTACACCACTCAGGAGAGTTGACAGATCCTCTATACTACACCACACAGGAGAGCTGACAGATCCTCTATACTGCACCACACAGGAGAGCTGACAGTTCCTCAATACTAGACCACGCAGGAGAGCTGACAGATCCTCTGTACTACACCACACAGGAGAGCTGACCTCTCCTCTATACTAGACCACACAGGAGAGCTGACAAATCCTCTATACTGTATGACACAGGATAGCTGATATCTCCTCTATACTACACAACACAGAAGAGCTGACATCTCCTCTATACTACACCACACGGGAGAGTTGACATCTCCTCTATATTACACCACACTGGAGAGCTGACATCTCCTCTATACTACACCTCACAGGAGAGCTGACATCTCCTGTATACTACACCACACAGGAGAACTGACAGATCCTCTATACTACACCACACAGGAGAGCTGACAGATCCTCTATACTACACCACACAGTAGAGCTGACAGATCGTTTATCCTACACCACACAGGAGAGCTGACAGTTCCTCTATGCTACACCACTCAGGAGAGTTGACAGATCCTCTATACTACACCACACAGGAGAGCTGACAGATCCTCAATACTAGACCACGCAGGAGAGCTGACAGATCCTCTGTACTACACCACACAGGAGAGCTGACCTCTCCTCTATACTAGACCACACAGGAGAGCTGACAAATCCTCTATACTATACGACACAGGATAGCTGATATCTCCTCTATACTACACCACACAGAAGAGCTGACATCTCCTCTATACTACACCACACGGGAGAGTTGACATCTCCTCTATATTACACCACACTGGAGAGCTGACATCTCCTCTATACTACACCACACAGGAGAGCTGACATCTCCTGTATACTACACCACACAGGAGAACTGACAGATCTTCTATACTACACCACACAGGAGAGCTGACAGATCCTCTATACTACACCACACAGTAGAGCTGACAGATCGTTTATCCTACACCACACAGGAGAGCTGACAGTTCCTCTATACTACACCACACAGGAGAACTGACAGATCCTCTATACTGCACCACACAGGAGAGCTGACAGTTCCTCAATACTAGACCACGCAGGAGAGCTGACAGATCCTCTGTACTACACCACACAGGAGAGCTGACCTCTCCTCTATACTAGACCACACAGGAGAGCTGACAAATCCTCTATACTGTATGACACAGGATAGCTGATATCTCCTCTATACTACACAACACAGAAGAGCTGACATCTCCTCTATACTACACCACACGGGAGAGTTGACATCTCCTCTATATTACACCACACTGGAGAGCTGACATCTCCTCTATACTACACCTCACAGGAGAGCTGACATCTCCTGTATACTACACCACACAGGAGAACTGACAGATCCTCTATACTACACCACACAGGAGAGCTGACAGATCCTCTATACTACACCACACAGTAGAGCTGACAGATCGTTTATCCTACACCACACAGGAGAGCTGACAGTTCCTCTATGCTACACCACTCAGGAGAGTTGACAGATCCTCTATACTACACCACACAGGAGAGCTGACAGATCCTCAATACTAGACCACGCAGGAGAGCTGACAGATCCTCTGTACTACACCACACAGGAGAGCTGACCTCTCCTCTATACTAGACCACACAGGAGAGCTGACAAATCCTCTATACTATACGACACAGGATAGCTGATATCTCCTCTATACTACACCACACAGAAGAGCTGACATCTCCTCTATACTACACCACACGGGAGAGTTGACATCTCCTCTATATTACACCACACTGGAGAGCTGACATCTCCTCTATACTACACCACACAGGAGAGCTGACATCTCCTGTATACTACACCACACAGGAGAACTGACAGATCCTCTATACTACACCACACAGGAGAGCTGACAGATCCTCTATACTACACCACACAGTAGAGCTGACAGATCGTTTATCCTACACCACACAGGAGAGCTGACAGTTCCTCTATACTACACCACACAGGAGAACTGACAGATCCTCTATACTACACCACACAGGAGAGCTGACAGATCCTCTATACTACACCACACAGTAGAGCTGACAGATCGTTTATCCTACACCACACAGGAGAGCTGACAGTTCCTCTATACTACACCACACAGGAGAGCTGACAGATCCTCTATACTACACTACACAGTAGAGCTGACAGATCGTCTATACTTCACCACACAGGGGAGCTGACAGATCCTCTATACTACACCACACCGGAGAGCTGAAAGATCCTTATACTACACCACACAGGAAAGCTGACAGATCCTCTATACTACACCACACAGGAGAATTGACAGATCCTCTATACTAAACCACACAGGACAGCTGACAGCTCCTTCATACTACACCACACAAGAGAGCTGACATCTCTATACTACACCACAAATGAGAGCTTTCAGGTCCTCTATACTACACCACACAGGAGAGATGATAGATCATCTATGCTACACCACACAGGAGAGCTGACAGCTCCTATATACTACACCACACAGGAGAGATGACAGATCATCTCTAATACACCACACAGGATAGCTGACAGATCCTCTATACTACACCACACAGGAGAGATGACAGTTCCTCTATACTACACCACACCACACCACACAGGAGAGCTGACAGATCCTCTGTACTACACCACACAGGAGAGCTGACATCTCCTCTATACTACACCACACAGGAGAGCTGACATCTCCTCTATACTACACCACACAGGAGAGCTGACATCTCTATACTACACCACACGGGAGAGATGATAGATCATCTATGCTAAACCACACAGGAGAGCTGACAGCTCCTATATACTACACCACACAGGAGAGATGACAGATCATCTCTAATACACCACACAGGATAGCTGACAGATCCTCTATACTACACCACACAGGAGAGATGACAGTTCCTCTATACTACACCACACCACACAGGAGAGCTGACAGATACTCTGTACTACACCACACAGGAGAGCTGACATCTCCTCTATACTACACCACACAGGAGAGCTGACATCTCCTCTATACTACACCACACAAGAGAGCTGACATCTCCTCTATACTACACCACACAGGAGAACTGACAGATCCTCTATACTACACCACACAGTAGAGTTGACAGATTGTTTATACTAAACCACACAGTAGAGCTGACATCTCCTCTATACTACACCACACAGGAGAGCTGACAGTTCCTCTGTACTACACCACACAGGAGAGCTGACAGATCCTCTATACTACATTACACAGTAGAGCTGACAGATCGTCTATACTTCACCACACAGGAGAGCTGACAGATCCTCTATACTACACCACACAGGAGAGCTGACAGCTCCTCTATACTACATCACACAGGAGAACTGACAGATCCTCTATACTACACTACACAGGAGAGCTGATAGATCCTCTATACTAGACTACACTACACAGTAGAGCTGACAGATCGTCTATACTTCACCACACAGGAGAGCTGACAGATCCTCTATACTACACCACACAGGAGAGCTGACAGCTCCTCTATACTACATCACACAGGAGAGCTGACAAATCCTCTATACTACACCACACAGGAGAGCTGAAAGAACCTCTATACTACACCACACAGGAAAGCTGACAGATCCTCAATACTACACCACACAGGAGAACTGACAGATCCTCTATACTACACCACACAGGAGAGCTGACATCTCCTCTATACTACACCACACAAGAGAGCTGACATCTCCTCTATACTACACCACACAGGAGTACTGACAGATCCTCTATACTACACCACACAGTAGAGTTGACAGATCGTTTATACTACACCACACAGTAGAGCTGACATCTCCTCTATACTACACCACACAGGAGAGCTGACAGTTCCTCTATACTACACCACACAGGACAGCTGACAGATCCTCTTTACTACACTACACAGGAGAGCTGACAGATCATCTTTAAAGAACATCTACCACTATCTTATGCTGCACTCCGTGACTATAGCAAAAAGGTAATGACAGATGCTCTTTAAAGTACCTTACGTTAAAAAAAATAAAAGTCAAACAATAGTTTCATCACCGTTTATATTGTATCAGTTATTCTATTGTTTTCCAGGAGATATGGGAATACTTTTCATATGCACTTCCCAGAAATTTCAAACAAGTTAAATTTTTCTAGCTGTTTTTTCTGGACACCATTAAGAAATTCTAAGATTTATCTTCAAAGCAAACATTTTGACCTTTCTTAGACGTAATATTCCCACCTTTGACTTTCTTGTCTTTGATTCATCATCATCCTAATTACTTACAGCTCACCTGTACATATCTCTGAGATAAAGCATGAAAGAAACAAAATATTTCCATGCAAAAAAAACTATAAATATAGTGATGTATTACTGCTAAAGAATATTCAAAAGAATGCAAAAACATTTTTTTTATAAAATGAACATAAGGCTCTTAATACACATTTTGACCAAACTGTCTAAAACCACCGGCTACTTCAAGGCAACCTCCTTCAAGTGGATCTCTAATCTAAGGGCCTTTTCACATTGTTTTGTATGGATGCCTGGTATGGGCTCATACTGGACCTCTGACTTTATATGCAGGCTCATAAAAAAAAAAAGACATGTTCCAGCACATGTAGTAACACGGAGGTATTTTGGAAGTATTTTCTCCTAGAAGCATTTGCCCAAGACTTTGCATGCACATGAAGACAAGCACTAAGGACTTCATGGTGACCAACATTGCCTCCATACCAAAACTAGAAGGAGTGGTAATATACCAAGCATCAGGGCCGACCTTACAATAGATGGTGCCCTGTGCGGTACCTTCTGTGGGTGCTCCCTCTTCCTATACAATGTACTTTTAGATAGTGTACGAATAATTATATCAAACAGTGCCAAAGTATAAATACCATGTGGTATGGTGCCCAAATAATAGTGCCATACGATGGCCAAATAACACTACCATACCGTTGCCAACACCATAGACTGAAAAAATAATATACTGTACAATATCTAAGTAGCAGCGCAACACAATGCCTAGGTAGATGACAGTGCTGAACTAATACCACCAATCAGCAACCACATAACAACTCCATACATAAAGTAATCCAATAGCAATGCTATACAATGTCTAAATAATAATTCTAAAGATTTGTGGTCATCACAAGCTTGAGGTGCTAGGCCATTTAAGGTGCCCCTTAGGCCCCATGCACACAAACGTGCTTTTGCGGCCGCAATTCCCACGAAAATGCATGGGAGAATTTCGGCCCCATTCGTATCTATGGGGCCATGCACACGATTGTGGTTTCCACGGTCCGTGCATGGCCCAGGAGCCCGGACCGCAGAAAGAACGGACATGTCTTATTACGGCCATGTTCTGCGGTCCAGGCCCATAGGAAATAATGGACGTGGCCATGTGCACGGCCCCCGATTTGCGGGCGGCTCGCGGGTGACACTCCACAGCCGGCCGACCCGAAAATCACGGCCGTGCACATGGCTACGGTCGTGTGCATTAGGCCATAGCAAGGACAGCTGTTGTGCCCTGTTTGAATGCATACTTAAGTCGCCCATGCGTAAAACTGATCCTGATCAGCAGCGCCCTTCCCACCAGCCTTTTTTGGGTTCAATATATAATTATTTTGACTATTATAGAAATGTTGTAATCATTTAATAAAGATACTAAATAGTTTTTTGTTTTTTTACTTGGGTATCTGTGCCTTCTTTTTTGTTGGTTTATGTCTGTAAGAAATGCACCTGTATGGTAAATATACTGTATATAAGATCTGGGGCTTAGGAGATGAACTCATGGTTTTTCAGCAAGAACGCCACATTGGACTGTTGATATTGTCTTCTTTTCACAATGACCTGGGGCTTGCTGATTGCACAACATGAGCGCCATATGTTACAGTGAGTGTTATATCTATCTGTTGCAGTGGAGTGTCTGTGATATAACATATAATGCTTTTGACGCTTGCGTCATGGTTTCCGTTTATCACTGGGCCCCTAAAAGACTCCCATTGACTTACAACTGGGTCTGTTGGGCTCCGCCAATGTGTCCATTAGAAAATAGCATTGGAGGCATCAAACATGACAGAATGTGCAACGAAGGGAGCAACTAGATGTAAACATAGAACATCAAATGAAAACGAGCACAATGATTTTCTCACCATAAAGTGTAGAAGTGATTGTCCATGGTGTATTAGAATAAAACAAGGTCTGAAATGTACCACCTATCCACCCTCCTCCATTGTTTTCACTGCAGCTCTTTTTGCTATGTATAAGCAGAAGACCTCACAGGCTGCTAATTTTTTTTAAAGGGGTTCTCCGCTTTGGACAATCTCTACTTGTTAACAGAATCCCTTGACAATAAACTGATCATAAAAAATCCCCCTGCTAGGTTTCCCAGCGATCAGCTATAATCTGTGAGGAAACCTGGTAGTAATTGTTCAATTATCCTACAGCGCCACCATTGGGGAAATTAAGCATTACACAGCGTCCATTCATATCAATGTGTTGTCTGTGTAATGCAGGACAGGACAGGTCCTCCAGAGCAAGAGACACTCTTTGTAACCGCTCTTCACTCTGGCCAAGAGATGAGGATCCTGAACAGAGGACCCCCCTCTATGAATCCAGAATTACTCAATAGAGTATATGAAAATGGGTTTTCTCAACTGGACAAGCCCTTTAATTGTAGTTTAGAACCATTTGCAGTGCTCCAGTGCATCTGAAATAAGAAATGGAGCAACATTGCTAATAGCCTTGATAAACAAAATCCAACTGCCATCCAGCTCCTATGCAGACCCATGTGTCTCCATGGTTACAGACCAAATAAAGGCAAGTTTGTAATGTCATCATGTCATGTGCAACTCCACTCCCCCTATGCCCTCTACTTACTAACCTACAGAAGAGGGGACAGATGGAAGAGAATAATACATTACTGTATGATCAGACTACACAGGGTGTGTTTGTTTGTATTCTGAAACCATATAGACATATAGGATTGCATAGTAGCTGTATACACAAAACGGTAGGAGATTTTTAATCAAGGTCATATACAAAGTTGCTTAATTTTTGGTACATTGGAGCAATAAAACAAATTGGTCGCACAATATGTTATGAGGTCCTGAAGACCAACAAGAACAATACCCTCTATGACATGAGTGTTCTAGTGTTCTCTGGTTTCAGAGCAGCTTCTTAGCGCTAATAAAAGTGAACTTGCTGTTTAAACACATTCATTGCTTTACTGCTCCTTCTAGTAAAAGCCACAGGTAGCAGGAACAAAGAAAGATAAACAGATGGAAGCATTATAAATAGTGCGCAAATTATTTGTACAAACTACAGGGGGACTTCAGAATGTCAATGCCAACCTTATAGCAGAGAAATGTATGACATAGCAGAAAAACCAGCTGCTTCCAACCCTTGAAGAGGTTTTCTTTAGGCCATCAATGTGTGATTGACCAGGGTCTGACAATCCGAAAATCCACGGTTCTGCAGAACAAAGGGCTCGCAGTACCTCACCAAGCGCCATGGCACCTTCAGAGGCTCATTTGTACATGTGGCCATGCCTGGTACCGCAGCTCAGCCCCATTCTCTTTGTCCTGCTGATCATGGAGGCATAGTTGCCAGGGACACTTAGGTTGTAGTGACTTTGGTGGGTGTGTCTTATGGGGCGTGGTTTATCTGGTGGGTGTGGCTAGTGGGTGTGGCTTTCTGTCCAGAATTTCTGCATACAAATAAATCAACAAGAATTTCTGCACTAGTTTGGCTGACAACTACTATGTATCTCTCTCTGGTTATCTGGTTGTATACAGGCAGGTGATTTAAAAGAGAGAAAAAGGAACACGGCGCCACATGGTGCAAATTACCTAAAGGATATGAAGACAGTATTTGGACATAAAAGTTTCTGACCTAAGAGTGTTGATACTGGCAGGTACAACACTACAAATAGTGCACTCAATAATATGAAGCTGATGCCAGGTCCAAAACACAACAACCAGAGGAATGTTGTCAAATTATAAGCACAAAGAAAGAGGAAAAAAAGGACCACAATGACGCTGCTAGTTTAAAAGAAACTAAATTATTAGTTTAATAATTAATATTTAAAAATTATATACAGGTCGACAAGCTACGCGTTTCAACGCCGGACTGGTGTCTTCATCAGGCTTAAAAATTAAGACGGGTCAAAGTTCAATGATTACATCACAAAACGCACCACCCAAAGACAAACATCAACATTTGTTTCTGCATAGTTCTCAAGTTATTGATCTTACAACATTATCCATTGTAAATCAATACTTTTTTTGTTATTTTGAAGTCAAGTGTGATGTTTGTCTTTGACCCCTCTTTGGCGTTTTTTTCCACTTTTTTTCTGAAAGTAAGTGTATTGTGTTGTGTATTTAAATGCTGTCTATTGTCATAATTTTTAAGCCTGATGAAGACGCCAGTCCGGTGTTGAAACGCGTAGCTTGTCGACCTGTATATAATTTTTAAGAATTACTTATTAAACTAATTATTTAGTTACTTTTAAAACAGCAGCGCCATTGTGGTCCTTTTTTTTCTCTCTCTTTGTACAGGCAGGTGATGTCTCACTTTATCACTAGTGCTAGGCGATATGTGCTGACCACTACTGGCAGCGCAAAAACCAGTGTAGATATTGCTACACACAGTGCCCCTTGTAGATGGTGCTCCACACTGCCCCCAGTAGATATTGGCACACACAGCTCCCTGTAGATAGTGCCACACACTGCACCCTGTAGATATTGCCATGCACTGCTTCCTTTTGATAATGACACAGTGCCCCTTGAAGATAGTGCCACATGGCCCCCCTGTAGATAGTGCCACACAACCCCTCTGTAGATAGAGCCACACTGGCCCCCTGTAGATGATGCCGCACAGCCCCCTGTAGATGTTGACACACAAACCCCCCGTAAATAATGCCACACACACCCCTTTGTAGATAATGAGAAACATACCCCCTTGGAGATAGTGCCACACACACCTCTCCCTGTAGATAGTGGCACATACTCCCCCTGTAGATAGTGCCACACACTCCCCCTATAGATAGTGCCTCACACCCCCTTGTAGATAGCCCCCTCGCCCCGTAGATAGAGCCATAGTGGCTCCCTCTAGAGGGGGGAATCCCCAGCCATAGCATTGCCGATGCTCCGGCTAGGGATTCCGCTTCAGGAGGAGCCCCTGACTTCACTGTCCATATATGGCGTCGACAACGCTCTGGCTGGGGATTCTGCCCCAGGAGGATTGAATGGCAGAGCAGGAAGTGAATAGTTTCCTGGGCTGCTGTAGTATTAAATTGTATCTGTGTCCTAAGGTGGAAGCAGGTGAGAACCCCATATATGCAGAGACTGTATTATGACGGTATTGAGAATACTTCAACTTGGTTGCTGTGTATAAGCAGAAGTCCTGATATATAAATTATAAATTCTGGTATACAATAATAAAAGGAAATTAAGGAACTCGGGTCAGATTTCTTAATAGTCACAAGAGGTCCAAGTCTAGGGTGGTCCTGCAGGAGAGGCAGACTGCTCCTCTGGGTCAAGGCTATTTTTCAGTCCATGCAGGGAGAGTGCAATAGTCTCCATATAAAGCTTTATTTAGACGAACGTGTGTCAAATCGGTAGCTTTTCACGGCCAATTTGCACCTGTGCGGGAGCCGTTTTCAAGGATCCCTCATAGACTTGAGTCTATTGATGGATCCGTGAAAACAGACAAAAATAGGACATGTCCTATTTTTTCACTGGCTGTTCACACGGTCTGTTAAAACAATATAGCCCCATAGAAGTACATGCAGCCGTGTGACGGCTGTTAAAAAAACATTTGTCACAGGGACGATTTCAACGTTCGTCTGAATAAAGCCTAGTACTTATATACATGCAGCGGTGTAGCTAGAGGTTTAGCACGGGAGGGGACGACAAATCTGAGCGGGCACCAACCCAGTGGGCCCCAAACACAGTATAATGACCCCTTAGTTGCCCCCATACAGTATAATGCTCTTATAGTTGCCACCACACAGGATAATGCCCCTACAGCTGCCCCCACATAGGATAATGCTTCCATAGCTGCCCTACACAGTATAATGACTCCTTAGTGGCCCCCACACAGTATAATGCCCCCATAGATGCCCCCACACTGTATAATGCTCCTATAGCTGCCCCCACACAGTATAATTCCACCATAGATGCCCCCACACGGTATAATGCTCCTATAGCTGCCCCCACACAGTATAATTCCCCATAGATGCCCCCACACGGTATAATGCTCCTATAGCTGCCCCCACACAGTATTATGACCCATAGCTGCCGCCATACAGTATATTGCCCCATAACGACCCCCTATACCCAGTATAATGCCACCATAGTGCATAATATAGATATAATATAATAGAGTTTCACTTGGCAGAGCAAATAATCTACCCCAAAAAGATGGTTTATGGGTGCCCTGGTGCTGGCTTCTATATTTAGGAACTGCCACTGTTTCCCATATTTTTGTATTTATGGCAGAAAAATCACTAGTTTACAAAAATTGTCCCCTACTTTTCAGTGCAGAAAAGTGTCTGTGAACTACAGGAGGTGCAACCAGGGTCACTGTAGTCATCAATCAACAATCAATCAATCAATCAATCAATCAATCAATCAATCAATCAATCAATCAATCAATCAATCAATCAATCAATCAATCAATATGGTGAATGCTACACTGTATTTAGTGTTACTCCAGTATTAGTAAGTATGTGCCCCTCTGTGTTGGTGGGAACACACTTATATAGTCCATAGGACCTTAGGGGACATCATGCAAATGTTCAGTAATCGAGGAACAGATGGGCGATCCAGTTGGACAATGATGATCATTGAAGATAAAGGTGTTTGAAGACTCAAGAAATGAATCTGCATTAACGCTGAGTAATTATCGGCTGCAGAAGATAAGACCCAAAATAGACAGAGAGCAGCGGTGACGTGCGGCTGCTTGTCCTCTGGCACAAGGGCCCAGTGGGTAGCTTCCTACTGTCTATGATTGCGCTAATGAATTGATGAGCTATAGAAGAGCAAGGAGCCCATATACTTATTTGCACAGGGCCCCTCTGCTGTCTGTGTCCGCCCCTTTTCTGACCCTTTTCTTCTATAGGGCTCAGATCTTCCCTTTACAACAATTTATAAAAAGTGGTGACCCCGAGCATTGTCTCTAGGGGGCCTGTAGACCCACACAGCTTTTTTCATAGGGGGAAAAGATGGTGACAGGTCCCCTTTAACGCTGTAGTTCATAAAATTGTAATATTTTAGTGACCATAGAGCTATTTACAGCTCCACCAGCCGCAGCTATATCTATTTAATTTAAAAGTTTCACAAATGCTGCAGTATAGTTGAGTTTGTCAGATATAAAAGTTGAGCTTTTTATTTGGTACAAGTGGTGATATCACAACAAATTATCTGTGATTTTACAGAGGACTGCAGGTCATTCTACAGCATAATCTTAAATCACCTAATAATATTGGAGCACAAACAATGTAGCCCCAAAGTTTTAAATATCATATTCAGCTCTGCTACATTTGTATTGTTTTAGGAATTTCTTTTATATTTGAATACTATTAAAAATATCTCTGTGAAAAAACAAAGTGACCTGAATGATATGTAGTTTGGGATGTAGATATAGGAGGTGCAGTCGCGACTCGGCCCTGGTGCCTTGCAAGATCACAGCCAGGGGCGTAACTAGGAAAGACTGGGCCCCATAGCAAACTTTTGACTGGGGCCCCCCCTCCCCTGGGAGTCACACAACCCCCCCCTTGTAGATTGTGCCTTTTTTACAGCCCCCCCTGTAGATAATGCCATACAGCCCCCTTTGTAGATATCTACAGAGGGGGACTGTATGGCGTTATCTACAGGGGGGTTTGTATGGCGTTATCTACAGAGGGGGACTGTATGGCGTTATCTACAGGGGGGTTTGTATGGCGTTATCTACAGAGGGGGACTGTATGGTGTTATCTACAGGGGGGACTGTGTGGCGTTATCTACAGGGGGACTGTGTGGCGTTATCTACAGGGGGACTGTGTGGCGTTATCTACAGGGGGACTGTGTGGAGTTATCTACAGGGGGGACTGTGTGGCGTTATCTACAGGGGGGACTGTGTGGCGTTATCTACAGGGGGGACTGTGTGGCATTATCTACAGAGGGGCACTGTGTGGCGTTATCTACAGAGGGGCACTGTGTGGCGTTATCTACAGGGGGACTGTGTGGAGTTATCTACAGGGGGGGACTGTGTGGCGTTATCTACAGAGGGGCACTGTGTGGCGTTATCTACAGGGGGACTGTGTGGCGTTATCTACAGGGGGACTGTGTGGAGTTATCTACAGGGGGGACTGTGTGGCGTTATCTACAGGGGGGACTGTGTGGCGTTATCTACAGGGGGACTGTGTGGCGTTATCTACAGGGGGGACTGTGTGGCGTTATCTACAGGGGGGACTGTGTGGCGTTCTCTACAGGGGGGACTGTGTGGCGTTCTCTACAGGTGGGACTGTGTGGCGTTCCCTGCAGGGGGCGCTGTGTGGCGTTATCTACAGGGGGGACTGTGTGGCGTTCTCTACAGAGGGGGCTGTATGGCGCTAACGCCATATAGCCCCCACTGTAGAGAACGCCATACAGCCCCCCCTGTAGAGAACGCCATACAGTCCCCCCTGTAGATAACGCCATACAGCGCCCCTCCCCCCTGCAGGGAACGCCATACAGCACCCCCCATGCAGGGAACGCCATACAGCGCCCCCCCCTGCAGGGAACGCCATACAGCGCCCCCCTGCAGGGAGCGCCATACAGCGTCCCGTCCCCCCCAAAAAAAAATGCGACCTACAGTGTTGTTGTGTCCTACAAATAACATGCATCCCCTATCCACAGGATAGGGGATACATGTGCGATCGCTGGCATTTATAGGGAGAACGGGGGACTGAAAGTCCCCTGAAGTTCTCCATGACTAACCTCTGACTTCCGGCGTCTGCGCAGCTCAATAAAAATGAAAGGAGCGCTAGTCACGCATGCGCGCAAGCGCGACCGGCGCTCCATTCATTTCTACGGAGCTGCCGACACAGACCCCAGAAGTCCGAGGTTTGTGATGGAGAACTTCAGGGCACTTTCAGTCCCCCGTTCTCCCTATCGCTGCCAGCGATCACACATGTATGGCCTATCCTGTGGATATCCTGTGGAGAGGGGATACATGTCTTTTGTTTAATGGCAGAGCGGGGAGATACCTCCCTGCTCTGCCGTAGTGTTCAGTGGCGTCCCGCTGTAGCAGCCGTAGCGGCTGCTAGCGGAGCCTGCGGCCATGGTGGGGGCCCGTGCCGGCGGGCGACACGGGCCCCCTCATGCCGCGGGCCCCATAGCAGCCGGTAGTTACGCCACTGATCACAGCGCTAGTACATTTACAACACAGGGTTGAATGGGTTAAAACTTTGCTCATCTCTAGTGGTTATATTGGGTGTGATCCGACTTTACCAGCTACAGAAAAATCTAAGAAAAAGTAGAATAGAAATTACAACTTATCAGAAGAGGACGACTGAGGGACTCGTATTTAGTGAGAATTTTTTGTTTTTAGGGGGAAATGCCCTTTAAATCTCTGAATCTATGGCATGGCAGAAATATTCAGCAATAAACAAGTGTCCAGCATTCTCCAGCTATTAAAAGCTCTTTTATTGTTCCTTGAAAATGTTGTATTCCTTTCCAGAGAGATAACGTGTAAAACTTTTTGACCTGTCTCGTCCTTTGATGGACACATGATTAATGACTTTGGTATCTGCCTGGGTCTCAGCAGTGTCAGATACCACACCCCAAAAGACTGGACATCTAATCCACACTCCGTATCACTGTCTCCACAGCCCTTCCTGTTATTTTGCAGCTAAAGGTCACCAAATGGGAGAAAAATAGCTGATGGGTGTTTTTATTTTTTGTTTTTTTACTTTTAGGCTGGATTTACATGAGCACATTACGTCCGTAATGGACGGAACGTATTTCGGCCGCAAGTCCCGGACCGAACACACTGCAGGAAGCCGGGCTCCTTGCATCATACTTATGTACGATGCTAGGAGTCCCTGCCTCGCTGCAGGACAACTGTCCCGTACTGTAATCATGTTTTCATTACGGGACAGTAGTTCCACGGAGAGGCAGGGACTCCTAGCGTTGTACATAACTATGATGCTAGGAGCCCGGCTCCCTGCAGTGTGTTCGGTCCGGGACTTGCGGCCGAAATACGTCCGTCAATTACGGACCGAACATGCTCGTGTGAATCCAGCCTTAAAGGAACATTTCAGGCAACTGGTACATTGTGTTCTGCCTAGTGCAGAGTCTGAGAAGATGGGGTGTGACACAGGCATGGCCAGCCTGAGGGGTGTGCAACCTGTGTGGTCGCACAAGGCCCTTTATCCACCCATGCTGAAGGGGGCGCCTCAGATTAACAGAAATATTATAATTAATAGTCTAGCAGTGTTATTAAATTATTTTTTTCTGTTGCTTATATAGCTGTATGCTGTTATTATATGAGCCTTGTATGGTTGTATTATTTGAACACTGTATGTTGGTATTATTTCAGCACTGTGTGATCGTATTATTTGGGCACTGTATGTTGGTATTATTTCAGCACTGTGTGATCGTATTATTTGAACAATGTATGATCGTATTATTTGAGCACTGTATGGTGGTATTATTTGATTACTATATGTTGGTATTATTTGAGCACTGTATGGTGGTATTATTTGAGCACTGTATGGTGGTATTAATTGAGCACTGTATGGTGATATTATTTGATCACTATATGTTGGTATTATTTGAGCACTGTATGCTGGTATTATTTGAACAATGTATGGTGGTATTATTTGGGCACTGTACGATCGTATTATTTGAGCACTGTATGGTGGTATTATTTGAGCACTGTATGGTGGTATTATTTGAGTACTGTATGTTGGTATTATTTGAGCACTGTATGATGGTATAATTTGAACAATGTATGATCATATTATTCGAGCACTGTATGATCGTATTATTTGAGCACTGTATGGTGGTATTATTTGAGCACTGTATGGTGGTCTTATTTGAACATTGTATGATGGTATTATTTGAGCACTGTATTGTGGTATTATTTGAGCACTGTATGGTGGTCTTATTTGAACATTGTATGATGGTATTATTTGAACACTATGTTGGTATTATTTGATCACTGTATGTTGGTATTATTTGAGCACTGTATGGTGGTCTTATTTGATCACTGTATGTTGGTATTATTTGAGCACTGTATGGTGGTATTATTTGAGCACTGTATGGTGGTATTATTTGAACACTATGTTGGTATTATTTGATCACTGTATGTTGGTATTATTTGAGCACTGTATGGTGGTATTATTTGAACACTGTATGGTGGTATTATTTGAACTATGTATGTTGGTATTATTTGGGCATTGTATGTTGGTATTATTTGAGCACTCTATAATCGTATTATTTGAGCACAGTATGTTGATATTATTTGAGCACCGCATGATGGTATTATTTGAACACTGTATGGTGGTATTTGAGCACAGTATGATCTTATTATTTGAACACTGTATGTTGGTATTATTTGAACACTGTATGTTGGTATTATTTGAACAATGTATGGTGGTATTATTTGAGCACTCTATGGTGGTATTATTTGAGTACTCTATGGTGGTATTATTTGAACACTGTATGCTAGTTTTATCTGAACACTGTATGTTGTTATTATTTGGGCACTGTGTGATCGTATTATTTGAGCACTGTATCGTGATATTATTTGAGCACTGTATGGTGGTATTATTTGAGCACTCTATGGTGGTGTTATTTGAGCACTCTATGGTGGTATTATTTGAACACTGTATGCTAGTATTATCTGAACACTGTATGTTGGTATTATTTGGGCACTGTATCGTGATATTATTTGAGCACTGTATGGTGGTATTATTTGAACATTGTATGTTGGTATTATTTGATCACTGTATGGTGGAATTTACTTTGCGTGTCACTACTGCTTGGGCCCTGTTCACATCACATTTGCGATGTACGTTTATTGTGTACGGCAGGAAAGCTCTCAGGATTCAAGCTAAACGTGTCCATAGGGTTCCAGTAGCCCTATGGAGCCTAAAAGAGTGTTCTATTAGTCTCTGTTGGGCTGGTCTGGATTAGCTATTCCTTATAACAAAAAAAAAATGTAAACTGCGCAGTAAATTTTCTTTTACATGGGAGCCTATGGGCAACAGATGCCATTGTATGGCAACTGTTTATCATATAAGTCATGAGCTTTTCCTAACATATGTATTAAACAGATGTCATAAAAGTTTATGGGTGACAAATGCCACTGTAAGGGTATGTGCACATGACCAATTTTCAGACGTAATGGAGGCGTTTTATGCCTCGAATTACGCCTGAAAAGACGGCTCCAATAAGTCTGCAAACATCTGCCCATTGCCTGCAATGGGTTTTACGATGTTCTGTGCAGACGAGGTGTAATTTTACGCGTTGCTGTCAAAAGACGGCGCGTAAAATTACGCCCGCGTCAAAGAAGTGCAGGACACTTCTTGGGACGTATTTGGAGCTGTTTTTCATTGACTCCAATGAAGAACAGCTCCAATTACGTCAGTAAAAAACGCAGCGAAAAACGCGAGTACTTGCAAAAATGTCTGAAATTCAGGAGCTGTTTTCCCCTGAAAACCGCTCCGTAATTTCAGACGTATTTTGCGCTGTCGTGTGAACATACCCTTAGGGTGCAGTCACACGTGGCAGATTTTGATTGCCAAATTTTTCTACAACTGAAAATCAGTTCCATTCATCTGAATGGGAATTGTTTCTGCAGCAGGTTTATGGATTTCTGCACGTCCCATTAAGATTGATGAAACTGATTTTCAGTTGCAGAAAATTTCTGCAACAAAATCTGTCGCATATAACTGCACCCTAAGGCAGGATCCACACGAGCGTGTGCGTTTTGCGCAGGCAAAAAATGCGGCGTTTTGCGTGCGCAAAAGGCACTTAACAGCTCCGTGTGTCATCCTCGTATGATGCGTGGCTGCGTGATTTTCGCGTAGCCGCCATCATTATGACACTCCGTTTGTATGTTTGTAAACAGAAAAGCATGTGGTGCTTTTCTGTTTTCATTCATACTTTTCACTGCTGTTGCGCGAATCACGCGCTTCCCACGGAAGTGCTTCCGTGTGGTGCGCGTGATTTTCACACACCCATTGACTTCAATGGGTGCGTGATGCGCGAAAAACGCACAAATATAGGACTTGTCGTGACTCACGCTGCGTAAAAATCACGGACTGTCTGCACGGCCCCATAGACTAATATAGGTCCGTGCGAGGCGCGTGAAAATCACGCGCGTTGCACGGATGTATATCACGTTCGTCTAAATAAGCCCTAAGGCTGGGTTCCAAAGGTAGCGTAAATGCTGTGGAATTTCCGTAACGGAATTGTGTGCGGACAATCCGCGGCATTTACAGTAGTAGCAAAGTGGATGAGATTCAGTAAATCTCATGCCCACGCTGCAAGAAAAAAAACCTGCAGCGTAAACGTTAATAAATTGATCTGTGGTGTAGAATTTAAATCTGCTGTATGTCAATTTATGCTGCGTTTTTGTTGATTTTCTGTTGCGGGTTTTCCCCATTGGATTCAATGGGGATACAAAACCCGCAACAGAAAGCCAAGTGTTGCGACTTTTGTGGCG
The DNA here is from genome assembly GCF_050947455.1 of Rhinoderma darwinii. Classification (NCBI taxonomy): domain Eukaryota; kingdom Metazoa; phylum Chordata; class Amphibia; order Anura; family Rhinodermatidae; genus Rhinoderma; species Rhinoderma darwinii. Next base: position 25,956,485 of record NC_134691.1, read on the forward strand.
TAATCGCAGCGATTACGCCACAAAAGAAAAAATCATAGTTACCCAGAGCGCCCTCCTTCTTCTTTCAGTCTGGCCTCCTGGGATGACGTTTCATCCCATGTGGCCGCAGCAGCCAATCACAGGCTGCAGCGTCACATGGCCTGCAACAACATCGTAGGAGGCCGGAGAGGACGTCATAGGAGTGAGGAGGTAAGTCTGAGCGCTGTTTTATGCAGCGGAAACTCCGACTGAAAAACCGCACCACAATGTTGTGCGATTTTTCGGACAGAAGGTGCTGCGGGTTCTAGGTTAGATTTGCTGCGCAGTTTTTACGCGGCATACCCGACCCGTGGGAACCCGGCCTTAGGCGTATGTTATCATAAAAAACGTTTTAACGTTTTTTTAATGGAGGAAAACATTGTTCCACTATGTGGAGCTTTTTATATCTGTAGAATGAGCTGACAAGGGAATTAAAGTGACCCTGTAACCCTGTTCTGGTCTTGCAATTTGCTATAATATATTTTCGTTTTGCGCTATAAACAAGTGCTTGATTATCAGACTTTCTAGGTTATTAGAATTTAACTATTTATAAAATTTCTTTCGTTTTTGGTGTAAGAGCTCTATTGATTTTGTATTACTCACTGGCTTCTATGTAAACCAGCTATAGAATGACTAAGGGCACGGCCAGACGTGGCGGAATTCCTCCGCAACTGTCCGCATCAATGCCGCACAGAATCTGCGTTGCAGATTCTGCTGCGGATCTGCACAAAATGTGCAGTAAATTGATGCGGACTAGCTGCTGCGGACTGCGGGAAAAGTGCTTCCCTTCTCCCTATCAGTGCAGGATAGAGAGAAGGGACAGCACTTTCCCTAGGGAAAGTAAAAGAATTTCATACTTACCGGCCGTTGTCTTGGTGACGCGTCCCTCTTTCGGCATCCAGCCCGACCTCCCTGGATGACGCACCAGTCCATGTGACCGCTGCAGCCTGTGCTTGGCCTGTGATTGGCTGCAGCCGTCACTTAGACTGAAACGTCATCCTGGGAGGCTGGACTGGAGACAGAAGCAGGGAGTTCTCGGTAAGTATGAACTTATATGTTTTTTACAGATACATGTATATTGAGATCGGTAGTCACTGTCCCGGGTGCAGAAACAGTTACTGCCGATCGCTTAACTCTTTCAGCACCCTGGACAGTGACTATTTACTGACGTCTCCTAGCAACGCTCCCGTCATTACGGGAGCCCCATTGACTTCCTCAGTCTGGCTGTAGACCTAGAAATACATAGGTCCAGCCAGAATGAAGAAATGTCATGGTAGTAAAAACAATACGCTCCGCAGCACACATAAGATCTGCGGACTTCATTGCGGAATTTTGACTCTCCATTGAAGTCAATGGAGAAATTCCGCCATGAGTCCGCCACTGCTCCGCAACAGACAGAGCATGCTGCGGACACCAAATTCCGCTCCGCAGCCTATGCTCCGCAGCGGAATTTTACGCCTCGTCTAAACGAACACTGCTAAATTAAAGTGTAAGTCAATGGACAAACGGCACCGCTGCGGATTAACGCTGCGGAGTGTCCGCAGCGGAATTTAAGTGAAATTCCGCCACGTGTGAACCCGCCCTTAGTATACCCCAGCCAAAATATACCCTGTGTATATGGAAAATACATTTTCTCAAAGTGTCTTCAGCCTTGCTATCTTACTAGTTCCAGCTTCCTGTCTGCCTAGAGACTTGTATCTGCATTCCAAGAATCTCGGGCCTTGAATTTCTATGTGTGTTTTCTTAAAAATTTTACATGAGGAATTCCATGATATCAGTTGTCAAAAATGACAGATTATTTTCCAAACTTTTTTTTTTAATTCTTTTTTTTTGCCCTCTATTTGAGATTTCACAACACATTTTTGAAAAAGGATAAATGTGAGAACAATGTAAAAAAAAATGATAGAAATAATTCTTTGTTTTTTATAAATTTGGAGTTTTATAAACATTTTACTAACGAACAAATCATTTTTCTAAAATCTCTTCAAAAATATTATTCCTTCAGTATAGTAGTTATCAAAAGTAATGTAAAAAAAATAAAAAAAAATAGACATAATTGGTATCGCTGCATCCATGAAAGTCCAAACCACTGCATTATAAAAAAAATTTATCTCGCATGGTGAACACAGTAAGAAAAAAAAAAAGACAGAATTGCTGTTTTTTTTGGTCACCTTATCTACAAAATAAAATGAAATTGTTAAAAAGTGATGAAAAAACAAAAACACATTTATCTATTCATACATTTCATGCATTTTAGCAGCGTTATTTTTCCTTCAAAACAACGAAACATGACAGACCCCATTATAAGTCAATCAAGTCCGTCGTATGGCGAATCTAGAGTTGCGTGTTGCGTTTTGGTCTCTGTTATAAATAAAAACCACGATGCAGATGAGAACAGAGCCTTATTTACATAAACTTAGAAAGACCACTACTCAGGACTGACATTGGGAAAATATATAAAATACAAAAATAAAAATAAATAAATAAGAAATAATAACAAAAATAAATGTAAATAACAAAAAATAGATAATATAATAAAATTCTGAATAGAATAATGCAATAAATATACATATTAATAAAACAAAATCTAATTTTATGTAATAATAATTTTTTGTTATTTTTGTAGAAAATAAAATACTCTGAGGTCAGGAACTTGTTAGAAGATTTTAACAGTGAGCTTTTATATTTTACAAGACATTTATTTCCATGTTCTTTATAGTGCACAGGTGAGCCGCTGGAACACAAATGGTACTTTCAGAACAGGAGGGATATGAATGCATCATTTACTAATGCTGTAAGATACAGGAGGAACAGGAAGCGGAAGGTCTGAATAGAGCCCTCTTGTCTCCCACTATTTTACACCTCTAAGCACACTCTTTGATTGTCTTTCTTTTCCTGTGCTTTTTGCTTAATAACCTCCAGGTGCTTGTACAAAAAAAATAAAAAAGTTCTCCGTTCGATCTGTAGCGTTAATTGTCATCTGCAGGGCCAAAAATTGTTTATAAAAAAAGGAAACTTCCTCTAAAATGATTCAAATCAAGGCCTTAAACTTTATGGGAGCATATAATACAAGTAATTACATTTAATTTCTCACAGGTGGGGGGAGGATGTGTCCGTTTACATGAGCGGCTTTGAAAAAATTCCAGTAGTCTTTGAATTAGAAGCCAAATTCACAAATCCATAAATTTATTAAAATTGGACTTGTCAATGAATGGCTGTTCTGTATTAGTTTATATTTACATCACGCTATGAGAACACGCTCCGAGCATGCTCCTGGTTCATACGCCGAATGTAGCTATAGGCAGAAGCGTAGCTAGGTTCTCCTGCACCCGGGGCAAAGATTCAGATTGGTGCCCCCCATCCCAACTTATTTCCCGACATCTCCTTCACCCTCGCCATGTTTGCTTTCTCTACCAATCAATGAGGTGTAATTTTTTTTCACAATTTTTTTAATGTAACTCGAGCATAAAAGCATTTCTACATTTTACAAGCGATATAGTTATATAACGTAGTTAACATAAAAATAAATTCTAAGAAAATATATTAAAGAGGCCACACACAGCCCCTTGCAGTTAACGGCACACAGCCCCCCTGTTGTAGATAGCACCACACAGCTCCCCTTGTAGATATCGCCACACAGCTCCCCTTGTAGATAGCGCCATACACATAACCCCTTGTAAATAGTGTCACACACATCTGCCTTGTAAATAGTGCCACGCACAGCCCCTCTTTTGTAGATAGCGCCAAACATCCCCCTGTTGTAGACACAGCCACACACATCCCCCTTGTAGATAGATCCACACAGCCCCCCTTGTAGATAGTGCCACACTACCCCCCTGTAAATAGCACCACACTGCTCCCCCTTGTAAATAGCGCCACACTGCCCCCTGTAAATAGCGCCACACTGCCCCCCTTGTAAATAGCGCCACACTGCCCCCCTTTGTAAACAGCACCTCACAGGCCCCCCTTGTAAACAGTGACACACAGTCCCCCCTTGTAAACAGCGCCACACAGCCCCCCTTGTAAACAGCATTACACAGCCCCCCTTGTAGATAGCGCCACACACAGCCCCCCTTGTAAATAGCACCACACAGCCCCCCTTGTAGATAGTGCCACACACAGCCCACTTCCTCCCTTGTAGATAGCGGCACACTCCACCCCTTGTAAATAGCGGCACACTCCCCCCTTGTAGATAGTGCCACACACTGCCCGCTGCCCCTTGTAAATATTGCCACACTCCACCCCTTGTAAATAGTGCCACATTCCCCCTCTTTTAAATAGCGTCACACTCCCCCTTGTACTTATTGCCCCACTGTAATCAGAGCGGCGTGCGGTAGCCTACCGCTACCACTCTCCACTCTGCCTGATGAGACTTACCGGAGAAGCCGAGGAGGTCATGCGGTCACAGGCAGTGGCAAAGTTCCTTCTGACTCGGGTCTGTGACGGCCAGGGAGTGGACCAGTCCAGTCACCTGACCTGAGTCATCTGACCTCATGTCACTGTCATGAGGTCAGATGACAGGTCAGGTGACTGGACTGGTCCACTCCCTGGCCGTCACAGACCCCGGTCAGAATGCCACTGCATGAACTCCTGGCTCTTCCTAAAGCTGATCGCTGCTGCAGGTATCCAACCTACAGGGCGCATGTTAGCAGCGATCAGCTGCTTAGCGGCGCCTGCCTTTCCTACCACCTAGTTGCACCTGGGGCACATGCCCCGCCTCCCCCCTAGCTACGCCCCTGGCTATGGGCTTCCATTCAACCGACAGGGGCTAAAAGAGTGTCCTTCTTGGCCTCCGTTGGGGTTCTATGCATCGCTATGCTTTTCTATATAGTGGGCCACTTCGGAAAGCCTATACCGCACGGTAAACTTTTTTAACATTGTAACCATTGTCTGACGTATGCCAATGAATGACCATATAGTGGAATACATCGGGATTACTCTGAATGTATACTTCCTACGTATACTTATAGAGTAATGTGAACAGAGCCTAAAGCCACTTATGTTTCTATCACTAAGGCCTCTTTCATGTGAATTTGTAATCTTCTTACAAACAGTGGGACCTCTTGCACACGGTCGTATTTAGAATCCGTGTTGTACGACTTGCAATAGGGCACCCAGAGCCCTTTAGTGTAGTTGCACACGACCGAGTGCCACTTGGGCCATTTTCACGGCATCTGAGTGGCACCTGATAGTTTTCACGAACCCATTCACTCTGAATCAGATCCGTGAAAACAGACTCGACTCTCCAATACGAGGAAATATCGACATACGTCTTTTTTCAACTATGTACTAACTATGTAACTATGTAACTTTTAAAGATAGGACATGTCCTATCTTTCCATGGATCAAGAATGGGACCCGGCCGGCACACACGGTCGCATGCATGATGCTTTTCTGTACGTCTGTATGCTTAAAGTGGCTGGCCAGGAATACATTTTATTTTTATTTTAACCTAATGTGACATGTACAGTTACTTTTCTAATATAATGTTTGTTTATATATGGCAGCATTACCTACTTCTAATTTGCAGTCACGTGACCGCACCCAGCGTAATTTTTTATTTTCCGGTGACGTTCCGTAACTTTGCTCAGCCAGCACTTCCGGCTGAACAAAGGCACGGTGCGTCATTAACTACATTTACAGGCACTGGGCCGGGCGGATGTTTCATGAGCTTTTCAGAGCGCCGCCTCTGGTCCCACTGCCTGTAAACGTAATTGATGACGCGCCGTGCCTCTATTCAGTTGGAGGTGCTGGCTGAGCAAAGACACGGAGCATCATCAATCATAGTACTCGCACCCTCCTTCTCCTGTCTCGTCGTCCACACCTCCTCCTCCTCCTTCTTCACTCTTGGAGCTCCCACACTGCTGAGCCCTATACACACGACAGGGGATCTTGGCCGTTCTCCCAGCTGCACGGCTCCCAAAGAAGTCTATGGGGCCGTGTAAAGCACAGCTGTCACTTGGATGTGATCTGAGTGACAGCCGTGCTTTCTGCCGCTCGCTCGTTCTCTTCTCCTCCACACACTGCGAAGTGCATGCGAAGAGGAGATTTTTTTGCTTCCTGTAGGAGCAGAATCCCTAATCCCCGGCCACAGCGTTTCCGATGCTGTGGCTGGGGATTCCGCTCCAGGAGAAGTCTCTGACCACTGTACATATATGGACAGTGACGTCAGAGACTTCTCCCGGAGTGGTCCCCTACTCCCGAAGCAGAATCCCCGGCCACAGCGGCCGGTGATTCCACTCCAGGAGAAGTTCCTGACTTCACTGTCCATAAATGGACAGTGATGTTTGGGACTTCTCTTGAAGTGGAATCCCCGGCCGATGGGCCACTGTGGCCGGGGATTCCGCTTCAGAAGTACGGGACCACTCTAGGAGAAGTCCCTGACGTCGACAGTGAAGTCAGGGACCTCTCCTGGAGCGGTCCACTACAGGGACGCTATCTACAGGAAATTGTTATTCCTGAATCTCCACGCACCCCGATGGTTACATAAATACAGGGCTGATGGGTTTACATGACCCTCAACATCCCTGTCTATTGCACTCAACATCCCTGTCTCTTACCCTCAATATCCCTGTCTATTACCCTCAACATCCCTGTCTATTACCCTCAACATCCCTGTCTATTACCCCCAACATCCCTGTCTATTACCCCCAACATCCCTGTCTATTACCCCCAACATGCCTGTCTAATACCCCAACATCCCTGTCTATTACCCCCAACATGGCTGTATATAACTGCCATCATCCCGGTATGGGATGATGGGGGTTATATACAGGGAAGTTGGGGTTATATACAGGGATGTTGGGGGTTATACACAGGATTTTGGGGGTTATACACAGGGATGTTGGAGGTTATACACAGGGATGTTGGGGGTAATACACCGGGATGTTGGGGGTAATTTGCAGGGATGATGGAGTTATATCATCCCTGTGTATTACCCCATCATGGATGTATATACCCTGTGATCCAAGTGTATTACGTTATCATCCCTGTGTATTATTCCCAACATCCGTGTGTATTACCCCCCAAATTCCTGTATATAACCCCATCATCCCTGTGTGATTTTTTAATGTGTGTGTGTGACGGTGCAGGGAGCTGGGTGCCTGTAATTAGAGCAGGGAATGACCCTGTGAACATAACGGGGCGTGGCAGTATGCAAATAGCTGAGATGCTGTGGAGGGAGGAAGGGGGGTTGCAAGCTGTCTCCTCAGTTGCAGCAAGGGATCATGGGTATCGTGGGTTACAAGACAGGAAACAGCCAGGACCAGAAGCAAGGGATGTAAACAAACAGAAAGAGCAGCAGTGAAGATTGAGATCAAACATAAACTAGTTAGATAGAATGCAGGGGGTTTTAGGGAAGGCAAACCAAGGCTGGGGGACACTTTTTTAGAAAAATTTTTTTCTCTGACCAACCCCTTTAAGGTTTCACACTGAAATTGCATTGCTTCTAGGGGACAATATCTCTCACATATGGTATGCAATGGAGCATTATACGATGGCACAGAGCCTTGTACGACGGATGCCGAGCAGTGCACTGCCTTATGGGTTAGGTCGGACTCTGTATGCAGAGATATTGTCCCCTAGAAGCAATGCTTCCTTCCTTAAATGTACCTCCGAACATACAGAGTCCAACGAAACATGGCACAATTTTTTTTCTGTCGGATTTGTACACAATTGTTACTAACTCTGCAAGCCTCTGTATGAAATCGGAGGCATACTAAAGAATACTAGAGGCGCCATGCACCTCTATAGAAGCCCTATTAGGCTATGTTCACATCTGCGTCAGGGCTCCGTTCCATCTGAGCTTTCCGTCGGAACGGAGCCCTGACTGACACAAACTGAAACCTTAGGTTTCCGCTTCCATCACCATTGATTTCAATGGGGACAGATCAGGTGCCAATGGTCTTAGTTTGTCTCCGTTGTGCAAGAGTTCTGTTGTTTTGTCGGGATGAATACCGTACTTGACCTTACCGTAGTTGTACAGCCATGTACATGAGCCTTTAGTGATAATACACATACAGCTTGTCACGATCCCAGGGTATGTGGACCCACTAGGCCACTCTGCTGTAGCTGCAGCTGGCCAAGTCACAGTCTATGCAAGAGTCTATACAGGTATGTAGCACAAGGGTACCTGAAATAGTACAGATGGTGGCAGGGGCTCTGGCACGGATGGTAGTAGGTGCAGCAGGTTGCACCAGATGTGGAGGTAGACAACGGGTCTAGCAGGAGATGACTCCAATCAATGTACAGGCTCAGGAACAATAATACAGCACGGGATACAGGATACAGGTAGCAGGACAAGGGAAACAACGGGAAAAGGACAACACTCAGTAACCATTTGCAAAGACTAACACGGGATTTCTAACAATGCTCAAGCAAGGGGTGAGACGGCGGAGCCCTTTTTATAGTCCAGAGTGCACTGGGGATAGGGTAGGGAACTTTTAGGAAGTGCACGCGCTGGCCTTTAAGGCCGAGGACGAGCACGCGTGTGCACCCTATCAGGAAGTCCAGGACGGGGAGGCCGCGCCAGCTGGCGTCTCCGAGGAAGGAGACTCCGGCAGACAGCAGGGAAGTTGCGGTCTCGGCCGTTCGCCGGGCTGAGCGGCAGCGGTCTGTGACTGCGTTCATAACACAGCTACTAAAGGAAGTAAATAAATGAATTAAAGGAATGGCATTGGCAGTTGTTCTTTTTTTCAGCCGTTTTTTCTTAGTCAAAAACGCCTTGGCCAGATGTTTACTGTTAGCCAAAAGGAACATATGTATATCTCTATACACATTGAGTCAGATTTGTATATACACCAGTTTTCTTTAGTAAATATATAGAAAAAGATGGTGTTCAAAAAAATATAAATATGTCGGAAAAAGTATGCAAAGCTTCAGAGTCGCGCCAAGCTAGACTCGTTTTTTGATTATGGTCTGACCTTATATCGTTTTCTAGACCAGTGTTTCTCAACGTTCCTAAGCCAAGAAAGTACTCCCTACTTAAAAAAGTTATATCAAAGTACCTCCAACCTTTGATTATACATCATTCTTCCTATATAAAGCACTGCATAAGCATAGTGCAAGTACCCCAAGAGACATGGCATCTACCCTCTGTGGTACATCCACAGGTTGAGAACCTAGGTTCCAGAATACGACAGATTCTTCAACCGGGCGTGCGTCCTAGTGATGTATTTGGTGCATGTTGCCCTGGGAGGAAGACTGGTGCATCGTTCACATTAACCCCTCAAGTCCGGCAGAAGACAGCCCTATTTGGAGGTGACTTTGGAGCCAATCACTTACCGCTTTGTTCTATTTCTTATGGGATGATTCACAAATAACCTATTAGATCTTATTGATAATATGGCTGTGTGGGCACTACCTGGGAGGGGGCTGTGTGGCACTACCTGGGACGGGGGCTGTGTGGCACTACCTGGGGGAGGGCTGTGTGACACTACCAGGGAGAGGGGCTATGTGGCACTCACTATGCGGGAGGGGGGCAGTGTGGCACTATCTACAGAGGGCACTAAATTTATGGGGGTACAAAAACTGGGGGCCTAACTTCTATATGGGGGCACAAAGTGATGTTTTCTGCCATTTTGCTCCTGCCGTGAGTTCCCCGCAAATGGGCCCACCAGGGGCGTCGCTAGGGTCTTAACAGATCAAGAGCTCAAGCCCCGAGACATATATTTACTCATCCCCCAAAAAATAAATATTATATATATATCGGAGGTAGCATATTTATAAGACTAAGGCTCCTATAGCTACACGGCTGGATATAATTGGATACATTGTCTCAGCATACAGTATCATACATGATATTAGTATATATAGTATATATAATTATATATATGAGACAACATATCTATAGCACTCTGACCCGATAGCTTGTCTTTGAAACATGGAATAATAAAGCACATCTTTGTTTGACATCAACTTTTAGAGTGCTGCGGTCATTTCTGCATATATCTATAGGACCGTTGGATCAAGGTCGGGATCGCATAGCACCAACATATACAATTACGAAGTGCTGCTTTTTTCTTCTACCTTTTATATATAGGATTAGATACAGTGGCTCAGCAGACTTTATTACACATGATAGGATTAGATATAGGGACCAGATCGCTGACATTGCGGCTCCAGCGCTGGACCCAGGAAAGGTAAGATAATAATTGTTTTGCTTTTTTATGTGTTACAATTTTTTTTTTTTGTGTGTTTGTGTTTTTTTACAGGTTCGGATGTTGGACTACGTCGGATTCGAGGACTAGTTCGATTACGGCGGGTTCTTTATTCTCAATAAGATTGTTAACGAAGGTTGTGTGGTGTTTTTTTTTTTATTTCAATAAAATATTTTTTATATGTCCTTGTATGTTTTTTAAACTTTATTACTACCACCTTATTAATAGCTGCTGGCTGATTGACAGCATCCATTACTAAGACGGAGCTTAATGTTAGATGGTAAACCCTAATATTAACTCCCATTATTACCCTGGTACCCACCGCCACTAGGGTTCTCGGGAAGAGCCGGGTACGATCCAGTACCCAACCATTTGTAATGATGGTCAGGTACTGGGGCGGCTGGAAACTGGTATTATTAGGCTGGGAAAGACAAAAAACAGTGGCCCTTCTCACCCTGTTAATGCTAGCCTGCACATAGTTTTTTCCAATTATTTATTTAAAAAAAAAAAAGCGACGTGGGGTCCACCCCGATTTTTAAAACCAGCCATATACAACACAGAAGCAGCAGGCAGCATTACCAGCGTGGGAAGGGCCACTGTTTTGGGGCTTTCCCAGCCTAATAATACCAGCCTGCAGCCACCCCAGTGCCTGACCATCACTACAGATAGTCGGGTACTGGATCGTACCCGTCTCTGCCCGGCACCCCTGGTGGCGGTGGGTACCAGGGTAATAATGGGGGTTAGTGTTAGCCTTTTCACCGGCTTACGCTAAGCCTAGTAATGGATACTGTAAATCAGCCAGCGGCCATTACTAAAGAGGTAGTAATAAAGTTTAAAAGAAAATAAAAAGATATAGAAAAAATAATTTATTGAAATAAACCCCCCCCACACAACCCTCGTTAACCATTTTATTGAAAATAAAAAATCAGTCGTCAAAGTAATCCTCGAATCCGACTTAATCCAACAACCGAACCTGTAAAAAACATAAACACACAAAAAAAACCATTATTAACACATGTGGTAGGCTTAGATATAGGGCCCATGTGTGATACTGTCTGTTAAACCATGTATCTAAGCCTACCACAAGGTAGGCTTAGATACAGTGCCCCAGCAGACAGTAATCTTATACAGTATAACATTACTGTCTCCTTGGGTCCCCTATCTAAGGTCCCATGCACACGAACGTGCTTTTGCGGCCGCAATTCCCCCGAAAATCCACGGGAGAATTGCGGCCCTATTCATTTCTATGGGGCCATGCACACGACTGTAGTTTTTACGGTCCGTGCACGGCCCGGGAGCCCGCACCGCAGAAAGAACGGACATGTCTTATTACTGCCGTCTTCTGCGGTCCGGACTCATTGAAAATAATGGCCGCAGCCATGTGCATTGCCCGCGATTTGCGGGTGGCTTGCGGCTGACAGTCCGCTGCCGGCCGACCCGAAAATCACAGCACATGGCTACGGTCGTGTGCATGAGGCCTAAGCCTACTATGTGGTAGGGTTAGACACAGGGCCCATCAGACAGTATCATACATGGCCATGGATACAGGACCCCAGCAAACAGAGATGTTACACTTACACTCCTCAGCGGATGTCCTAACACCATCCTGCGTTGTGACGTCATGATGCGAGAATACGTCAGTACTTCCTCTGCGCACGGGAAGGAGGAGGGTAAATATAGCGTCATCACAATAGTGACAGGGGCCTGTGTATTTTATAACATCAGCCCCAGTTACTGTAGTAACTTTTTATAGACATGGTGCGGGGGGGGGGGGGGTGCGGCGCTCTTTGACTTCAGGGCCCAATCACAACTGCGGCCGCTGCGACCCCTATAGCTGCACCACTGAATGTGGCAGTCGCCCGGGATTCTGGGGCACAGGGTCAAAGATACGGGGCATAGGCCCCGAAGGCCCGATGCTAGCAATGCGCCTGGGGCCCACTAACTCTGAGTCGCCCAAGGGCCCACATCGATCTGAAGCCGGCCCTGACGAGGAGCCCCAGTCCAACACTGGGCTGAAGACTAAATAGACTGTGTTCGATTTTTCGGGAGATTCCCCAGCTGTTTGCATTTTGTATTCTGCATATTTTCTTTACAGTTGTGATGTTTACTGCATTGTTCAACTACACATCTGTGGACCAATCCTGGGTATTCATTTATAGCGGGTTATTATTTTACTAACATCTGTTAACATCTTGACTTTTTTTTCTTTATCTGAAATATAGAAACAAGCAATCATACAGATTCCTGAAAAATACTGACGTCGTCAGATTCACCATCAGCTTCTTATTCTTTTAAAAATGCGAGAAAAAAAAAATATTGCTTCTGAAGTTCATTTCATGAGAAGAGGATACAGATATATTGTGAATTCAAGAATGTAAAGATTTAGGGCTGTGCCATTGGGTGATAATTTGCCTTTAAACAAACCCTATTTTACATGGTCCATTAGGGTATGTTTAATCCTTTCACTGCCATGACAATTCTCACACATTTGACAAACACAAATATAACCTCAATTATAAATTATTAAAATTATATTATTCCCCCATATCCATATATTTTCAGAAAGTAGACTCATGACACATTGAGAAAATGCCACCAAGCACTATACAATCATGGGCGCCTTCATGCAATTTTGCATTAAAGCATAACGTTTTGTAAAAATTACATAAAATCCATGTTTGTGACAAATAATCTGATAATGCCTGGTAATGCCTATGTCTTCATGCATAGATCTTCACACAAAGGGACCAAACATCTCTGCAATCCTGATGCCGGTAAAAATGATGCAGTAATGGAGTTAGTCAATGGTGGGATAAGTTGCAAGGAGTGATTAGATATATAGATATGTTATTGCTCATATTCTCACCCCTAGAGTAGGGAAGCCCCCAAATGTGACAATCAAAGAGCACATATTCTCTCTCAATGGTAAAAGCGAGGATAACATGAAGAAAGGTTTCTGTATCCCCCCTAGGGGGACACATGAGTCTACACAAGGGAGGGATTACAGTAACAGGCTGTGATCATTCTTCCTAAGTCATTTGCAGCGTAACCCTCCCTTACAGTGACAGAGAACTAGGAAGAAAAACTTTTCCTCCTGTTTCCTGGCTTCAAACGAGTCTTGCTCCCTGAATTTTGCCCCTAGAATATTTGAAAGTGAAGATTCTGGGCTTTAATATGACACCAAGATCTGAGCTATAGTTCTTATATTCTAGCCACAGCAAGCGTTTAAAGTCATGATGTATTATATATACGTTCTTGGCAGCAAAAGGGTTAAAGGTGTTTTTCAGGATATAACATTTATGACCTATCCATCAATGTGTGATCAATCAGGGTGCGACCTCTGGGACTCTTCCGATCAGCAGAATGAATGGGCCATATTGATTGCTGAAACATTACAGTGCTTTAATGCAGGGGACTAGGAATGAGAGGGGTAGCCATGCTGGGGATTAGGAATAAGAAGGGAGCCCTAATGGGACGAGGAATGAGAGGGGCAACATGCTGGGGACCATGAGGAAAACCATGCTGGGGAACAGGATTTAGAGGGGGACATGCTGAGGACTAGGAGTGAGAGGGGCCATACTGGGACCTAGAAATGAGAGGGAAGCCATGCTGGGGACTAGGAATGAGAGGTGAGCCATGCTGAGGACTAGGAATGAGGGAGAGCCATGCTGAGGACTAGGGATGAGAGGTGAACCATGCTGAGGACTAGGAATGAGGGAGAGCCATGCTGTGGACTAAGAGTGTGAGGGCTGTTTATTTGTGTGCTGTACATGTTTGCTGACTGTATTACACACTTTACACAGCATTCTGTCTACTGTTTACTTTGAGAAAACCACCCCTATAACAGACCATTATCTGTGCAATTCTGGGTGGTTGGCTCAAAGAGGTTTCACTGTATATGCCAGTAAAAACCTTTAGGAAGATCTTTGGGAAATATGGAGGACCAAACAGACTTTCCACTCTAAACACTTTGCTGATCTAGAACCATGCTCGGAAAAATTGTCACTTCCCTTTAAGCTCATATAAAGTGGATTGCCCAGCACCAATACAATTGAGAAATAGCCCTTCCCAACCATTGATGTCTGGAATAACAGTATATATTGTATTCCAGAGCTGCATTCACAATTCTGCTGGCTTCAGAGATTAAATCTCCCAGCATTCTTTGCAGGCTCAATGTCTGCATAAAGCTTGCTCTGATGATTTGCATTTTGAGAAGTGCAGTCTTTACACCAGGCACTGTCCAGTAATCTGATGTAGGAAAATGAACTGCCCTTACATAATAGGAGCTCAGCTAAACTATTAGGTGTGTGTCTGATATCAAGGACGTTGACTGTTTTCAATAGCTACCAGCAGAATTGTGAATGCAGCTCTGGAGTATAAAACAGGCTATAACTCAGGATCAGTATAAAATAAGTAATGTATACAATCTATCTATATAGTATACTGTACATTATAATATAATGTTCAGAGGTGAATTGAAACCACAACATCACACACATGAAGTGCCATTAAACTAGTCCCACATTTTAAACTTGCTTTATACAGTTTTTTTTTAAATTAATATTTCAAGGTCCCCTCTGTTAGAAATTATTCAAAACTGTTGTCTTTGTATAATTACCAAGGGCACACATACAATAGAGGCAGACCATGTGGCTGCTATGAGGCTCTTCGTGAGAGGGGACCTAGCACTTGTTGGCCTATCCATTTTGTTACTGGATGGCAAGAACCTGAGCAGGACCCCCCTGTCCAGACGTACTGCATTGTTTGCCAGTAAGAAGGTGGGTAATTGGCTTAAGTGTCATGGAAAAGGCATGGAGTCGAAAAACCCAGGCCCTTCTGTCTTGGCACCATAATGAAGGCCCATTTTTTTATGGGTTCTCCTCTCTTTTATGTATGCCACTGGCTGTTGCCTAAACATATTGTGCAGCTCAATAGTCTCTATAGTCTATGGACCAGCACACCTAAAGAATTAACAGGAAGGTGGATCAATATAGCAGGGATAATCTATGCCTACAGTACACAATATTTGGCTTGAGCACATGCATAGAAATTGTAGGGCTTTATACATAGCCCTGGGTATATCATTTACAAGGGCAGACATATCATACTGTATGTGTAACCAGTACAGCTGCAAACAGCCCCTGCAAGCAAGTGGGCCCTTAAAAAAGATGGCCCTATTTTCTATTAGATTACATGTAAAGGGTTATGCTTCCTCCTATCCATGTCTCACAATTACTGGTAACTTGATTCAGCTGTGAGGGATTTTTGAATGAGGTGGTCTATGGCCATCACAGCAGGTGGAAAGCAAGGAGCACATATGTTGTTCTTGGACTCCTGTTGTTGGTGTCCGCCCCTGAGTAAACTGTTGTGAAATCACAAGTGTGTTTTAGTCGGACAAGCTACTTTGACATCCCAAACGGGATTCTCTCAGATGAGCCAATGTGACATCAGAAGTGGGTTTCAGTCAGGTAAGCTACTGTGGCATTACAATTGATTTAGTGAGATAAGCTACCGTAGCATCATAAGAGTATTTCAGTCAGATAAGCAGCTGTGACATCACAACTATCTTTCAGGCAGCTGCTGTGACATCACAACTATCTATCAGGCAGCTGCTGTGACATCACAAGTGGGTTTCCCTCAGATAAGCTACTGTGGTAGGCTGCTGTGACATCATAAGTGGGTTTCAGTCAGGTAAATGGCTGACAGGATCTGTGACATCACAAGTGTCTTAAAGTAAGGAAATCTGCTATGACATCACAAGTGTCTTAAAGTAAGGAAATCTGCTATGACATCACAAGTGTCTTAAAGTAAAGAAATCTGCTATGACATCACAAGTGTCTTAAAGTAAAGAAATATGCTATGACATCACAAGTGGGTTTCGAATAGGTAAGATGCTGTGACATCTCAAATGGGTATAACACAGATCAGCTGTTGTGACATCAGAACTAGTTTAGTTCGGTAAGCAACTGTGACATCACAATTGTCTTCCTTTCCGTTGTAATAATGTAAAAGATTAAACAGAATTCCCACGTGACAAATTGTAACATCACCATGAATGACAAACTCGACTCTTCTGCATTAAAACACAGCTCTGTATTAACACAAATTGCGCACGTGCCACTGTATGATTTAAACAATAGATGCGCTATAATGGTTGCTAGGCAGGCAGAGAAAAAAATGCCAAGAGAATAAAGAGTTTCCAGTGGCCGTGGGTGTTTTGCATAGTATGGAAGCCAGATTGTGGTGGGTGTAAGCGTGCATGATATTTGAATAAACTCTGTGCAGATGGAGCGCACAATTATTGGAAAAGACTGCATACCTGGGCTTCTTTCCTCTTACAGGGGATCCCACTGAGCTTAAATAAATACTTAATGTGTACAAGAATCATAAGTTAAGGAAACTTGAATATAACATAGCAAGCTTGGTACAGATTTAGTAGAGCTGGGTTTGTCATTTGGTGATATCATGTCTCATATGTTGTTTTACATAGGATTGCATAGATTACTGTACAGGGCTCCCATAAAATTTGAAAGAATTTGCTCCAACGGAGCTGGAACGCAAATGTGAACAATATCTTCGATAATCATCTAAAAACACGTTAAAGGGTAACTAAACGTTCGACAAACTTCTGACATGACATAGTCCGAGCACTGAGACCCCCATTAATCGCTAAAACAAAGCTGCAGAGGCGCTCGTGTGAGCGCTGAGCCGCTTCGTGTCTGTTCGACTTTTTCCGGAAAGCCGATGTAGCGGAGTACGGGCTCATAGACTTTCTATTGAGCCCGTTCTCCGATAAATTGATTTCTGGAAAAAGCAGAACAGACAGCGCTTCTGCTGCTTCGTTTTAGCGATTGGTGGGGTGCTCGGATCCCCACCAATGAAAACTTCTGACATGTCACTATGACATGTCAGAAGTTTGACAAACATTTAGTTACCCTTTAAAGGTTCTTAAAAAAAAGATATCTTGCAATATCTCCCAATAATAAGAGGGACACCTGAGCCGTGCATATTCATGATATTGTCAGGCAAACACCACAAGCATTAAGTAAAAATATATAATAAGAGGTGACAACATCAAAATAAATACACCACATAAATAATAATATCAATATCACAACAGTAACATTAATCAGGGCTGCAACTAGAAATTGCTTGACTTCATAGCAAACTTTTGTATGTGAAATTTAAGGTGACGGCACACCTGCTGGCCAAGTCAAGGTTAAAAAAGTGTAACTCCCAGTATGGACTGACAATTGATCATCATCAGGCTGCTATGTCCCAGAGATACAGTGTGGCACACATATGCCCCCAGAGATATATTGTGCCACCATATATGCCCCCAGAGATTTAATTTGTGCCATATGTGCCTAATATACTGTGTAGACAACACCCCAAAATAAATTCAGACATTAGGCAGGATCCCAAAATTAATTTCTTAAACAAATTCAAACTCCAGACCCCAAAATAAATTAAGACCCCATTGCAGACCCGTAAATAGATTCAGACCCCAGAGCAGATGCAAGAATCAACTCAGACCCCAGACCAGACCCGTAAATAAACTCAGACCCTAGACCAGATGCTATAATTAATTCAAACCCCAGACCAGACCTCTAAATAAATTCAGACCTCAGACGTCTAAATAAATTCAGATCCCATACCAGGTCCCAATATTTGGACCTCAGACCAGACCCTTCCATTTACATACCACTCCTCACTTCCGGATACCTTTTATATTCGGGCACCACGGCACACAGGGGCGTAATACCAGCCAGTGTCAGAACCCTATGTGCGTCAGCGGCGCCCGTAGGTGAAGAGAACCCCGCAGCCAGGAGAGGTAAGTGATTTTTGCCGTTTTCTATTGGATCAAATTTCATAGATAATCGATGGTGCCAGGCCCTCTTGAGTCCATGGTCACCATAGCAGCTGCTAAGGTGGCAGATACACACCTGAGTGCAATTCATAAAATATTAGATAGATAGATAGATAGATAGATAGATAGATAGATAGATAGATAGATAGATAGATAGATAGATAGATAGATAGATAGATAGATAGATAGATAGATAGATAGATAGATAGATAGATAGATAAATGGATGGATGGATGGATGGACAGACAGACAGACAGACAGACAGACAGACAGACAGATAGATAGATAGATCTCCCTGTGGACCCTTCCATCATACTGTATGCGTGGCATTTTATAATATAGCAGTTCTAGTTAGGTCCTCAGTCTGACATATAGGAATGTGTGAGAATAAAGGAAATAAAGAATTGTTCCTAGAAAACTATTTACAAGGAATTTTCTCCTAGTAAAACTGCATTGTAGATTCCACTGCACATGCCTGATCTATGTTATCTACAATATAAAATCAATATGCAGAAGTACAATTTTTTTTCTCCCCAAAATGTCCCTGGTGAACCATATAAAATAATTTACTCATACAAATACTGTGGGGACTGATAAATCCCTGAATAGAGTAGTGATATTATAGGATAATAAATCATTATGGTGACTTTTTGTAAAAACACCCCCATCGTGAGACCTCGGTTTTTCACTATAGGGGGAAAAAGTTTCATAACATAGTCAGAATTCTTGCAATAATTTCCATAGGGAAAACATTAAAGTTGCACGACCAAAAGTTACCATGGGACCCTATGACAATGACTATGGCAGTGTCCATTGCAGGCAAAAAGACTGGTATCTGCAAATACAGCTGCTGCCCCCTGCACTGGCTGCTTCAGTCCTCCTGTTTCCGTCAGTCATCCTGCTGGGTGAAATATATATCATCGGTAAAAATATAATATCGTCCTCCTGGTACTGTATTAATACAGGCTGGGCCAGTGGTTAACCTCAAAGGTTACAACTCTGGGCTCATTAGCAGCTAATTTTCAAATTATCTTGATTAAAAAGTTCCTACTATTTTGTGTCTACAGTTTTCATGCAGTACTATGTGTCTCCATGGTTACAGACTACAAAAAAAAACCTGTGTAGTCTGATTCTGAAGTCATGCAGGATCTAACTGTTCCCCCTCTTCTTCATAACCAAACAAATTAACGTCATAAAGAAGTAGGTCACAAATGAAAGTAAGTACGACAGCAGGATCAGGCTACACAGTGTTTGTTTGTAGTCTGTAACCATGGAGAAACATAGGCCTGCATAGGAGCTGTAGACCCAAAATGGTAGGAGATTTTACATTAAGATTATTTGGAAAGTTGCTTTATTTTGTATTTTAGATACTTTAGATCAATAACAAAAATGGTTCAAAAGTGAAAATACCCTTCAATAAGAAAATAAATAAAACAACAACAATGCAATTTACAGAATTCAAGAGCATGGAAATATAAGGAAACATTTTAAATGCCTTTATTTCTTTTTTTGCCAAAAATGTTACAATGTTTTTTATTTCACATATTTGCTTCTGGTTTAATTTTGTAATTTTAAGAGTTAATTTGTACATAAAACAAATGATTCATCACACAAATGTTCAATTATAACTTTCACTAGAAGCCCCCTGCTCTGCCGCTATGAATGAGTGTACAGTATATACATTGTGGTATATAAATATGTAATACAGGCATTCCCTGGTATCTAGCCAAGATGTAAATCAGGACTGTTTGAAGAACAGCTGGGAACAAAATCTAATCCAAAATGTATCCATTAAGGCAAATGATATGCCATCGGACAGTCTTTGATGGATCCTCACACCCAATTTATATCAGACCAACCACTTTTACACAGATGGTTTCACTGGTGAACCTGATGGAAAATCTTCTCACCATACGTAATGACCAATGCAGGAAATATACAGATGAGTGCAATGTGAAATTAGCTGTGTGCTATATGAGTCGATAGGTAGTGAATAATAATCAGACGTATAAGAACATATGTAACAGAAAGACAGACATATAGATGATAGATAGATAGATAGATAGATAGATAGATAGATAGATAGATAGATAGATAGATAGATAGATAGATAGATAGATAGATAGATAGATAGATAGATAGATATGAGATAGATGGATAGATATGAGATAGATAGATAGATAGATAGATAGATAGATAGATAGATAGATAGATAGATAGATAGATAGATAGATAGATAGATAGATAGATAGATAGATAGATAGATAGATTGATAGATAGATAGATAGATAGATAGATAGATAGATAGATAGATAGATAGATAGATAGATAGATAGATAGATAGATAGATAGATAGATAGATAGATAGATAGATAGATAGATATGAAATAGACAGATGATAGATATATGGATAGATAGATAGATAGATAGATAGATAGATAGATAGATAGATAGATAGATAGATAGATAGATAGATAGATAGATAGATAGATAGATAGATAGATAGATAGATAGATAGATAGATAGAGAGAGATAGATAGATAGATAGATAGATAGATAGATAGATAGATAGATAGATAGATAGATAGATAGATAGATAGATAGATAGATAGATAGATAGATAGATAGATAGATACAAAAATAGATTCCAGCAGAACAGGCTTAAATGAAAGTGGGTGCAAGCCTTAGGGAACTGACCACTCTCCCACTAGACAAAAAGCAGTAAATAGGCAGCACTCACAAAGGCTTATGGTCAAAAAAGTGGGTGCTTTATTGATCCCAAAAGTGCGACGTTTCGGCTCTCACAACCTGAGCCTTTCTCAGGCTTGAGAAAGGCTCAGGTTGTGAGAGCTAAAAGGATCACACTTTTGGGGTCCATAAAGCACCCACTTTTTTTTCACCATAAGCCTTTGTGAGTGCTGCCTATTTACTGTAGATAGATAGATAGATAGATAGATAGATAGATAGATAGATAGATAGATAGATAGATAGATAGATAGATAGATAGATAGATAGATAGATAGATATGAGATAGATAGATAGATAGATAGATAGATAGATAGATAGATAGATAGATAGATAGATAGATAGATAGATAGATAGATAGATAGATAGATAGATAGATAGATGATAGATAGATATGAGATAGATAGATAGATAGATAGATAGATAGATAGATAGATAGATAGATAGATAGATAGATAGATAGATAGATAGATAGATAGATAGATAGATAGATAGATATGAGATAGATAGATAGATAGATAGATAGATAGATAGATAGATAGATAGATAGATAGATAGATAGATAGATAGATAGATAGATAGATAGATAGATAGATATGAGATAGATAGATAGATAGATATGAGATAGATAGATAGATAGATAGATAGATAGATAGATAGATAGATAGATAGATAGATAGATAGATAGATAGATAGATAGATAGATAGATATGAGATAGATAGATAGATAGATAGATAGATAGATAGATAGATAGATAGATAGATAGATAGATATGAGATAGATAGATAGATAGATAGATAGATAGATAGATAGATAGATAGATAGATAGATAGATAGATAGATAGATAGATATGAGATAGATAGATATGAGATAGATAGATAGATAGATAGATAGATAGATAGATAGATAGATAGATAGATAGATAGATAGATAGATAGATAGATAGATAGATAGATAGATAGATGATATGATAGATATTGAAAAAAAATGTTGATATCTAGATAGATATATAGATAGATAAATCGGCTCTGTATAGGCTTAAATGGATGAATAATAAATGTATCCACAGTTAGAAATCTTTGAACACATAGATGGCATGTGAATCATCATTACACATTTCACTTTACACTGTTTTTTTTTAAAAAGATTTTGGCTTTGAATGTTACAAGTTATCCAAACACTCTGCACGTTCTATAGGTTACTTAGTAAGGAAAATTGTTTGAATTCAGATTATAATTATGTTATTGCATATAGGAAATGGAATTGAACATATTTGTACAGTGATTAACATTATATGGCGCAAAAATACATCTTCAAATCACATACAACAATGCTTGTGAGTAACCAAAAATAACACAGATATAATGTATGTATTCCGTGACTTTCCATGATATACTTTTATTTTCCAAATGTTTTATTAATACGTAACTATGCAAAAATGAAATGAGAATTTTCAGAAGTGTAAGGAAAAGTGACATGTTGATTTTTACTAAAATATTCTTCTATAGATCTATTAAAAAATAAAATAATACAGTTTGCAGTTTCTGAATAAAAAAATGTCATCAATGAATCTTCACTAACACATATCAGAAGATGATATCAGTGGGGTTCTGGCAAATTAATGCTAATTTCCTGAACGAAAGGATCCAGACAGTCTATAACAGATGTGTGGTATAGTAAAGAGTATAGAGGATCTGTTAGCTCTTCTGTGTGGTGTAGTATAGAGGATCTGTCAGCTCTCCTGTGTGGTGTAGTATAGAGGATTTTTCAGTTCTCCTGTGTGGTGTAGTATAGAGGACCCATCAGCTCTCCTGTGTGGTGTAGTATAGAGGATCTGTCATCTCTCCTGTGTGGTGTGGTGTAGTATAGGGGAGCTGTCAGCTCTCCTGTGTGGTGTAGTATAGAAGATGTTTCAGTTCTCCTGTGTGGTGTAGTATAGAGGAAATCTCAGCTCTCCTGTGTGGTGTCGTGTAGTATAGAGAATCTGTCAGCTCTCCTGTGTGGTTTAGTATAGAGGACTTGTCAGCTCTACTGTGGGGTGTAGTATAGAGGATCTGTCAGTTCTCCTGTGTGGTGTAGTACAGAGGAGCTGTCAGCCCCCCTGTGTGGTGTAGTAAGGAGGATCTGTCAGCCCTACTGTGTGGTGTAGCATAGAAGAGCTGTCAGCTCACCTGTATGTAGCAGCATAGAAGAGCTGGCAGATCTCCTATGTGGTGTTGTATAGATGAGCTGTCAGCTCTCCTGTGTGGTGTAGTGTAGAGGACCTTACAGCTCTCCTGTGTCGTGTAGTAAGGAAGATCTGTCAGCTCTCCTGTGTGGTGTATTATTGAGGAGCTGACAGATATCCTACATGGTGTAGTTTAGGATCTGTTATCTCTCCTGTGTGGTGTGGTGTGGTGTGGTGTAGTATAGTATAGAGGACCTATCAGATCTCCTGTGTGGTGTCGTATAGAGGATCTGTCAGCGTACCTGTGTGGTGTAGTATAGAGGAGTTGTCAGCTCTCCTGTGTGGTGTAGTATAGAGGACCTATCAGCTCTCCTGTGTGGTGTGGTATAGAGGATCTGTCAGCTCTTCTGTGTTGTGTAGTATAGAGGATCTGTCAGCTCTCCTGTGTGGTGTAGTGTAGCAAATCTGTAAACTCTACTGTGTGGTATAGTATAGATGATCTGTCAGCTCTCCTGTGTGATGTAGTATAGAAGATCTGTCAGTTCTCCTGTGTGGTAAAGTATAGAGAATCTGTCAGCTCTCCTGTGTGGTGTAGTCTAGATGATCTGTCATCTCACCTGTGTGGTGCAGTATAGAAGAGCTGTCAGCTCTCCTGTGTGGTGTAGTATAGAGGAAGTGTCGGCTCTTCTGTGTGGTGTAATGTAGAGAATCTGTCAGCTCTCCTGTGTGGAATAGTATAGAGGATCTATCAGCTCTCCTGTGTGGTGTAGTATAGAGGATGTGTCGGCTCTTCTGTGTAGTGTAGTGTAGAGAATCCAACAGCTCTCCTGTGTGGAATAGTATAGATGATCTGTCAGCTCTCCTGTGTGATGTAGTATTGAGGATCTGTCAGCTCTCCTGTGTTGTGTAGTATAGAGGATCTGTCAGCTCTCATGAGTGGTAAAGTATAGAAGACCCGTCAGCTCTCCTGTGTGGTGTTGTATAAAGGAGCTGTCAGATCTCCTGTGTGGTGTAGTATAGAGGATATCTCAGCTCTCCTGTGTGGTGTAGTATAGAGAATCTGTCAGCTCTCCTGTGTGGTTTGGTATAGACGAACAGTCAGCTCTCCTGTGTGGTGCAGTAAAGAGGATCTGTCAGCTATCCTGTGTGGTGTAGTATAGAGGAAGTGTCAGCTCTTCTGTGTGGTGTAATGTAGAGAATCTGTCAGCTCTCCTGTGTGATGTAGTATAGAAGATCTGTCAGTTCTCCTGTGTGGTAAAGTATAGAGAATCTGTCAGCTCTCCTGCGTGGTGTAGTCTAGATGATCTGTCATCTCACCTGTGTGGTGCAGTATAGAAGAGCTGTCAGCTCTCCTGTGTGGTGTAGTATAGAGGACGTGTCGGCTCTTCTGTGTGGTGTAATGTAGAGAATCTGTCAGCTCTCCTGTGTGGAATAGTATAGAGGATCTATCAGCTCTCCTGTGTGGTGTAGTATAGAGGATGTGTCGGCTCTCCTGTGTTGTGTAGTATAGAGGATCTGTCAGCTCTCATGAGTGGTAAAGTATAGAAGACCCGTCAGATCTCCTGTGTGGTGTTGTATAAAGGAGCTGTCAGATCTCCTGTGTGGTGTAGTATAGAGGATATCTCAGCTCTCCTGTGTGGTGTAGTATAGAGAATCTGTCAGCTCTCATGAGTGGTAAAGTATAGAAGACCCGTCAGATCTCCTGTGTGGTGTTGTATAAAGGAGCTGTCAGATCTCCTGTGTGGTGTAGTATAGAGGATATCTCAGCTCTCCTGTGTGGTGTAGTATAGAGAATCTGTCAGCTCTCCAGTGTGGTTTAGTATAGAGGAACCGTCAGCTCTCCTGTGTGGTGCAGTATAGAGGATCTGTCAGCTATCCTGTGTGGTGTAGTATAGAGGAAGTGTCAGCTCTTCTGTGTGGTGTAATGTAGAGAATCTGTCAGCTCTCCTGTGTGGAATAGTATAGAGGATCTATCAGCTCTCCTGTGTGGTGTAGTATAGAGGATGTGTCGGCTCTTCTGTGTAGTGTAGTGTAGAGAATCTGTCAGCTCTCCTCTGTGGAATAGTATATATGATCTGTCAGCTCTCCTGTGTGATGTAGTATTGAGGATCTATCAGCTCTCCTGTGTGGTGTAGTATAGAGGACCTGTCGGCTCTTCTGTGTGCTGTAGTATAAAGGACCTATCTGCTCTCCTGTGTGGTCTTGTATACAGAATCTGTCAGCTCTCCTGTGTGGTGTAGTATAGAGGAACTGTCAGCTCTCCTGTGTGGTGTAGTATAGAGGATCTGTCAGTTCTGTGTGGTGTAGTATAGAGGAGCTGTCAGTCCCTCTGTGTGGTGTAGTAAGGAGGATCTGTCAGCTCTTCTGTGTGGTGTAGTATTGAGGAGCTGTCAGACATCCTATATGGTGTAGTTTAGGATCTGTCAACTCTCATGTGTGGTGTAGTATAGAGGACCTGTCGGCTCTTCTGTGTGGTGTAGTATAGAGGACCTATCAGCTCTTCTGTGTGATGTCATATAGAGGACTTGTCAGCTCTACTGTGGGGTGTAGTATAGAGGATCTGTCAGTTCTCCTGTGTGGTGTAGTACAGAGGAGCTGTCAGCCCCCCTGTGTGGTGTAGTAAGGAGGATCTGTCAGCCCTACTGTGTGGTGTAGCATAGAAGAGCTGTCAGCTCACCTGTATGTAGCAGCATAGAAGAGCTGGCAGATCTCCTATGTGGTGTTGTATAGATGAGCTGTCAGCTCTCCTGTGTGGTGTAGTGTAGAGGACCTTACAGCTCTCCTGTGTCGTGTAGTAAGGAAGATCTGTCAGCTCTCCTGTGTGGTGTATTATTGAGGAGCTGACAGATATCCTACATGGTGTAGTTTAGGATCTGTTATCTCTCCTGTGTGGTGTGGTGTGGTGTGGTGTAGTATAGTATAGAGGACCTATCAGATCTCCTGTGTGGTGTCGTATAGAGGATCTGTCAGCGTACCTGTGTGGTGTAGTATAGAGGAGTTGTCAGCTCTCCTGTGTGGTGTAGTATAGAGGACCTATCAGCTCTCCTGTGTGGTGTGGTATAGAGGATCTGTCAGCTCTTCTGTGTTGTGTAGTATAGAGGATCTGTCAGCTCTCCTGTGTGGTGTAGTGTAGCAAATCTGTAAACTCTACTGTGTGGTATAGTATAGATGATCTGTCAGCTCTCCTGTGTGATGTAGTATAGAAGATCTGTCAGTTCTCCTGTGTGGTAAAGTATAGAGAATCTGTCAGCTCTCCTGTGTGGTGTAGTCTAGATGATCTGTCATCTCACCTGTGTGGTGCAGTATAGAAGAGCTGTCAGCTCTCCTGTGTGGTGTAGTATAGAGGAAGTGTCGGCTCTTCTGTGTGGTGTAATGTAGAGAATCTGTCAGCTCTCCTGTGTGGAATAGTATAGAGGATCTATCAGCTCTCCTGTGTGGTGTAGTATAGAGGATGTGTCGGCTCTTCTGTGTAGTGTAGTGTAGAGAATCCAACAGCTCTCCTGTGTGGAATAGTATAGATGATCTGTCAGCTCTCCTGTGTGATGTAGTATTGAGGATCTGTCAGCTCTCCTGTGTTGTGTAGTATAGAGGATCTGTCAGCTCTCATGAGTGGTAAAGTATAGAAGACCCGTCAGCTCTCCTGTGTGGTGTTGTATAAAGGAGCTGTCAGATCTCCTGTGTGGTGTAGTATAGAGGATATCTCAGCTCTCCTGTGTGGTGTAGTATAGAGAATCTGTCAGCTCTCCTGTGTGGTTTGGTATAGACGAACAGTCAGCTCTCCTGTGTGGTGCAGTAAAGAGGATCTGTCAGCTATCCTGTGTGGTGTAGTATAGAGGAAGTGTCAGCTCTTCTGTGTGGTGTAATGTAGAGAATCTGTCAGCTCTCCTGTGTGATGTAGTATAGAAGATCTGTCAGTTCTCCTGTGTGGTAAAGTATAGAGAATCTGTCAGCTCTCCTGCGTGGTGTAGTCTAGATGATCTGTCATCTCACCTGTGTGGTGCAGTATAGAAGAGCTGTCAGCTCTCCTGTGTGGTGTAGTATAGAGGACGTGTCGGCTCTTCTGTGTGGTGTAATGTAGAGAATCTGTCAGCTCTCCTGTGTGGAATAGTATAGAGGATCTATCAGCTCTCCTGTGTGGTGTAGTATAGAGGATGTGTCGGCTCTCCTGTGTTGTGTAGTATAGAGGATCTGTCAGCTCTCATGAGTGGTAAAGTATAGAAGACCCGTCAGATCTCCTGTGTGGTGTTGTATAAAGGAGCTGTCAGATCTCCTGTGTGGTGTAGTATAGAGGATATCTCAGCTCTCCTGTGTGGTGTAGTATAGAGAATCTGTCAGCTCTCATGAGTGGTAAAGTATAGAAGACCCGTCAGATCTCCTGTGTGGTGTTGTATAAAGGAGCTGTCAGATCTCCTGTGTGGTGTAGTATAGAAGATATCTCAGCTCTCCTGTGTGGTGTAGTATAGAGAATCTGTCAGCTCTCCAGTGTGGTTTAGTATAGAGGAACCGTCAGCTCTCCTGTGTGGTGCAGTATAGAGGATCTGTCAGCTATCCTGTGTGGTGTAGTATAGAGGAAGTGTCAGCTCTTCTGTGTGGTGTAATGTAGAGAATCTGTCAGCTCTCCTGTGTGGAATAGTATAGAGGATCTATCAGCTCTCCTGTGTGGTGTAGTATAGAGGATGTGTCGGCTCTTCTGTGTAGTGTAGTGTAGAGAATCTGTCAGCTCTCCTCTGTGGAATAGTATATATGATCTGTCAGCTCTCCTGTGTGATGTAGTATTGAGGATCTATCAGCTCTCCTGTGTGGTGTAGTATAGAGGACCTGTCGGCTCTTCTGTGTGCTGTAGTATAAAGGACCTATCTGCTCTCCTGTGTGGTCTTGTATACAGAATCTGTCAGCTCTCCTGTGTGGTGTAGTATAGAGGAACTGTCAGCTCTCCTGTGTGGTGTAGTATAGAGGATCTGTCAGTTCTGTGTGGTGTAGTATAGAGGAGCTGTCAGTCCCTCTGTGTGGTGTAGTAAGGAGGATCTGTCAGCTCTTCTGTGTGGTGTAGTATTGAGGAGCTGTCAGACATCCTATATGGTGTAGTTTAGGATCTGTCAACTCTCATGTGTGGTGTAGTATAGAGGACCTGTCGGCTCTTCTGTGTGGTGTAGTATAGAGGACCTATCAGCTCTTCTGTGTGATGTCATATAGAGGATCTGTCAGCTCTTCTGTGTGGTGTAGTATAGATGATCTGTCAGCTCTCCTGTGTGGTGTAGTGTAGAGAATATGTAAGCTCTCCTGTGTGGTATAGTATAAATGATCTGTCAGCTGTCCTGCGTGATGTAGTATAGAGGATCTGTCTGCTGTCCTGTGTGGTAAAGTATAAAGAATCTGTCAGCTCTCTTGTGTGGTGTAGTATTGATGATCTGTCAGCTCTCCTGTGTGGTGTAGTATAGAGGATCTGTCATCTCACCTGTGGGGTGTAGTATAGAGGAGCTGTCAGCTCTCCTGTGTGGTGTAGTATAGAGGAAGTGTCGGCTCTTCTGTGTGGTGTATTATAGAGGATCTGTCAGCTCTTCTGTGTGGTGTGGTACAGAGGACCTGTCAGTTCCCCTGAGTGGTGTAGCATAGAACGTCTCTTATCTGTTCTATGTGGTTTACTATAGAGGACTTATCAGCTCTCCTGTGTGGTATAGTGTAGAGAAACTGTCAGCTCTCCTGTGTGGTGTAGTAGAGATGATCTGTCAACTCTCCTGTGTGGTGTAGTATAGAGGATCTGTCAGTTCTCTTGTGTGGTGTAGTATAGAGGATCTGTCAGCTCTCCTGTGTGGTGTAGTATAGATAACCTGTCATCTCTCCTGTGTGGTGGTGTAGTGTAGAGAATCTGTGAGATCACCTGTGTGATGTAGTATAGAGGATCTGTCAGCTCTCCTCTGTGATGTAGTATAGAGGAGCTGTCAGCTCTCATGTGCTGTGTAATATAGAAGATCTATGAGCTCTCCTGTGTGATGTAATGTAGAGAATCTGTCAGCTCTTCTTTGGGGTGTAGTATAGATGATCTGTCAGCTCTCCTGTGTTGCGTAGTATAGAGGATCTGTCAGCTCTCCTGTGTGGAAAATATAGAGGATCTTTCAGATCTCCTGTGTGGTGTAGTATAGAGGATCTGTCAGCTCTTCTGTGTGGTGTAGTATAAAGGAGCTGTCAGCTCTCCTGTATGGTGTAGTATAGAGTAGCTGTCAGCTCTCCTGTGTGGTGTAGTAAAGAGGAGCTGTCAGTTCTCCTGTGTGGTGCAGTATAGAGGTTCTGTCAGCTCTCCTGTGTGGTGTAGTATAGAGGAAGTGTCAGCTCTTCTGTGTGGTGTATTATAGAGGATCTGTCAGCTCTTCTGTGTGGTGTGGTACAGAGGACCTGTCAGTTCCCCTGAGTGGTGTAGCATAGAACGTCTCTTATCTGTTCTATGTGGTTTACTATAGAGGACTTATCAGCTCTCCTGTGTGGTATAGTGTAGAGAAACTGTCAGCTCTCCTGTGTGGTGTAGTAGAGATGATCTGTCAACTCTCCTGTGTGGTGTAGTATAGAGGATCTGTCAGTTCTCTTGTGTGGTGTAGTATAGAGGATCTGTCAGCTCTCCTGTGTGGTGTAGTATAGATAACCTGTCATCTCTCCTGTGTGGTGGTGTAGTGTAGAGAATCTGTGAGATCACCTGTGTGATGTAGTATAGAGGATCTGTCAGCTCTCCTCTGTGATGTAGTATAGAGGAGCTGTCAGCTCTCCTGTGCTGTGTAATATAGAAGATCTATGAGCTCTCCTGTGTGATGTAATGTAGAGAATCTGTCAGCTCTTCTTTGGGGTGTAGTATAGATGATCTGTCAGCTCTCCTGTGTTGCGTAGTATAGAGGATCTGTCAGCTCTCCTGTGTGGAAAATATAGAGGATCTTTCAGATCTCCTGTGTGGTGTAGTATAGAGGATCTGTCAGCTCTTCTGTGTGGTGTAGTATAAAGGAGCTGTCAGCTCTCCTGTATGGTGTAGTATAGAGTAGCTGTCAGCTCTCCTGTGTGGTGTAGTAAAGAGGAGCTGTCAGTTCTCCTGTGTGGTGCAGTATAGAGGTTCTGTCAGCTCTCCTGTGTGGTGTAGTATAGAGGAGGTGTCGGCTCCTCTGTGTGGTGTAGTGTAGAAAATCTGTCAGCTCCCCTGTGTGCAATAGTATAGAGAATCTATCAGCTCTCCTGTGTGGTGTAGCATAGAGGACGTGTCAGCTCTTCTGTGTGGTGTAGTGTAGAGAATCGGTCAGCACTCCTGTGTGGTGTATTATAGAAGATCTGTCAGTTTCCCTGAGTGGTGTAGCATAGAACATCTCTTATCTGTTCTATGTGGTTTACTATAGAGAACTTATCAGCTCTCCTGTGTGGTGTAGTGTAGAGCATCTGTCAGCTCTCCTGTGTGGTGTAGTATGGTTGATCTGTCAACTCTCCTGTGTGGTGTAGTATAGAGGATGTGTCAGTTCTCCTGTGTGGTGTAGGATAGAGGATCTGTCAGCTCTCCTGTGTGGTTGTGTAGTGTACAGCATCTGTGAGATCACCTGTGTGATGTAGTATAGAGGAGATGTCAGCTCTCCTCTGTGATGTAGTATAGAGGAGCTGTCAGCTCTCCTGTGCGGTGTAATATAGAGGATCTATCAGCTCTCCTGTGTGATGTAATGTAGAGAATCTGTGAGCTCTCCTGTGTGGTGTAGTAAAGAGGAGCTGTCAGTTCTCCTGTGTGGTGCAGTATAGAGGTTCTGTCAGCTCTCCTGTGTGGTGTAGTATAGCGGATCTGTCAGCTCTCCTGTGTGGTGTAGTGTAGAGAACCTGTCAGCTGTCCTGTGTGGTGTAGTATATAGGATCTGTCAGCTCTCCTTTGTGGTGTAGTATAAATGATCTGTAAGCTCTCCTGTGTGGTGTAGTATAGAGGATATGTCAGCTCTCCTGTGTGGTGTAGCATAGAGTATCTGTCAGCTCTCCTGTGTGGTCTGGTGTAGTATAGAGGAGCTGTCAGCTCTCCTGTGCGGTGTAATATAGAGAATCTATCTGCTCTCCTGTGTGATGTAATGTAGAGAATCTGTTAGCTCTCCAGTGTGGTATAGTATAGATGATCTGTCAGCTCTCCTGGGTTGCGTAGTATAGAGGATTTTTCAGCTCCCCTGTGTGGTGTAGTATAGAGGATCTGTCAGCTCTCCTGTGTGGTGTAATATAGAGGCTCTATCAGCTCTCCTGTGTGATGTAATGTACAGTATCTGTCAGCTTTCCTGTGTGGTATAGTATAGAGGATCTGTCAGCTCTCCTGTGTGGTAAAGTATAGAGTACATGTTAGCGTTCCTTTGTGGTGTAATATAGAGGACCTGTCCGCTCTCCTGTGTGGTGTAGTATAGAGGGTCTGCCGACTTTTCTGTGTGGTGCAGTATAGAGGATCTGTCGGCTCTCCTGTGTGGCGTAGTTTAAAGAATGTGACAGCTCTCCTGTGTGGTGTAGTATAGGGGATCTGTCAGCACTCCTGTGTGGTGTAGTATAGAGGGTCTGTCAGCTCTCCTGTGTGGTGTAGTAAAGAGGAGCTGTCAGTTCTCCTGTGTGGTGCAGTATAGAGGTTCTGTCAGCTCTCCTGTGTGGTGTAGTATAGCGGATCTGTCAGCTCTCCTGTGTGGTGTAGTGTAGAGGACCTGTCAGCTGTCCTGTGTGGTGTAGTATATAGGATCTGTCAGCTCTCCTGTGTGGCGCAGTATAAATGATCTGTCAGCTCTCCTGTGTGGTGTAGTATAGAGGATATGTCAGCTCTGCTGTGTGGTGTAGCATAGAGTATCTGTCAGCTCTCCTGTGTGGTCTGGTGTAGTATAGAGGAGCTGTCAGCTCTCCTGTGCGGTGTAATATAGAGGATCTATCAGCTCTCCTGTGTGATGTAATGTACAGAATCTGTCAGCTTTCCTGTGTGGTATAGTATAGATGATCTTTCAGCTCTCCTGTTTTGCAAAGTATAGAGGACCTGTCCGCTCTCCTGTGTGGTGTAGTATAGAGGTTCTGCCGACTTTTCTGTGTGGTGTAGTATAGAGGATCTGTCGGCTCTCCTTTGTGGCGTAGTTTAAAGATTGTGACAGCTCTCCTGTGTGGTGTAGTATAGGGGATCTGTCAGCACTTTTGTGTGGTGTAGTATAGAGGATCTGTCAGCTCTTTTGTGTGGTGTAGTATTGAGTAGCTGTCAGCTGTCTTGTGTGGTGTAGTAAAGAGTAGCTGTCAGTTCTCCTTTGTGGTACAGTATAGAGGTTTTGTCAGCTCTCCTGTGTGGTGTAGTATAGCGGATCTGTCAGCTCTCCTGTGTGGTGTGGTGTAGTAAAGAGGAACTGTCAGCTCTCCTGTGTGGTGTAGTATAGAGGATCTGTCAGCTCTCCTGTGTGGTGTAGTATTGAGGAGCTGTCAGCTCTCCTGTGTGGTGTAGCATAGAGTATCTGTCAGCTCTCCTGTGTGGTTTAGTATAGAGGACCTATCAGCTCTTCTGTGTGATGTCATATAGAGGATCTGTCAGCTCTTCTGTGTGGTGTAGTATAGAGGATCTGTCAGCTCTCCTGTGTGGTGTAGTATTGAGGATCTGTCAGCTCTCCTGTGTGGTGTAGTGTATAGAATATGTAAGCTTTCCTGTGTGGTATAGTAAAGATGATCTGTCTGCTCTCCTGCGTGATGTAGTTTAGAGGATCTGTCTGCTCTCCTGTGTGGTAAAGTATAAAGAATCTGTCAGCTCTCCTGTGAGGTGTAGTATTGATAATCTGTCAGCTCTCCTGTGTTGCGTAGTATAGAGGATCTCTCAGCTCTCCTGTGTGGTAAAGTATAGAGGACATGTTAGCTTTCCTTTGTGGTGTAATATAGAGGACCTGTCCGCTCTCCTGTGTGGTGTAGTATAGAGGATCTGCCAACTTTTCTGTGTGGTGTAGTATAGAGGATCTGTCGGCTCTCCTGTGTGGCGTAGTTTAAAGAATGTGACAGCTCTCCTATGTGGTGTAGTATAGGGGATCTGTCAGCACTCCTGTGTGGTGTAGTATAGAGGATCTGTCAGCTCTTCTGTGTGGTGTAGTATAAAGGAGCTGTCAGCTCTCCTGTGTGGTGTAGTATAGAGTAGCTGTCAGCTCTCCTGTGTTGTGTAGTATAGAGGATCTCTCAGCTCTCCTGTGTGGTGCAGTATAGAGGTTCTGTCAGCTCTCCTGTGTGGTGTAGTATAGCAGATCTGTCAGCTCTCCTGTGTGGTGTAGTGTAGAGGACCTGTCAGCTGTCCTGTGTAGTTTAGTATATAGGATCTGTCAGCTCTCCTGTGTGGTGTAGTATAAAGGATCTGTCAGCTCTCCTGTGTGGTGTAGCATAGAGTATCTGTCAGCTCTGCTGTGTGGTGTGGTGTAATATAGAGGATCTGTCAGCTGGCCTGTGTGGTGTAGTATAGAGGATATGTCAGCTCTCCTGTGTGGTGTAGTATAGAGGAGCTGTCAGCTCTCCTGTGTGGTGTAATATAGAGGATCTTTCAGCTCTCCTGTGTGGTGTAGTAAAGAGGAACTGTCAGCTCTCCTGTGTGGTGTAGTATAGAGGATCTGTCAGCTCTCCTGTGTGGTGTAGTATTGAGGAGCTGTCAGCTCTCCTGTGTGGTGTAGCATAGAGTATCTGTCAGCTCTCCTGTGTGGTGTGGTGTAGTATAGAGGATCTCTTAGCTCTCCTGTGTGGTGTAGTATAGAGGATCTTTTAGCTCTCCTGTGTGGTGTAGTATAGAGGAGCCATCAGCTCTCCTGTGTGGTGTAGTATAGAGGATCTGTCAGCTCTCCTGTGTGGTGTAGTAAAGAGGAACTGTCAGCTCTTTTGTGTGGTGTAGTATAGAGGAGCTGTCAGCTCCCCTGTATGGTGTAGTATAGAGGATCTGTCACCTTTCCTGTGTGGTGTAGTATAGAGGATCTGTCAGCTCTCCTGTGTTGTGTAGTATAGAGGATCTCTCAGCTCTCCTGTATGGTGTAGTAAAGATGATCTGTCAGCTCCCCTGTGTGGTGTAGTATAGAGGAGCTGTCAGCTTTCCTGTGTGGTGTAGTGTAAAGGTTCTGTCAGCTCTCCTGTGTGGTGTGGTATAGAGGATCTGTCAGCTCTCCTCTGTGGTGTAGTATAGAGTATATGTCAGCTCTCCTATGTGGTGTAGCATAGAGTATCTGTCAGCTATCTTGTGTGGTGTGGTGTGGTGTAGTATAGAGGATCTGTCAACTTTCCTGTGTGGTGTAGTATAGAGGATCTGTCAGCTCTCCTGTGTGGTGTAGTATAGGGAGCTGTCAGCTCTCCTGTGTGGTGTAGTAAAGATGATCTGTCAGCTCCCCTGTGTGGTGTAGTATAGAGGAGCTGTCAGCTTTCCTGTGTGGTGTAGTGTAGAGGATCTGTCAGCTCTCCTGCGTGGTGTATTATAGAGGATCTGTCAGCTCTCCTATGTGGTGTAGCATAGAGTATCTGTCAGCTCTCCTGTATGGTGTGGTGTAGTATAGAGGATCTGTCAACTTTCCTGTGTGGTGTAGTGTAGATCATCTGTCAGCTCTCCTGTGTGGTGTAGTATAGAGGATCTGTCAGCTCTCCTGTGTGGTGTAGTATAGAGGATCTGTCAGCTCTTCTGTGTGGTGTAGTATAGAGGATATGTCAGTT